>NC_049169.1:94559504-94874694 GCF_009769625.2 Cygnus olor
TTGTTCTGACCCTGCAAAGAGCAAATCCCAAGCACACAAATCAGTGCTACTAACAGAAAAACAAATCAGGTCTTTAACATTCTCTCAGCTATATCTGAGTCATGGCATTTTAATAACACCACTGAGAATGCTATTGAAAATTACTTAATTATTGAAGGAAGAAAATCCCTGGCCTAGGCTTTCTACCCAATCTCTTCTTGCCATTGCTGTAGGATTGCTCTGAAAAAGGCTGGCCTTACACTGGCAGAACGCTTGTGGAAGGAAGTCTGTGGAGTTTGCTTTAACTGTGAGCTGCAGGAAATAGTGAAAAACTGAGTGTTATGGTAGGTGCTGTCAGGCAAATGGCCAAGTCCAAGAAGGAGTACAGGCACCTGGACTCTTACTGGTCTCCGTGACAGGCTGGGGCTTTGATATCTTCAAGGAACTGGTCCTGTATCTTCCTTTGCCTTTTTAGAATAAACATACCAAAGTTCAAAAGCTTGCTTAGAACAAAGAAAGCGGTGTGTTTTCAGAAGCCATGGGCAAGCTGGGCAGCAGTACAGAAAGGAGAGTCCTGGCGAAGATGGTTAGAGAACCCGAGGCAATCTTAGATTCTCTGACATGCAGAGGGGTTGTACTGTGGTGCTGGATGGAGATCAACAGTGTGTGCTGAAGCGTGTGATGATACCTCACAGCTCACTGATGGCAGTAGTGACAGTGAAGCTCCAGGCACACCCAAGGGATGCACTAGTCCCAGGGCAAATGAATATTCAGGGCTCAGTGGTGGCTCCGAGTGTCTACCACAGGCATCTGAAGTGCCCCAGGTTTCCTAAAGAACCTCAGGGCACAGGAGGAATGAAATAGCAGCGTGAGCTGTGCCCTCCGGTTAGTTTGTGTCCTTGCCGAAATCCTCAGAGGCCACTAAACCAAGTGCACATACTTCACAGCCCTTCACAGAGTCAGAAAAATACAATCTCCCTGAAAAACCTTTCCCCCTTAGAGAGATCTAGGAACGTGTCAGTTCTAACACATGGCTGCAGCGGTCTATTGAATTGCAACACGTATAGGTTTGATTTAGGAGTCGGCAAGCTGAGATTCCATCAGTAATCCCACCACTGATGAAGAGTTCCCCAGGAGTCGTGTGGCCTTCACAGGCCGTGCCACTTCAACCTGACAGTGCTGTCCTCTTAGGCTCACTGCTGCTTATTGCTGAGGACATGCATGCTACGCAAGAAAAATCCTGGTGCAGCACCTTCTCTCCTGTGCTGTTGCTTCTGTACTCTGTGTAGAAGGCCTTTCAGACCAGCTGTGTACACTCAGGTACAGAAAAACACTGCACGAGAAATTAATCCTTCCCTGGGCAGGCACTGGGGGAAGAGGGTTTGTTCTGCCCCTCTTCGGGTATCCAGGAGGTTAGTCTTGATGGCAGTGAAACCTGAGAGCTGCTCTTTGCTGAATCTCGTGTTCGTGATCCACAGTGGACTTTGTTTTGCTTTGCTACACAGTCTTCAGGGTTGGGTCAGCAACCAGCCCTTCCAGCTTGTGCTCGCAGGAGCACAGCCCACTGTAAAGTAAACAATTTTGCCTCCTTAGCATAGAACTTCATTTGTGGCTCCTGTGAAATATCTTGGCTGTAAACCTAGCTAGGGAAGTTGAACAGTTTTGCAGAATTAAGACTAGCAAATTAAAGCCTCGGTTAGGATCTAACTCCCAAAGGTGGATGTGCTCTAAGGAGAAATATAAAATTTATTTTCTTGGTGCAAAAGTACAACATTACTTAATTCATTATAACATGTCAGGATTTCTGTTAGGATGGGAAGCTTGAAGAGGAATGTATACTTTTTTTTGGGGGGGGAGGGGGGAAATAAGAAATACAAAGAACCATCACATATGTATAGCTACTGGGAAAAAATAAAGAAAAATCCAAACCCTACTGCATACAAACAGAAGAGATATCATTTTAAACATTTTGAGTGCAGCACTTGTGTTTGGGGTGACCAATTATCTGCCACATTTTCATGGCTAGGGAAACGAAAAATATTACAGTAATTGCAGGACTTGATCAATAGATGAGTCATTTAATGAAAAAAATTGTAGCAAAGAGCCCAAACCTTTTAATTCAAATGCATTTTACACTCCAGTCCTGTTTAATTATGCAGCTATGGCAACTTGGATGGAAAGTGATAAAGACTGTCTGTATCAAGTGGTTTAATAAGATTTTATTTGTAAACTGCCAGTGAAGAGGATGATAAGTAGGACTGGATCCTGACCTCTCCTGAGTAGTGTTGCATTTACTTAATCCAGCTGAAGAGCTTGCACACAGAGTTAAAAGGAGTTTAGTAAAACTTCAGCAAAACTGGAGACTCATCACACTTCGAAAGGCAGAAAGAGGAATATCTGACAGCTTGCATTGTGACCTAGAAACTAAATCTCTCCACTTTATATATCTGTTCTGCACCAAAATGAGAAACATAGCCCTGCCCTCCTCCAGGAATTGTAAAGTACAGTCATACAGCCTGTAAAAATATATAGAAAATACAAATATTCTCCGAACTTACTGTAGGCCTTTATTTTGCTGTACTTTTTATCTACCTTGGTTCTCCTAGTCTTTGGTCTTCGGTGTTTGCTAAACCTATTCAGAAATGCAGTGCCAAACAACGCCCTGTTTCAGCTCTGCCTCTTTTATATGGGAAGGTAGCCTCTCAAATGTGCTCATCCTAGGCAGTGATAGCTACCTTCACCCACAATTAAGGTTGCACAAGTCTGTCCATTACTAGAGTCTCTTCTTCTTTTTTTTTTTTCCTAAGTTGCTTACGACTTCGCTGAATTCTGTTGTTCAGAATTTAGTGCTGAAATGTGCTGAAATTTTCCATGTTAGGTGTTTTCCTCAGGCCTTTTTTGCTTAATTTAAGATAGAATAACTTAAATATCACCCATTTCTGAGACCAAGATGATGCAAAATGTGTATATGTCCTCATGTTAGAAATCTTACTGTCATTTGGAAAACTCTGGTGCATTCACTCCTTGGCCTTGTTGGAGGGCACTACAAAGTTCCTCTTCTTTTCAGAAGTACCTTTTGTCATTACTGTGGTATTTCTTAACATGTGAAAAAAAAACATAGGACCGGAGCACTCAGGCTGTGCCTGGTTAGAAAGGGCTTTGAGTTTGGAAATTGTTCTGTAAAAATGTGCCAGCCTTTCACGTAGAAATCAGCGTAAGCTGAAGTGTCACAGCAGTGGCAGTGCCTGCTTCATCTCAGTCAAAGAGCACAGGCACCAGAGACAGGAGTTTCAGCCACTGGCAGAGGCTTTTCCTCTCCAGATCCAGAGCCTATGGGCTGGGTCTGTTTTTCATCTAGAGACGTTGGAGCATTGTGCACTCATCAAGGGAATTAAGTTCAACCAAGGAAAATAGCGGGTTCTGCCCCTGGGACAGAGTAATGCCGGACACAGGTAGAGGCAGACAGACCTGGGGGTGCTGGCTGGCAGCAGGCTCAACAGGAGCCAGCTGTGGGCCATGGCAACCAAGAGGGAAAAACACATTTTCAGGTGCCTTAACCACAACATAGCCAGCTGGTCAAAAGAGGTGATTCTACTGCTGTATTTAATGTTGGTGTGGCCTCACCTTGAGTCTTGTGTGCAGTTCTGGGCTCACAATATAAAAAGGATGTTAAGGTGCTTGAATGCATGCAGAGGAGGGGAACAAAGCTGGTGAAAGGGCTGGATGCACATCCTGTGAGCAGAGGCTGAGCACACCTGGGTTGCTCAGTCTGGAGAAAAGGAGGCTGAGAGGTGACCCCACGGCTCTGTGCAACTCCCTGAGGAGGGGAAGTGCAGAGGAGGTGCCGGCCTCTGCCCCTGGTCACCGATGATGGGGATGCACAGGACCGGCACAAAGCTGCACCAGGGGAGGGTCAGACTGGATGTTAGGAAAAATTTCTTCACCATGAGGGTGGTCAAACACAAAAGCTTCCTTCTGAGGTGGTGGATACCCCGTACCTGTCAGCGTTCAAGAGGCATTTGGATCATGCCCTCAGTAACATGCTTTAACTTTTGGTTAGCCCTGAAGTGGTCAGGCAGTTGGACTAGGGGGTCTCTGAAGGTCCCTTCCAACTGAACTATTCCATTTGTGTTCAGCACACAGTTTTGAAATACCCTGGGAAACTAGGTGCTCTGGGGTTCTTCCTGGGGTAAATCTACAGAGATGAGTTTTCCACCATGAGTAGTTTCTCTTTTACCTCAAATAGTGAAAGGCTGATGAAGAGCTGATGTTCTAGCGATGTATAAACCTTGTGAGGACTGTGGTTAAATTCTAATGTCCCCACTCTCACTCTTTTTCTTATTTCTTTTAATACTTTGGAAGCTGTATCGAATTTAATTCACACAATACCATGAATGCTGCAGCCATTCAGAACCCAAAATTGTCCTTGCAGCAGTATTCAGCTCCCCTTTATGGCATGAGAATGGTATGGAGAATACAGAGAAATACTTGAGAAATGATGATGTCAAGGTGACAGGCTTGAGAGCTACATGCACCTCTGGACTCTGCTCATTAAACTCTCTCCTCTGGGATTTCCGACTCTTCCCACAGAGCTTCAAAGTATTGTCATTTTCTTTGTATCGGGCTTCTTTTTCTTGTCTCTTCTGCTTCTGGCTTATGTTAATGAAAGCATTTGTACATTGTGAATGAAGAACACCTCTGTGGCTAAAAGCAAGGGTTATGGCAAGGTGTCAGACCATTCATCATGATAACTGTGTCAGAAAGAAAAGTCAATTTTTATTTTTTTTTGAGGTGCATATTTACATTTTTCCTCTTCTGAGAGGATCTGTAGAAGAAGATATGATATAAACACAAGTCCAGAGCAGCTAAAGAGACAAGTTCAATGCAAGCACAAGCAACACAGGCCTTTGCCTTGGGCAGCAGGCTGCTGGGGTAGCAAAGTGATGATTGCCAAGTGCCTGCTTGGCCAATAAAAGCCTTTACCTGCTGTTGGAGCCATTTCTGCTACAGCAGGGACCAGGTTTCCTTCCTTGGCAGCTGCTGGAGGACCCAGTGCATGAGGGCAGGTCCCCAGGATATGTGGCACCCGTTCCGGTTTTTCCTTCCCTCCTTCTGCCCTGACACCTGCCTTTCCTCTCCAAGCAGCAAAGGTAACTTTGCGTGTGCTGCTCAGTTAACTTCTGTAAGGGAAGGTGGAGTTACTGACATACTAGAATAAGACTCTTGAACATGACTTCATTTATTTAAAAATATTTATGAGTTTTTCCTCTAAAATGCAGAACACTGAGTTCTAGGAATGATCTATGTATCTGACTGACCCTTTCCCACTCATGAGTAATGCAGTCCTCAACCTCAAGCCATTTCATCTCACCATTGTACATGCTCTTTAATTCTCTCCCCCCACATGCTTACATTAAAAATATGATATATCCACACACTCACATAAAAAATATATAAAAAATGATGTCAAGAAATAATATAAATCTAACCTCTTTTAAGTATATGAGCAAAACCAGCAAAACAGTTTTCCATATTCTCTGGTCAAATTTGCTCTTGTTATATATCCATTAAGAGATGGATAAGCCCAGCAACTTCACACTTGTGTTGTGGATTGCATCAGGATTGATCATCAGGAGTTGGACTCGATGATTGTGGGTCCCTTCCAACTTGGATATTCTTTGATATTCTGTGATCATCAAGGCAGAACACAGCTGCACTCAACTTAGGGAAATTTGCAATGAGTTAATGAAGTTGGAAGTGTTCATGTTAGAGAAACCTGCAGTGCTAGAGTGGCTTTAAGACAAGATCCCTGACATGCCATTGATGTTGCTTAACTCTTAGTACTAATGAGTTTAAGTGGCTTAGTTATCTTAAACTGCTCTAAAGGCTTAGACTGATTTAAGCAGTTTAGCTTATAGTTGTGCCAGTCATGGTTCATAGGGTTGACGGATCCTGATTAAAGTAATGTATGGTCAGGAGGCATCAGCTCATACAGTTCAACTCTGGTGAATGTTCAACATTTTGAAAACTTTAATTTCCAGGCTTTTTTCCTGATTTTTCTTTTAAATGGAGGACTACCACATGTGAAAATAGAGGCTTTGTAGCACTGAGGTTCAGGGCAGAGATGTATTTCCAACAGCAAGGATGTTCCCAAATATTAACACTGGATCTAGGAGTTGATCTGAAATTCTGAAACAATACTTCAGTGCTCTTTGGCATTGGAATTTGGCATTTCCTTGCTTTTTATTTTTCACTGGTGTCAGGATTTTCACCTAGGAATAGATTATTGAAATAATGCCTAGCTTTTGTGCAGCACTTACCATCTGCTCGGTAAAGTAGCTGCTTGCATTGCCCACTCCAGTTTGAAGAAACACAGTTGACAATCTCAAGTTTTGAAGGTTTGCAACAGCTATTTTGTTTGACATAGTAAGAAGGACACCAGTGCCTCTTCTTTCTCCTTGAGGAGGGAACATGCTGTTCCCATGAAACAAGATTGGATCGAGGACTGAAGTTCAAGACACATCACTAGCAGTCTGTCTGGAAGCATTTGTGTAAGAGGCAAAAATAAAGGACTGTCATAAGCATCAGGAAGAGTTTAAAGGCACACAGAAGAGAAAGGAGTGCAAAGACCTGGGTTAGGCGGAGACCACAGAGGG
Source organism: Cygnus olor (assembly GCF_009769625.2). Classification (NCBI taxonomy): domain Eukaryota; kingdom Metazoa; phylum Chordata; class Aves; order Anseriformes; family Anatidae; genus Cygnus; species Cygnus olor. The sequence continues at coordinate 94,566,140 of NC_049169.1, forward strand.
CCCCAAAGGTAATGACACTGAACACAATCCCTGCAGCTCTGTAATGGAACATGTTTCCTTTGCTAATCATCATCTGCAGAGTGCAGCTTTTTCCAGCACCAATTGATTGTAATTATATTCTGCATTACCACTGTTAATGCTGAAAGGCTGTCTGGAGCTCAAGCTATGAAGGAGGGTTGCAACCCTGCTTTTCTTTTTAGTGTCCCTTAAGCTGAGGGGTTCCATGGCTAGGTGGTCAGCCTCATCTTACTATTACAACTCCTTGCTCCTGCTGAGAGTATATGTGCTCATTGGCAGTGAGGTCCTCGAAGGAGGGGTTGCTCTGCCATTGGCTCAGTTGGAAATGTAAGAATGGACCTTGCTGAATGAATATTTATGTCTGAAAGATGCTTAACATGCTTGGCACACTGCTAGAAATGCTTCACTAATAATAACAGTAGTAATGTCTTTCCAGTAGAGATCTTTACAAACACAGAAGAGAAAAGAAGCAAGAGGAGTAAAACACTATCCATTCGTCTTGGAGCACATTCAGGAAAATCCTTCACCAGGGACAACTCAGAGTTAAAAACTACTTTTGCTGCTGCCACAAGCTCCAGCTGGTGAAAGGAAAGGGTCTGTTTACTTTCGTTTTGGATGAAGAGGTAATGTTTATGTGTTCCGAGTTTTCAGACAATGACATAGAAACACTAAAGAGGGTAAGAGAGAGCTAGATAACAACGAATGAGAAAATGAGAAAATGCCAAGCATTCCTGGGGCCTTTAGTTTAGTTTTTAGTGTGTTTGGCACAGACACATTTGTCATAGGCACACGTCATGTGTCATTTGGGCTCTGCCTCGCTTCTGTCATTTTAGGATGAGACATGGAGCATTCCCCCTGCTCCCCTTTCACCAGTCATTCCCAGTCCTTTAGCACCGTCATCACTTCACCGCTTTACTGTTATAAATACCTTCACCAACTGCCTTGTGAGGAAAGAGGTTGTTACTGCATCCATATGACTCATGGGAAACTGGATGACAAGGATATTAAGTGGTTTATCCAAGGATACTCTGAAAACCTGGGCAAGTCAGGGAGCTGGACCTTCATCTCCCAAGTTCCAGCCTTTCGCCTTTCTTTAAGGAGACAGGACTTTAACAGAGGATGCTCGTACTCTCCTAGGAAGCTTGTCAACTACTTGCTTAAAATCTCTAGAATAAAAGTACACAGAGTAAATCGACCCTTTGTGTTAGAACAGACATTGGAAAAAATGTATTAACTCTTTTAAATTTCAAAGGTCAATTGTGCCTTTAGATAGGCACACTTTACTGCTAAAAGCTTTGGGTTATATACCCAAGCTTACATAACACAAAGGTGTAATCAGTTCTGAAGCACAGTACAGTAGCAATTCTACTGCATGCAGCAATTTTGTAAGAAATCACAGAACAGCTTATAAAAAGGACATGAGATTATTTGTGTGTTTGTAGCCTGGATCAACCTTTTCTAAAAAGCTAATGGGTGAGAGGGATCAGAAATTGAAACTACCTACCCCGTTCTGCTGGTTCCTAATGGTCCTAGCAAGATCCCTAATTATGGGAAGTCATGGAGAAACTAAACAAAGCCACACAAAAGACTGTATCTGGAATTGCAAAGCAAAAATGGAAAGCACGCTGGGAATCCAGAGAAAAATACCTGCACAAACAATGTGAAAGGAGAAAATGTAAAGCTTGGAGTTTTTTCTGCTCTATTGTTTGAGACAATAGGGATTCAGAAAAGAATTAGTCTCCATCAAAAGGTAGAGGAGTTGGAGGAGTAAGACTGCTGTCAAAGATGGGAAAAACATGTCAGAACCAGAATCTTTACTTGCTCTGTGATGTCACCCCACCTGTGTAAAGCTGTGAAGTCAGTAGTGAGGACATCATCACAACGCCTGGGTGACTGATCAGACCTGGCTTTCCTTCACAGAAGAGCCTGCAGAAAGTGAGAGAATAAAAGGTGACTGTGCAGTCTTCTGAATTACCTCTCTTGCCACCAAGAGGAAAGACAGAGAAAAGGAGATAGTCTATGATGCAAAAAGAGAGAGAAGGAAAGGAAATCAAAACTAGGTCCAGAGAACAGGAGAGTCCAGGAGATGCGAGGATTTATCCCAGCGCTAGGCAAAGGTCTTACAAGCATGGAAATACAGGAACCATTCTTGTGTTGAAAGTGTGGATCCTGGAATGATTCTCCCTGGCAAAGAAGGTGATCAGAAGGGTTTTCTAATTGATGCTTGGGCTAAGACAAGAAAAAAAGGGCACATTTGTTCTTAAATTGATCTCAGTTTAGGATTGAGGAGAAGATTTGAAAGATAACAAGGTATTTTTAAGGGCTATTAGAGTTCAAAGAATGAATAGAGCTTAAAGTAATTTGATAAGTGTCAGAAGGATAAATACAGAAGACTTATAGAAGTCTTCTCTCTAAACAGAAGACTTATATATATAAATATAGAAGACTTGTATGACCTTTCTTATAGGTCAGAAAGGTACTTTTTGTCCACATCTACATCTGAGACAGATGATCTCTCTTGTTAAACTTCTGCTTCTCATTTGCAAAAACTGGATGATACCCGTAACCTCTTAAAGTCAAGATAAAAGACAGCATCTTCCAGAGTGGAGTGAGCTATGTTCTGCCCTCACATCTATTGGCCCTGAAGTCATTTTAAGTTTGATATGAAAATTGGAAAAGAGAGACCAGCTGTGGTTTCCATTAAGTAAATCCCCTTTCTAGCAAGGGTACTTAATAATTCTCTAAGCATCCCTTGGATGTGTTTACTTTTCCTTCTCCAGACATCAGACAGGACTTCTCTCTGAGCCTCAGGGCTGAATTTTGATGGCAAATGTATCCTCTGTTATTTGCAGTTACATATCAGCAGGTTAACGGGGAGGCATGGAGAAGAAAGTTTGGACAATCTAATGGAGATGTGAATGCCAGGGACTAGACACACAGTAAGCTGTGAAAGATCTATGCCACAAATCATGTCAAAAGAAGCAAAAGCTAACATTTACCTCCTCATCAGTTTAATGCTCTCAGCTGCAGAGATAGAAAGCAGAAGGGAAATGAGGAGGAAAATCCAATCAGCCACATGGTGCCAAATGGTTTCACCTGCTCCTGGGACCACAGGTTGACACAGCTGTGAGACAGCCCTCACAAACGTCCTAGTCTGAGAAAAGAATTGTGTCAGGGGGACAGGTGCTGCTGATTGAAGTTCTGTGCCAGATAAATATATAAGGAAAGCTGTAATGGGCTACAGTTTTTTTTTCTTAAGGAATTCCACTTATGGAAGATTAAAAATTGTATTCATAGGCCAATTGTATTGGTTGGAGAAGGACTCTGAAACAAACAAACAAACACTTTCTTTGGTTCTTAGACTGGCTGGCTAGAAAGAGTTAGAACCTTTGATTTCTAAGATTCAATCCTACGTGTGTAAAACAGGGTTGATATCCTTTCCCCACCATCTCTCAGAGTTGTTCTTATATCCATTAAAGTTGTAATAGAGAAAAAGTGTGTTTTCACGATATGGTGTAAGGCTACCAAGGTGGCTGTAATGTGGCCATAGGACACAAGCATTGTTCAGGGCTGGCCCTAAGCAGCTCATTGTGCTGTAGAGGCATGCAGTATGGTACTGTACTGAGAGTACTGGGGAGAAATATGCACAGGGAAAGTAGCAGTGTGTTCAGTGAAGGATTCAGCTTGTGTGCAGGATACAAGTTGTGATGATAGATGGGGAACAAGGAAAGTAAGAATGAGCATGTTTGATTATTTGATCCATGACTCTATGAGATGGTAAGTCCAATTCTTGGACCAGAGCAACCGTACCATGGCTGCAGGATGCACTGTGCTGAATCGGTACATACTTACTCTGCTGTGTCAAACGCTTTTTAAAGAAGTGAAGGGACACTCTGTTCTGGCAGATTGTATATCATGCAGTCTGCCTGTGCTTCACTGACTTCACGATGAGTCAAGTATGGTCTGTCCTTCCACAGCTGGTGTAAGTCCCCTATATGAATATAAAGAATCTTAAATGCCATTTTGTGAGCTTTGGCTGGAAAGATTGTTAAAATGTACTTGCATCTGATCTAGATAAAATTTGTAACACTCAGTGACCTGATAGCACAAGGCCACATATCAATAATTGTAGAGTCGCTGTTCAAGTTCCCCAGTTCCCCACGCGGAGTGTGGTACAAGTTCCTCAGACAAAACAGCTTGTGATCCTGCAGTTGAAGATAATATCACAGTGCCCTACCTCCAACAAGGAACAAAAGTTTCATAGGCAGTTTTAATCCTGGCATTTCCTACCTGTGACTGCGTGGTTTTGTGCCCTTGATGTTCTTTTTGTGTGTCGTATGATCATAAGTCTACGCTCCTGAGTGTTTTCCACACAGTACTTGGGTATTTTGTCTATAGCTCTTTAACAGTGAGCTTTTGTGTCTTCCTTTGCAGAACTTTTGCTACCGCTCTATTTGTAATCCTCAGTGATCAATTCTGCAATGAAACAAAGCAGCCTAAGACATGATTGCTTAAGCATCTACAGTAATGAGACTAAATGTTTTGGCATTGAGGAGCTGCTCTAAACAGAGCTTCTTTTGTGATAGATGCCTACTGGAAGTTATTGAAATCTCATATCAGTGTTTTTGTTAAGTTTTGAAACATACTGCTTCCTTTATTACCTGCATCCTTAGCAATTCTTTTCGTCATTCAACAAATTAATAACGCCACTGTGTTAGAAGCCAGTTTTGCATCTGAACTTGTGGGCGACTTTCACCAGAAGGCAATTCAGTTACGTACTGTGTCAGGTGCAAGGTGCTGGGGCCAACCTGGGACAAATACTGAGCTGGTTTGTTACTGGGCTCTTGGATGTGGAGCTGCTTTCATGCCTCTGCCAGGAAGGGATGAGCAGCCTTCCTCACCGTGAGGCTGTTCCCTCCATCCCTAACTGTTGTCCCATTAGGAGCTAGAGCAGCTAGTCTGATTTTTAAATGGGAGCTTGCCCTCGGTAAGATCAAAAAGCTTCATGCTGAGAATTGAATGCACTTTTAAATAAATGCAGCACCTCTTCAGAGTAGTGTCAGGTTTTCCAGCGACAAAGCAAGTGAAGCTATCTGCTCTACTCCAGTGACAGAAAAGGGAAGGAAGGGGTAGGAGGAGTGGTGGTGACCCTGCACAGAGATCAGAGCAGGGAGGACAGATCATGCTGCTAGCCCTGATGCTGGAAATAGCAGCTGTCTGCACACTCTGAACACGGTTGACCAGAGGTGCTGGCTGCAGAAGGCTTTGTGGCTCTCCGGTGCTCTAGAATAGGCAAAATAGGAAGCTGGGTTGTAGCTGGTTTGCGTGCTTTGGTTTCCTGCTCTAGGAAGTTAACTGCAGTCTTGATTCCTACCCCCAGCCCTGCACCTGCCTACACAGGGCCTTGATTATCTCTCTTTGTCTTCAAAGTGCACTTTTTCCCCACTCGCTGCTAAATCCCTGCCCATTCTTGTGTATGGTCCATCAAGAGAGCTTAGTAGCACTCCTTCATAATAAGGATGCTCATTTAGTTCCAGTGGTGACAGTCTGTGTGGTCATACTGAACGTCTTTGGTTCCATCTCCTGCTGCCTACCTCGGCAGGGCGGGCTGCTGCAGGTCTAGGGGTAATGTGATGGATTGTCTCACATGGCTGAAGTGTGTGAAAGGACAATGAGCATTCCTGCTAACTGCCAGCAAGGGTAAATATTGGCTTTATTAGTAGGCACTTCTCTCTTTTTCTTGCCAGCATTTCAGTGTTGCAACAGCATCGTTAGTTCTTGTCTGCTTACTGCTGAGGCCGTGCAGACTGGGAGACTGCCCATGTCCCTTTGAATCCAGGAGAGTGAGGGGAGCATTTTCCCCCGTGTTACAGCCAAACCCATCTTCTTCCAATGTGGCACAAGCCTGCTACACGAGCTTCATGCTGGAAGTGTTGAGGGAGAGGGGTGGCAGAGCAGGAAAAGATGGAAGTGTGGCCAGAAGGCTGGTGCCCCTGATACCCCGGACATGTGCTTTCAGCAGCGGCAGCAGGGCAGAAGAAAAGTGAGCAGCATCTCCTCTGTCCCTAGGGGCAGACCCCACTCTAATCCTGACAATGTGATGGGGACAGCCCCAGTTTTGTCTGCACCCTGGGGCCCTGCCAGCTGATCACAGCAGGGAGCCAGGGCAGTGCTTCTCCAGGAGAGAGGGAATTAACAGATGGAAACAGAGAGGGTGCCATATATTGGGGGAGTGTTTGGTGCTCAGGAGTATTTGTCCTGGGGACAGTCCTAGCTTATTGAGGGCAGCAGACTGGGGATTGCAGTGCATTCTGTGATCCAAAGGTTAAAAAGAACATTATTAGGCAAGTGCAATTATTAGCAAGTGCAGAAATAAAGCAAGGAAGCCAAGCCAGCTCACAGAATATAGCCCAAGAGATAGTTTAACATATTTACATAGATTTACACAGAATTGCTTACTAAATTGCTAGGCCTTGCTGTTGCATACAAGTTGCAAAGCATAAAACAAATGCAGCTTCCTAACCTCTTCTTGTTTTCTGATGCACCAAGTATGTACAGCAGGTTTGTTTGGATCTCATAAAAGGTTGGAGGGGTGATGTTTCCCACAGCGAGCTGTACGCAGGCTGGATCAGAGCAGTGCCCCTGCTGACCCTAAGCACACTGCTGACCTTGCACACAGGGAGCACTATGCAGTACTGTGTTTCCCTTGTAGGCAAGGCTTTGCTCTGGTTTAGGAATTGGGGAACAGCTCAAGCTAAACCAAAAGAGCCTTCTGAAGTCTAAGGGGTGGTTATCCAGTCCTTTGCACTGGTTTAAAACTCATCTTTAAAACTTACTTACAAGCTTATTTTTTAATCCATTTTAAATTAAATCAGTGCATTTTTCTTGTGATAGCAGGGGAAAAGAGAATAAAGGAAGGGAAGATGGCAGAAACAAACCTGTTGGATGTGTATGTGCATGCAGCCTTTAAGAGCAAGGCCTGGCTCTGGCATTTGGATGTAGCTCTTTCTTTTCTCTCAAAAAGTAAAAGTCCAGAAACTTTACTGGCTGCCAGCCATTGATAGTAAACCTGGGTGGGACAGTCTCAGGTTATAATAGTTACCTTCTCCTTACGATTTCAAACAAGGAAAGCAGAGCAGAAGCATGCGTGGAGTTGAGCGAAGGGATAAGGAGGTGTCAGCATCTCTTAAAATAATGCTTTCTCTGCCAATAACTTGCTCTTTTCCAGTGGACAAGTCATTTGGTTTCTATGTGCCTGGGATGGTGCCTTGATGGCACAGAGTCTTCTTTGGTGATACTGGTTTCAGGTATTGCTCTTTCACTTCCCGACATCATCCTTTCCTTCCCTTTCTTCTCCCTCCAAAGCTCATTCCTGCTCCTGTGCCACTGCATGTTACTGCCGTGTTCATCGGTCAGCATTTGCCCAGCAGTGTTATCAGTCTGTTAATTGCTGAGACTGTAAAATATATATTTAAAAAAAAAAAAAGGATTTTGTGAGGTTTGTTTGGAACAGTTACACCATCTGATTCATGGAGCAGTGCACAACTGAGGGTCAGCCTTCTGGGAGGTAGAGATGGCACAAGGGACGAGTGAGGAAGATGCAGAAGCGGCAGACACCGCAGACCTTGCTGCCACCACATTCTTCATATTGACAAACCACAGCCTCCATTTCAGCACTAAACAGCAATGCGAGGATGTGCCATGAGTCATTACTAAAGGATGTTTGCGAAGTGTTTTGAGATCCTTACAGATAGAATGCAGAGAAATGTCCCTGAAGAGCAGAAATCTCTGTTCTTACCCTGCAAGATTTGCTAGGCAGAAAGTAATAAACAAGAACTATTGCAGGTCATGGTTAGCCTTAGAGCATGAACTCCAGCTTGGGAAGGTGAGACCTGGATTGTGTAAGAACTGCACATTTTGAGAAGAGGGTGGGGAGAGGTGAGGGGGTTTTTAAGTTGCAGATACTTGGTGGTGGTCTAATAGCAAGAAGGTAGAGACGAGACTCACAGCTAAAGGTTAAGCTTTTGACCCTGTTCAGTATATGGTGGGCTGAGCAATTTTAGTCTAGCAGGCTGAGAATTTTGACAGCAATAAAGCTATAATTTGCAGTTACCAGTGTAAATGTTATAATTCTCCCACTCCATGATAATTTGTTGTCATTCTCCCCCAGCTCACTTGTCCTGTGTGTGGTGCTGGCAGAAGTGTTTGTGTCGTAATGCTGTGAACCAGATAACCATTTTGAAGGGAAAGTTATTTTTCACCCTAAGCTAATTCAGCAGACAGCTGCATGAACCTAGGGTCAAGGAAGAGTGTGGTGCAGGAGCATGAATGAATGGTTAAAGGTGAGGAGCATCAAGGCTCTTTAAATCAAGTTTAGCATCACTGATGTCTCAGTCTAACCAGAGCAAAAGAGGGAAATGAGCTCTTGCCTATCTTCTAGAAGCCTTGACTTCTGTGTTTTTAAAAGACAGATGAGCAGAAATATGCACCAAGGCTTGACAGATAATTACAGCCAGGAGAGAAAAAGGAGGAAGGGAAAAATCAAACAGGTTGGGCAGAAAGATCTTATACAAGCATTTTGTGTTGCAGAAATCTGTTTGTAAAAGAAAAAAAAACACAGGGAGCCCTCTTTCAGTGCGTCCCTTGATTTGGCTGCAAGTTCACAGCTCTCATGAGCTTCTCTACCCTCCACTGAGGTACTGGGGGCAGTCACCATCGCACTCACACACCCTGTGCTGTGCAGCCCTGCTGCCACTTTGGGTCACCCAGTAAGCTGGATCACCTTGCTGATCTGGCCAAAAACTTGTCCGTCAGTAATCACTAGATCTAGTGCAAATGAAGGGCTTGAAACATGCAGGAGCCCAAGTTGAGAAGTTTAAGACAATTTGAAACAGCTGTGAGGCAGATCAGGAACCTATGGTTCCCCATCCCATAGCACACCTAATGTGGGAGCAAGAAGGTAGTGTTCAGGGAATACAGTTGGCCATGTCGTGCACTAGATGTTATGCTAGGCAAATAGTTACAACCAAGCAAAAGCTGTTTTACAGAGCTCTGAGAGCAGGGCTTTGTTGTGTTAAATGTTTTGTTTGTGAGACCGAAGTAGAGTGTTTCTGCTCTGAAAAGACACCAGACTCCAGACCCAGCTCGGATGTGATGGGACAAGTTGTCATCAGCACAGGAACATTCAGTGTCCAACGGGTAACAACTCCTCTGCAGTGACATTGCTGCTGGTTTTGGGGGGACTTGAGATGGGATTTGATTGAGGAGGGGTTTGCTTCTATGACTAGGAGAGATGGGGGGGAAGAGGGGAGAAAAGAGGGAAGAGAAGTTGTGAGAATCTGTTGTGGAGGGAACACAGTTCTGCGTCTGTTCCTGCCAGCCTCCAATACAACGACCCGTGCACCTGTCTCTTTGATACACATATCTTACCCTTTCTTTTTTTTTTTTTTTTTCCCCCCACAAGCCTGAAGACCCTGGGGTAAAAGACTCCCTATGGCTCTTTGTCTCTGTAAAATGAGCTGGTCTTGTGTAGTAGCTGGTGTGAGGGACATTTGTTTTTAGGGGAGCTTTTGCAGAACCAAGGAAGCAAGGACCCCTATGACAGCAAAAAATCTCTTTTTTCTTCACTTGTATGCTGCTGCTGTACACTGCTAAGCTGTTAGCCCAAATACGACTGTATTTCAGGAGCAGGAAAAGACCTTGTAAAACCCTGAGGGATCCCATGGGATAGGATGCACTAGGCCAATGTGAAAATCACGCAGCACTTGTGCTTTAATTGCCAGCTCTGTCCTTGCTCATGAAGTCAGCATGCTCTTCTGACTGGGCTCCCCATAGGCTTTCTGCCAGCCCAGTTATTGCAGAAATTCTGCATCATTTTGGATGGTGGTTTTTGTATGGCACAGCTTTAAGCTCTGCAGGCTTGGTTCTCCTTTTTTGGAGATTGGTCTCCTTTTTTGTTTTTATTTATTGCTTGCTTTTATTCTGCCCTTTGTTTCTTTCACCGTATTGTTCATTTATTTGCACTCCCTTTGTGCCTTGTCTCAAGGCTGTGAGCTGCGTCTCAGTACAGGGAATTCATTGCGCTAACACGTCAGAGTGGAAAGAGCTCCCATTCAGGCACAGGAGTATTTTTTTAAAGGGGAAACCGTGTTATCCACAGCTTCAGGTTTGTACAGTGCGATGAACAAAGACTGTCCCCTTTGGCATGGCTTTGTCTCCTGCTGCTTATGACGGAGTATGAATTGAGGAACAGAGAAATAATGACAAAGGAGCTAGCTGGAGCCTGCTGAAGGGGAAGCGAGAGCAAGCAGGGCCGATGTCCAAAGCCACAGGCCACAGAGGGATCCCATGGAGCACAATCCTGACTTGGTGCAAGACATCGAACAGGCAGGTGGGAGCAGAGAGCGAGGGCTGCACCTCGGGGTGAGGTGTCACATTTCTGCTCCTGAGCTGCTGCAGTTCCCAAGAGCACTGCCTCGAGCTACTCTCAGTTTAAACTTGCACTCAGATGTTCAGCTGAGAAATGCAGCAGGGGAAAAGCAAGTACATACCCCTACATCTGCGTGGTGGGAGAGGACAGCCTAACTGGTAGGCAGCCCTGCAAAATCTGTCTCCGAATGTGAGTCAGTGCTGGGGCTCCCATGAGAGGTTCAAGACGGTGGGGCCATTGGAGAAGCAGGTTGCCGTGTCAGCAGCGAGAAGACTGATATGAACAGAGATGCTTGGGAGAGGAAAAATAAAGGTGCGTTTTTAACTCCACAGCAGTACCCGGCAAACATGCAACCTTCCTGAAGCAGGACTGCAAGGCAGGCAAAACAAGTCCCATCAGTGCTCGCTGTAGTAGCTTTGGCCTGTGCTGAGCCTGGCCTGGAAGAGCTACTTCAAGAAAAAGGAGGTGCGGGTGGAAAAAGCAATGGACACAGCTGGTGCCTGCAGGCAAGAACAGTGGGGAAGGAAACTGAAGGTCCTGAAACTAGGCAAAGCCATAGCATGAAAAGCTCTATAAAAAGCAAGTACCCTGATTCTTTGTTGCCTTCTGTAGCTGCTTCTGCTGACACCAGTGTGTGGTCGCTGTCTTGGAGAGCTCTCAGCAAGCAGCAAGTGCTGCAAGGCAGCAAGGGAAGGTGGTTTGAGCTGGTGCCCTGTAATGAAAGGAGAACTTGCAGAGTTGCTTAACACAAGAGGAGATTCATGAAAACACAGAATCTATTTGCCCCATATGTAAGTACTTAGCAGTAGCTGGCTCACACTGTGACTTGGTATTGGTCCTTGGCAAGACCGTAGAGCTCCAGAGCTGCTCTGGTTTAAATTCATGTGCTGACATTCCCACCTGAGCAGCTACATTTGGCTTCTAAGCACCGCTGCTGAATTACTACATATTTTACACTGCAAGAAGATGTGTGCAAATACCCATGTCTTGTATCTGAATAAACTTTTCAGGTTTATCCTTCAGATGGTGGATATTTCTTCGTGTGTTATAAGATTCAGAGACTTCATTTCAGAGATCAGTGTGACTTCTCATAAGCAATTAAGTCCATGGCAAGTCAATCACTCTATAATTAGCTCCAATCTGTGTTCCCATTAGCTACAACATCCTTTACCTGCCATTGAGCCAGCAGTAAAAGGTGTGAAAATTCTTGTGACCTTGGAAATGCATCCAAAAAAAACAAAGCAAAGCCCTCCAGTCAGACTCTTGCAGACAACTGAGAACACACAGGAGGAGATGCCTGTTGGAGAAATCGCTGCTGAGGAAATCCTCAGCTGTGCTATTTAGTAAAGCTTACTTCTTTTTATTAGTCCTGAGAAGCTATGACAGGTAATTTCACTGATGGGAGGGTAAGGATAAACAGAAAAGCAGGCATTATTCAAGGATTTGGCTGCAGTAGCAATGTTTTTCACAGTAGCCACGGTCTCTAGTCTCCCACATGCCTCATCCAAAACTCACCGTGGGTCCACGTGCACACCAGCTTATAGAGATGACCCAGCTAATTATACTCCTGACTTAAAGATGATTTCTAAGTGAGGCTAGCAAAGGCAATGTGAGAGCCAGTGTGGTTTGATTCAGCAGAAGCAGCTTCTGGCCTGCCTCACTGGACCCTGTGCAGGAGCCAAGCTGCCACCAGGCAGCTCCTGCCCCTGCCTGCTCAGCATCCATGCTGGAAGCTCGCAAACCCACAGGGGAAGCACAGATCCTGCTGGCTCTTGGCCATTCCGCATGGCCCTGGGCTCAGACTTGGTTGGTGTCTGTTTGGGACAGCGGAGAATTTGCCTCACAACCGTCCCCACTAAGGCACTTCTTGTTTGGATGTATATAACTCTTGAAGTAAGTCTAGCTTTGCAGGCAAGGCCAGATATTTTTAAAGCAATGTAACAAAGTAAAGACACAGGCATTTAACAGGATTTTAAGATGCTGCCAGGCACTGCAGGGAAGATAAATACCTTACTTGCACTAATTCCTAAGTTGGGGTACTGCATAAACCAGATTGCAGCTTGGGCTTGGTTCTCTCACTACTATGTGTTTATGTAACAGTTGCTCTGAATGGATCCTATCTAGTGTTTCTTTAATATGCCACAATGCAGTGATAAACTTGGAAGCTAGTATTCTCTCCAGTAATATTCTCTTGCTTTTTAATATCTCATGGTATTTTAGTGTGTGCATTTTTCATCAGATGCAAATGACTACTTGGGGTGCCTTGTCACAAAGAAAACAGCTCTCCTGTGTTCCAGTTAGCAGGTACCATTTAGAGTGCGAACACAGCTAGAGATAGGCAGGACTTAAAAGGAAGAGCGTTCCTCATCAGTGCTTCCCCACCACCACACATACTTTTAATGGCAAATATTGCCACAAACAGCAAAATACTAGAAGTGAATAGTCTGGACAGCCCATCAAAACCATTCAGTAGGTCTGTGCAGAGCATGGGTAACTATAATCAGCTCATTTTTAACGCTGTGACTTGAACAGCTGTGTGCTGATAGCAGCATTATCCAAATAAGAGAGAAGCTGCTCCTCTGCAGAGCTCTCTGGCTTCCTAAGCACTCCTCGGTTGCACCAAAACAAAGGGCCAAATTGAAAAGTGACAGAGGCTATGTATGTATGGGGGAAAACTTCCAGGCGTGGCAGGAAGATTCACATGTAAAGATGCTGGATGGGCATCCAGCAGTATCCCAAAGAGCAGCATGCTTGTGAGGGGAAGAAAAATAAGCCAACTGAAGGGGCTGATCCTGCAAAGACTTTGGGGTAGTGACTTGTTACTAAAGCTGGGGGGAGAAAACCAAAAGGAGCAGAAATTTCATGCTGTAACCTTTTTTATTTCTGTGTGTGATTTTTACACAGAACCATCATGTTTTTACTAAGTTATCATTTTTCGAATGTATCATTTGGGTTCAGCTGGAGCATTCAGAGTGACTCAGGGTACTTTTTCTTCTCATTGTTGACCTTTTGCTTCATAGAAAGTTTAAAAATGGAAAATTCTCTCTTTCCATTCTGCTAGACGCAATGTCATTGCCATTGATGTGTGCTCTTGCAGAAACAGCGCAACTTTGCCTTGTATTTTCCTGATGAAGACCTGCTGCTGAACTGTGTTCTGGACTTTTTTCTGGGAATGGTTCATGCAGCCCCTGAAAAAAACTTGGTTACATTGTGGGGAGCTGGAAGGGTGAGAGGAGCCTGCAATAGTTCCCTTTGTAAGGAGCAGTTTCCTGCACTGTGCAGATTTGTTGTGATTTATGACCCAAAGAAACACTTGCTGTTCAGATGGGGTGGCTCGTCCAGCCCTGGAATAGCTCCTGTGTACTCAGTGCACCTCTAACAATTTCACAGATACTGCTCTTCAGAGACAGGTGCTAACTAGATGCTGCAGCTATTACTACCTGGCAGAGTTTCTCAGCAGTGCCCCCAAAATTTTATGCCTGAGGGAACATATCCTGTTTCATTTCACCAGACAAATGTTTTTTAACCTTTTTCCAATTTGCCAGCCACTAAAAATTCCAGCAGAGTTGTGGACTCCTATGGGTTGAGTTGGTTTCCTTTTCTTGTTTTTTTATCCATGGTCTTAAAAATAATTCATGGACCCTTGGGATCTCACATACTATGGGATGAAAACTACAGTACTAGATCCACTGATGAAATGAGTAGGTCTAATCCCTGATGCAAGTAGTGTAGAAATAGGGTGCAGAGTTAGTCCTACTTTGTTTGTTTGTGGTTTGATAATGTGTTCTTGTGGATAAGGCCCTGGTGTAGCAGTCAGGAGACTGGGTAGCAAACAGGACCTATAGTTGTGCAACATGCGCTGCAAAGCAGAAAGTGTGGTTGATGCTTGTGGAGAGATGGGACAGGTACTTAGATCAATATTTTGGAGCCGTGGAAGCAATATTAAATAGAAAACTGGCTTCCAAAAAGGACAAGTAGCCAAGCATGGTTATTGGTTCTGGCAAGTTCTGAAAAAGACTTTTCCTGAGGTCCTGTGGTACTACAGAGAGACCTTTTCTGTGACATTACCAGAAGCTGGCTTCCTGGGGTGATGACAGTGGTAAAAGCGCTTAACATTTTTGTGACAGGGAGAGCCTGTCCATGTCCTGGTGCCATCAGAAAGAATTTCCTCTTCAGTGTGTGGAAGACTTGTTTCTTCTGTATTGCAGGAGGTAGTGGGAACACAATACTTCATTCAGAAGTTCAGCACATCTCCAGTTGAGACTGCATGAGCTGGCTGCAATTCAGCCTACTCTTTAACAATGCCTTCAACCTTTTAACTTTGCCAACAGGCTTTGGAAGAGCACCACATTCAACTAATAAAATACAAGGGCTAAATTTTCCGTTCCCAATCCAAATTGCTGTCAGATCACAACCTGCTGGCAGGACATTGTTACCATGTCTTATACCGTCTTTGTAAAATTGCTGGGTTGGTGAAGCTATCTGTGAGAGATCAGGAAAGTTTTTGCAGGAGTTTTGCGGAGAACTGAATACCCAGGAATAGGAGAGTGTCTTGTCTTCCTACTAAACATGCCATCAGCCTACTGGGTAAAAACATAGGAACCATCTAGGTACTCTTTTTCTAAGCTGGGTAAGTGATATCTGCACTCTTGCTATTTGGATATGCCTCCAGATGCTGAGGAGGTACCAGCAAATCTGTGGCTAATTCTTCATGTCTCACAACACCGGAATAATTTAACTAATACATACTTGCTGCTGTTCCGAACTGCTGGTTTTTACAGCTGGATGTCTGGAAACCAGAGAATTTCTTTCTGGTGATCAGTTTTAACCATGGATTGAATGAGAATTTGTCCCAGGATGGAAAACAGTATAGGAAGGTGTCAAATAATTTCCATGGTTGGAAATGAAAGCTTCCAAACCTTTTCAGAAAGCACCTTCTGAAAGAAACGAAGATACAAGGAGGAGAGGCCTGTGTTCTATTTTCTGCAAGGAATCAGTCCTAATTTGGTGGATTAAGAGAATGGCATGCTTGGGGTTTAGCCTGTGTGAGGTCCAGAGATAAGAGGTTCAGGAACATCCCTTCTTTTGTAGGTACACTGAGTATTTCAAGCATGATGTTCTATGTTCTGGCTGTCCTGCACCAGAATAAATCTAAGTTGTTTCCACTGCAGACAGAAAGACAGAACATCCTGTGGGTTAGAGCTGAATCTTCATGTTCAGAGTCAACCAGGGATCATCCTAGACAATTGCTCATGACCTACTGCGCCTGTATGCAGATTTTACTCTACATCTGACCTCACATCCCCTCCATGTATCTGCTAAACACTGCAGATGTCACGCTGAGCCCTAGGACTTGAAAGTACAGAGTGCTTGTCTAATAATCTTGTTACTCCTGGAAGGCTTTCCAGGAGCAGAATGTGCTGGTCAGGTCTGATACTGCCTTTAGTGTGTCTGGCCCCCACCTCTCTTTAATCATATGCACTGATACACCGTTAAAAAGCTGCCTTGTAGCTACTCCTCAGCTTTCATCTTGGTGTATGTACCTGCTTTTTTGGTTCAGAGACCAAATACAGTAACACTTGGCATTTACAAAACACTGTATGTAACCTGTGCAGAGTGTTGTCCTGATAGAAGGCTGCTGACCCACATGCCATCTGTATGAATTAGGTCATACTGGCTGTGTTTTGTCTTCACAGTACAGATAAGGGGCTTATCCTTCTGGAAAGTGGGCTGGAAGTCAGTACAAGGATTTTACTCCCGGCAGTGCTTGTGGTGTTTGATTTACTGGTCTTAAGTGGAGATAACAGAAACAAAGGGGAAAAAAGGTCATAAAGTGCAAGGTGTTTATTCTGCCCCAGCGAGAGGGTGCCATGTCTATGAGCCTGGGCACTGCCCAGAAGGGAGAATGTCTCTGCACTGCCTCTAAATAGAAGTCTGTGTTATTGTAGTGATCCTGGGAGATCCCAGCAAGAGGCAAGCCTTATTTTACTATCTGCAAGCAAATGCATAGCAATATGCCGTTCTTGCCCTACAACCATGACAGTACATTTGCTGAAAGCTGGGACAGTACGTTTACGTTCAGCTGGGAAGCTGAAGGATCCAGCTCACGGAGAACCAAGAGGAGCTACGACTTCCCACGTCACATTAGAACTTGTGGCAGAGCCAAAACATAAACCCCTTCCCCCTCTTGGTGCTTAACCATCCTGACTCCAAATGTCCCTCCGCCACTGTGCCTGCAAAGCCCTTGTTCTGAAGAGTATTAGTATCTGCCTCTGAAGTGACTTCAGCGCAGTTTCTCTCTTCCTCACCCCCGCACCCTCTCTTATTAATTTGAAAACTCCTATTTATAAACCTGCTCAAGCCTGCTTGTTCAGGGAGGAGGAGCCGAAACGCTCAGCACACAGGCTAGGATACTCAGCAGAGATGCAGGCAGAGCTACTTCTCACTCAAAGGGTAATAACCAGATGGAACAAGTCAGCAGGAAGATTGCCTGAAATGTCACAGAAATGAGATCAAGCAACAGCTAGAGCTTTGTGTCTGCAGGCAGAAGGGGGAGAATTGCAGGATCTCAGGAAAGAGTAAGAAAGACGGGCTGAGTGGAAGGAAAATATGTAAGCGGATAAGCGCATTGCACTAAATGGCCCAGTCGTCTCCCCAGACCTTCACTCTTCTGTTACGCATTTTTGACGCTCTCTCCCAGCCCCTCTGACAGCGATGAACAGGAGGCCTAAAGAGCTGCCTTGCTGCAAAAAGTGTGCCGTGCTGCTGACTGTGGAGTGACTTGTCACCTCTGTTGTTAAACAGATCACTTCCCTCCCTGCATCTCACAGAGATGCACAACCCTTGTTAAACTTGGGCTGGCCTGCAATTTCTGTAGCTCCTGGTGGTTTTGTGCTGTCAAGCTAGAGAACAGGCTGATGACAACATGAACCCCTGTGATGGAAGAAGTAAGTACCTAAATAGCTGTCCTACATTGTATGGCACTATATGCAACCACTTGACTTCCCTTAACTCTCCTTCCGGCTGTATTTTATGGTAATGATCCAGACACGACCCAACTACCTCTGCTGTTCTAGAGAACCCCAGGACCATTTTGGGAGACTAGGTAAGTTCATCTGCTGTGAAGAAATAAAAAAAAAAATAAAAAAAGTCGGTTCCTAAGGTTTATGCAAAGAATAAACAAAACTGCATTTAGCCATAAGGAGTTACATTCATGGGGAGAAACAGAACCACATTGTTCAAAAAATCAGAGAACAAAGAGGTTCAATGAGAATCCAAGACCAAAGCCATTTCTGCCAAGGGACTGGCATCAGCGTGCTGAACACAACCTCACCTCTTCCCCTTCCGGCTTACCAAGTGATTTCATGGAGCTCTTTGGGCTGGCACCTCCCTGAGCTGCTCTTGTTCCCTGGGTTGATGCCAGGGAAGGCAAAGGACCTGCTGTCCCCAGCTCTCTGCTCTGCTCTGCTCTTCTCCAGCCTGGATTTCCACCGTCAGTCCTGCTAGTACCAGATTAACTCCCTCTGTTGTCTATGTTGTTAGGTGATTTGTCATTTGATACATTATTGTTACTTAGGGAAAACATTTTAATGCCCACAATCCCACAAAGCTAAAATCCCAATAGTTTATTGGCAGTTTATAGATCTATTAAAGGACAGTCATTCCCACAAGATGGTCACAAGGTGTTGAAGACAAGACACAACCAGGGGATGAAACAGACTGAGATAATGGGACCAAGAGTTAAGGTAACAAAAGTAACATAATGTGCACAGTTGCTCAGTTGTGGTATTTTCATCCTGATGATTTTAATGATGGTATGCTGGACACCCCAGAATACTGGGAAATTCTTGTGATAATACCAGAAAATTTCTAAGTTACTGAATTACCTATATGTAATTGCTCTCTTTGCTGGAAAAACCTGATCCAGTTTGTGATATCATCTGACATATCTGAGGCATTTAAGAAGCTCTTTGCTAATATGAGAAAAAAAGCATCAGCCTACCTATAGCATGTCTCTGCATCAAACACAAAGTGAGGTGGCTTTAGAAGTGAGCAATGAAGAGGTTCACAGGTCCAGAAAACCTGGTGGAAATGGGAATGATTGAAAGAAATGGCTTTTCTGGGTTTAGGAGAAAGAAGATTGAGGGGGAACATGGAAAACCATTTCTGATGGCGTTCTAAAAAGTACAGGGGTTAGTTGTTCCCTGCTTCCATGGCAGAAGGGTTATACAACAAATAGTGGGCAGCTTTGTTTGCATAAACAAAGATTTTGGTTAAGTATCAGAAGTAGATTTATTCTGAAAATAGGAAAAGAAGCAGTGAAGCAGCGTTGCAGGCTTGTGAAGTCCCTGTTTATGGAGTCTTTTAAAAACAAAGCTGCGTTAGTCAACGATGGCCTAGGCAGATTCACTTTGTTGTAAAGAAGGGATCAGTGAAGTCTTTATAGCCTGGTATTTCTATGATTTCTACTAAGTCTGTAGTTCTAACAGCAAGGCTGCAGGCTACGATCTTATTATATAAGTAAAGATAAATGGAAATCTTCATTGGGTTCACGATGACTAACTCTGGAAAGGGAAACAGGAGTTTTGGGGAAAACAAACACTACAAGAACTTTTATATCTTTATAGGTGTAACTAGGCCCTTTAGTTTCAGGAGCATCTGTGAAGAGAAACCTGGATTGAGTGGGCTACAGATGCAGAAACTGCTACTCCTTGAACTCAAGGGAAAAACCGGAGGAAATAGGTTTGTCCTGTGATTAAATAGATGGATTCAGGGCTGCCACTGGGATCCAGCCCTACAGTGACTACACTTAGAAATGTACAAACAACAAAACTCACAGTAATAAAATGTTATTGATGGAAATACCCTGACATAGATAAAGTGGTTCACTATTTCACAGCTGGAATAGGAGATTTAATGAAATTAAGCAGCCTTTATTTCTTGTCCAAAGCCAGGGGGAAAAGTTTAATGGCACACAGGTAAAACAGATGGATTTTAAATTGCATCATCAGTAACCTATGGTATAAGTACTACATTTAAGGTGATTGAGTGTTTTTAAACAGCATCCACTGGGCTTGAGTTAAAACATTAGATTTACTCAAGTGTATAATCTCTTACTTAATAACACTACATGTGAATTGCCACTGTATACATGAAAATCTAGTTTGTTTGCCTTGAGATTGGTTGATCTAATATTGATTAGGTTTCTTTGTTCATCCCAAGTCATTTGTTGATTTCATATTTCTGTGGTCTCGGTGGTTTTTTCCTTTTTTTTTTTTTTTTTTTTTTTTTTTTACGGCTTTCCTTTTTTCAAATGTAGACATTTCTAAACAGTGGTAGATCATAACCCATGGTCCTACCTTAAGCTCTCAAGCATATACATAAGGCTTGAAACACTGTGGACTTAACTCTGGAAGATGACAAGAACTGTGGCTCCAGTACAACAAACTGTATTTGTCCTGGGTATAGTCTGACTCAGCTGAACTAGTTGTGTGCTAGGAGGGAGAGCAATTAAATCAGGACTTGTTGGGATGAAGAGAAGCAGTCCAATACTGATCATAGCAATGGCCACCACATTGACTTCAGTGCAGTTCCTCTAATGTATGCAAGAGTAAGGGAAAGTGGATCTGGGGCCATAAGATCCTTACTCACTTTAGATTGCAGCCTACAATATGATCTGTTTCACCTGGAATGACATCAGTTAATTGAGATAATAGATACTTATCACTAGTTTATGACAGTAAGAAGTTGTTCATGTTCTGTAAAAATTCAGTGAGTTAACAGAACCTAATTAGCATACCTCCTCCAAGAAGATTATTAAGCTTGGAGTATCTGAAAGTCCTGTCTAAAGTCCGCCATGGTGAAAGGAGCAGGCTCTGTCATGTTCCCATTGTTAATGGCTTAGAAGGATGAGCTGTTTAGACAGGTTGGTGTGATTTGATTATCCCCGGTCCAGCTCACGATAGCCTATTGTTGAACTCACAGCTGGTCCAGGTGAACACCCTTGGTGAGTGAGGGACTCCTTCTGGAAACCTTCTGAGGCAGGGAGATGTAAAACTGAGGCAGTGCCTAAGGCTGCTAGCCTGCTAAGGATTGCAGCTTTAATTCCAGCTTCCCTGCATCCTGCGTTGTTATGTGATTAGACAGATGATCCTATTTTCTAAGACTCTCCTGAGATACAGCAGATTGATGTGGCGTCTTAGCTGTAAAGGCATCATGAAGCTGTGAAGTACTTCATAAGGGCCTTTGGCAGATGCTATTACCAGAGATGTGATATTTTGAGGATAAACTATGTTATTTGTAATTACATTGTTTATAAACTATGCTGTTTATCTTTATATATTATTTACTGTTATTGTTGCTCCCTGCTACCCAATCTCTCTTTTTTCCATTTTCTCTGCTCTCTCCGTCCCCAGCCAGCTCAGGTCTGAAAGTTGTATGTTGTGGCCCAGCAGTGCATAAAAGTGGTCATACTGCATCCTCATTCAAACTGGGTACGTCAGCATAGCAGCATGCTGCAGGGATCTGCAAGGAAGCCTTGGCTCAGCTCAGCACTGCCCATGCACAGTCTAGAGATACCCAAGACCTAATGGCAAATCCACAGACCAGCCTGTTTCAGAGTGCAAATCTATCCTAGGGTCTAAATGTTTGTCACCACTTCTCTGCCTATTGTTCGGTGTGGCCCAGAAATGAATAATGCAGAAGATTATTTGAGTCATGTGGCCTGTGCTTTCTCTCAAGTTCCTTGGATGAACAGAAGTTTCCTATAATATGCTGCTACACTTAGATCCATTTAAAATGCATTTAAAATGCATTTAGGGCTATCTTTGATCCCTTTCTTGCTTCAGAGTAGCAGTGCTTGGACCACCAAACAAGATTAATGAAAACGTAGGACAACAACAACCATAGAGCTCCCGGGTAAGGGAAATGAACGCTTTCTTTTTTCTCCCTTTCCTATGCAAGCTGCATAAATTGGATCTGAAAGCTGGTCAGCCAGCCTCACAAATGATCGGATCTTTCCAGTTATCAATCTGGAAAGACCTAGCTTGATGCAGAGCTACAGGGCCACATTCAGATGTGTACTTGGGGGTGCTTCTTGTATGTTGACAGGGGGAAAAAAGAAAAAAAAGACTAACACAAGGGTTAATAAGAAGGAAAAATACTGTTCTTTCACA
Organism: Cygnus olor; assembly: GCF_009769625.2. NCBI lineage: Eukaryota > Metazoa > Chordata > Aves > Anseriformes > Anatidae > Cygnus > Cygnus olor. The sequence goes on from NC_049169.1 coordinate 94,587,761, forward strand.
GACACTTCCAGTCCTCCACTGTTTTCTCTCCTTGCTGCTCCCTGCCCCTTCTGTAGTCTCCTAGTATGTAAAATATTCTTGCTTACATTGCATAACTTACAGTGTTGATTTCACTGTGGAATTTGATGCTTGGCTGATGGATTTTTTTTTATTAGATGCAATGATTAGAATCTAAGCAGTTACCATAGCTTTAAAATTTCTATAAATGTGTACTTGTTTCCAGTGGGGTTTTCTCTGTATTTGTTAAATATCTGGCTGATTCACAACACTTATCACGACATGGGAGAATGACTGTGTACGGAGGAGCGTGGGGGGAAGGTTTGGATCTTAAAAGCCTCGTCAGATGACTTAAGGGCGGCAAATCTGTTCTGTAGAGTAGGGAGCTTTATTCTTTAAAATAGCTTGCAGAAGAAACATGCAGACTCAGAAATATTGGTAAGGAGATATGATGCGTCTTTTCATTGCATTTGTGAGTCAAAGCTAGCCCAAGGGTACTGTGAATTATTCCTCCTGAACTTTCTGAGAACTCTGGAAAAGGGGCTGAAATACCAAGGCCTTGGTTCCTAAACACCAGGTCACCAGTGAAGGATAAGGGACCAGTATCCCCCTTTTCTTTCCCTAGACGAGATGAGGAGGGGTCCCAGGAATCACTTGTGTTGTTACATGCAGCCAGGATATGAAGCGGAATGAAGAAACTGCTCTTCAAGTGAATCCATGTCTGTGCATCTAGTTTGTCTGCGTACATGGTGACAAGCTGGAGTATCCCACTGACGATAATACATTAGGTCAGATAAGGAGGGAGTCCTGTCCTGCTGTATGTTCAGCTGGGGCTGTGGAGGGGCTGTCTTAAAACCGCTTGCCACAGGAAGGAGTCCTAAAAGAGCTGTTTTTCCCATTAGGTAAAAATAGCGTTTTTCTTGTTCTGTTTTGGGGGCTCCCTTCCTTGGCATGTCTGACTCTACCTGCGGGTGTAGTTACCCCTGATAAGGAGTGCCTTTTTCTGGTTTAAGATAAACCACTTCTGCACTAGATTGTAGGCTCTGCTCGGTGTTATCTTGACTGGTCTCTTCAGTACCATTCTCTCTCCTTTTTTATGGCCATCTTGTCTCTTCAGGTTGATGGTTTTTCTGTCTCCTGCTCTGTGTCTGTATAGTCCTTGGAAGAGCAAGGCCACTTATCATAACAAAAAGAAAAGAAAAAAAAAAGAAAGAAAATATTTTTTGACGTTTTCTAGCACGTGTTCATGAGCACATGCAGCAGGTATGTCCTTGGGAGATACCAACTCAGAGTCCACGTTTCAAAATGTGTTCTAGGACACATTGTTCATTCTGGAGGAATCATCCACAGGTATTTCTGAGGCACTACACTTCATTTATCAATTCAATATCAATTGACATTTTCCCTCGTCCTTTCACCAGAGGAAAAAAAAAAAAAGTGCACATGAAAGGGTCAATGTTTATGAAAGGTCAGTAATTCCAGATGAAATGCAAACCTAAGGCTTAAAAAAAATAATAATAAAAAAAAAAAAAGTTCTCCGTTGAGCAATAAAGCACTTAGAGTTTGACTTTGTTACACAAGAGAAACTTTCCAGTTGGCTGGCAGCGGTTCTGAAGGGTGTTGGTGTGGTTATTGATTAATTAAGTCTATTGTTACTCACTTCTCTCATTAATCCGAGTGTTTTCTCTTCACTCATGTCCCTGCACAACCTTGTTTTAAAGACTTGGAAGCTGACAGACAATTGCTTTGAATATCAGGCTGCTTATTTGAATTGCTAACTCCTCCTGTCTCAGAAATTTCTAGGTGTGGCGTTTTAGACCTTGCAGAAATGGGAAAGCTGCTTAAAGGTGAAGGTGTCCCCAGTCCCATGTTCAGACCTGGAACGGTGTGTCCACATGTAATGGAGAAGAGGGTGCAAGAGGCTGGGCAGGAGACACGGCTCCTGTGCTCTCTGTAGTACTGCACACAGTTCATGTGCCCAAACTGCACCTCCTGGTGTTCCCTGCTGAGGTGAGGGGCAGACGCCTCCAACGGGCTGGCGCTTGCTGTTCAGGATTACAAATCCCTGGTGGACTTGTGAAGAGGATGGGATAGCAGTATCAGCAAGCCAGGAGTAAAGTTTTGCTTCTCCGTATGCTCACCTCAGCGCTAATGAAAATTTCCAAACATCCTTAAACCCACTATCCTCTGCTCATGTACCCTGTCATTAAAAAGCCTGAACAGCGCTGCTGCCCCGGCAGCGGGAGGCTATGTCTAAAAAAACAGAGAAGAGCCCATCTTCTGCTAAGCCACCCAGTCCCTGGCATCTCTGTTTGCTATACTGAGGGTACTTTGTTCACTGGTCCCTGGCCCCAAGCCACTGCCCCATGTCACACAGGAAGCTGAACCGCTGCCAGCTGGGAACAGCTTCTGGTCACTATCTCCAGTCATCGGTGCTCAGCTGCAGCCTGTTAGCCAGGCTCCTGACCTGCCCGCCTTGCATGTCCCAGGCATTTGCTTTCCCTTTCGAGCCCTTGAGATAGCAGAGTCTGTTGTACGGGAATGAATGGATTTAGGAAACGCCAAGGCCAAACTAAGCACCGCTGGGTACCTGCAATTTTTAGCTTCAAGACGTCAGTCCTGGCTGGAAGCAATTGTCAGAAACTAAGATGGACCGAGTTCAAGCGCAAGAGCACAACGCTCTTCCTTGATAAAGCTTCTCCCCAGCAGCGATGCTCATAAAGAGATTCTTTATCACGCCAGCCACAAGTCACTCCTGCTTCCTTCCTGCATTATGCCAGTGAAATACAGGGATCATTTCAAGGGGAAAACTGCAGCAGTCAGGTCAGGAGAGCACCACCTCCACCTTTCTGAAGCAGGGGAAGGGAGGGGACTCTCAGTTCAGGACTACTTGGCTGCTTTATAGTTTTGTTTGGCAGGACATGAAAGAGACCTGGAAATCTCGGAGGGCTATTCTAGGAAATCCTTTACAAGTTCCTCTAGGAAATGGGCCTTACCCTAACAATTCAATTAATTACAATTAGTCAGTTGATCCTGAAAGCAGAAGGAAATTGTATCATGCATATTTCATACAGGATTTGCTTAAGTATCTGTTTTTCAGCTCTTTGGCACTTGCTGATTGTCCTTTTGCCTGTAATTTCAGCTGGCAATACCAATGCCTTTGTATCAGAGAGCTGGGCTTCCTCTTCTGAAGAGCTTAACAGCAGTGTCCACTGGCCTCAGTGGCAGTCCTGCAAGCTCAGTCCTCGCACAAATCAGGCTCTTACATACTATGCATAGGCTGGTCTGCCAGCGCAGACAGATACACGGAAAATCTTTATGCCTGGGGATGTCCCATTTTCCTCCAGCTGTTTGGGTAGGTCTCCAAAGATCACCTTGCTGCTAACAGAAGACTGCTGTGGCTTTAGCAACACTGCAAATTAAAACTACAGTAACCCTTTGTGCAGTTTAGTACCGGGAAGGAGCCCTGCTTTCCCTAATGAATTTTAAAATTGGACTTTTTGTCCAGTTCCTAGCCACAGCAATGTGTTGACCATCATAAAGTCCCATGAGAGCTGGGACCCAGGAAGGGGGCTGGCACAGCAGATGGAGACATGTTCAGCTGGTGCGCTTTCTTAGCAGTGTAAATGTGTTGAACACTGAGGGAAGGCACAGCCAAACTGGTGTAAACAGAGTAATATATTTCAGCATAATTGCACTAATTATATGGGGACACTGGTGTTAATTAAACAGCCGTTACCTTTCTCTGATTGAATTAAATAGTTATAAACCTCAGAGGCTTGCCAATATCCTCTTCCTGTCTTGCTTAAATCTCTTTTCCTGTTGTCTGCTTTATCAATCAGTGAGTATGCCTGAGGATTTTGCAGTGTCTCTCCTCAGTCAGATTAGAAGTGTTTGTGGTGCCTTGCTCTCTAAAGCCTTGCACACACACACGGCATTTTTTCTGAAGTTCCTCAGCCACCCCACAGCATCCTGGGGGTGGCAGCTGCCTGCGCTGCTCTGCTGGGTTTTGTGTGAGGGACTGATCCTGGAAATTCGTTGATCCTGATCTGAATAAACCAGTCAGTAGGAGCGGCTGATGCTTTGCTGCTCATAGAGCAGCCTAACGCATAGGAGCTAAGGCTCAGCATTTCCCTGATGAGGGCTGTATTTTCTGACCGGTCACCAGGGCGGTCGCAATTCAAGCACTGCCTCTCCCAGCCCCCAGAGGTGCTCCAGCTGCCTTTGCAGCCCTGTTAGAGCAGCTTGAAGTGCTACATCCAAAGCAGATGTAGGCAAACCCATTTTGCTCTGTGCTATAGCAGAAGAATTTGACCCTTAAAATCCCCAACAAACAGTGGTGTGGATGGGAATGTTTCTAAACTGTACGAGTGGGACAGCAGAGCATTAACAGGACGGGCTCCTCCAGCCTTCTGCCCATGCTGACCATTTTCAGACACTTTCTCGTCATCTTATCACCACTTGCCTTCTCTTTGTTGTCCCCATTGCCCTCTTCAAATATTTCTTTGTCAGTGCTTCAGATCACCTTAGCGAAGCAGAAAGGAAATCTGCTTCGGAAAGAGCAAAGCTGGTAGCTTGGTGGCCCAGCTCCTGCATGCTCGGCTCCACCAGGTCCCCTTGAATGCAAGTGCCTGGCCCCAGTGAACCGTGGCCCCCAGCAATCCTGTCTTTGTATTGGTTTAAATTTGCTGCAAATAGGTTGCCCACCCTATCTAAGAAAGAGCATAAGAAAAGAATCCTAAACATTTTAATTAGCAGGCATTTCTGAACTGGCAATACTCTGACAGCGCACAGCAGAGCTTATAAATAGAGCTTCAAGTGCCCGTGATGTCACGAACCACAAGAGCGTTTGACTTGTGATTTATTACATCAGATCGCGGCTTGTTCACGGGCTTGTAACCTGCAGCCTATTTACAGTCAGTACACCCAGTATTATCCCTAAGCCATCCCACTGTTGAGCAGGTAGGTGGAACTGAAACAGTAAACAACCAATTAAAAGTTTAACTTCATCCTTTCCAATTTCTTCCTGTAGTATTAGCTGAGGATACTATTGCCTAAATTAAGATTGTGTGAGATAATAACAAATAAAAGTTCTTTCATTTGCCTCTGTCATTTTTGCACAAACAATACTTTTACATTTTTTTGAGTATTTATGCTCAAAAATTATTCCCAAAGCTTGTTCTCTCATGAAAATTGGATTTATTTGAAAACATTTTTCTTTTTCTTCAGTGCAAGATCATTCTTTTTAAAAGATTGCCTGGAATAAATATGTGAAAGCTCATTTATAAAATTTAATGAAAAAATAATTGTAATTTTGTATATAGTTCTGGGCACTGCATACAAATGCATATAGATTGCTTTACCTAAACAACAGTTTGCATAACCGGAGTTGGACAATGGAATTAGAAAGGGAAAAACTTGGTATTCGGATTAATTAAGTAACATTAAATTTTAAGTCATATCTTTTCAGGGATGAGGGGAGGATCTCATTCACCTTGGCCATGTTTTGGAAGAGGTCATAGTTATAGACGAAAGATTTAAATATAGGCCAGTATAAACCTCTGTCGTTAATGACTCCTGAATGTAACAATAAAATTGTGTGTCCTTTTCATGTCCCCTGCTATTACCGATTTCCAAGGAGAATTTGGTTTTCCATAGCCCAGTCACAGAGAAAGACACCCAGCAAGAAATCTGCTGAAAGAGATACCTCTCAGCCTATGCCAGTGCAACTGGATGCATTGCAAGATAGACAAAGCCCACCCTAAATAAAATGTTGTGTGATGATACCCAGCTATCTGAAAGCTGGTATATGCAGGTATCTGAAAATGGACAGGGGATAACTGCATTGTTCAGAAATGGCAAAATGGGAAATAACTTACGTGGGCTGCTCTCAGCCGAACATCAGTAAATCTCACTGGTACATTTGCATGTGTTTTCTATCAAAGTGTACAGTAAAGCACTCCTAAATGTATGTTGTGATTTACTTCCCCTTTTTTAAAAAAGACAAAAAAACAAACCAACCAAAAAAAAGAAAACTCAAGGAAGTCTAAGTCTACCACAGAACAAAAGTAATTAGTAGTACTAACGTCCTGTAAAATACCTTGGACTATGCTTTGAGGTTTCATAGTCTGCGATCTTAAAAGCATAGCCTGTTCTGCTGGAAAGCCTGCCTCTGCCCTGGGAGCAGAAGCTCTTTGTATTCTCATGGGACAAACTACCCCAGAGCAGCTAGTAGAAGATCAAATACTACATGTCAGTGTCATTTGCAAGGGGGACACAAAGGAAACTTTTCTCTAGCCAGATGGTTCTTTCTAAATGTTCATCTGTCTTAATTGACGGACTAATGTTAGCAACCCTTGCTGGAGTTGGGACAGAGTGCAGATGAGATGATTAAACATGCACGAGATTTTTTTTTGCATTTTGCAAAATTTTGCAGATTTTGCATATTATATGTAGCTTTATTTGGTAAATAGTGACTTGGCTGGTTAAAATATACCGGTGGCCATAAAAGAGACATCTACTCCACAGCATTTCAGCAGTATTTCTTCTAGCTAGGCTTATGTATATCTGTAGGTGGCCTCAAAGTTGATTGTTTTTCTGTTTGTTTGTTTTTAACTTGTGGGTCTGGTTTTGGATATCTGAATGTTTTCAGACTTTTGCTTATGCTGTGGGCAGAGGGCTCAGTGGACATCATGAGAGTGCCAGGTGCTTGCTCCTTCTGAAAAGAAGAGCCAAGGTGTTGTGAATGTCAAGAAAAAATGCGTATCTTTGTGCAAAGAAAAGGTATTTGTGTGCACTGCTGCTAATCTCAGGTGTTCAGTCATCAAGGAGTAGGCCCTCAACATTTAGAAATTAAGTATTATTAAATACATGGAGCCCCCACACAGTTTTTTATACCTTCTGGGTATGGGTGCTTTTGGTGCACAGAGAGGTTTTCAGGCTTTTTGATGTAGTCGTGACAGCTTGAAGCCTCTTTCCCTTCAAACAAAGCACCTATGCAACCCCCTGACACCAGGAACTGCAGCTTGAAAAGAAATATCAAATATTGCAAAACTTGCCTTTATAAAAATATGCAGATAATTTGTAACATTTATCATCCAGTTACTGGCACACTGCCACTGGTACTGGGTAGTGCTGGAGTGCCTCCAAGAATCACTGTGTATTTTCCCATGTCCATCTCCCAAGATGTGTGGTGGTAGCTGCTGTTAGAGCAGGGACAGTGGGCTAGATAAACCTCTGCCCTGCTCCACTGTGGCATTTCTGATGTATTTTGGATTCTGAAGAGTTAATGAGTATATGGATCCATTGTTCCTCCTCCCTAATTAGATCCCAGAGGAAAAACGCCACAAGCCTCAACCACGTCCTTAATCTCCTGAACAATAGAAACGGTATTGAAAAAAACTCAGCTCTCTTCCTGGGAGGGGTGGACACTTCTTGGTGGCTCAAAGCCAGGTTTCTGGTGCAAGCCCCATGCAGGGCTGGACAGGGACCTGCGGGCACCTCCTCTTGGCTGGGCTGGGTTCCTGCCGTGCAGGTGTGTGTGGCCCCAAAACTGCCAGCAGTGCAGAAGGGCAGCAGGAAAGAGGAAGCCCGGGCACTTGGGCAAGCAGTGTGCTCACCTCTGCAAAAGGCAACTTCCCTCCAGATTGGCAGTGCTTTGGCAGAGAGATGGATGGACGGGTGCCCCACGCTTGCCCAATGTGGCTTCTGGAAAGGCGCCTTCTTTTTCCAGGTCTTGTCAGCTCCCCAGCACTAAAAATACTTCTGTGAAATGTGCGCTCCTCTGCATGCGCTGGTGCAGAGAGCCTCGGCCGGGCTGGCAGAAGCAGTCTCCTGATGTTTCCTATGTGCTTCAGGAAGAGCACAGTCAGCTGCCCAGAACCATTATCAAAAGAACTGGGACAGAGAAGTGCACATGTTAACCCAAACTCTCCTCCTCCTCCTCCTCCTACTCCTCCCTCTGACTCAACAAGTGGTGTAAGCTGCAAACAGCATCCTTATCCACCAAGCATGTACTTTATTTCCATAACAAATTGAGGTATTAGGATTTTTAAAGTCCAGATGTCTCTCAGAGTTATATAAACCCAGGGGCACCCAGATGCCTACGTACTCTGACTTCAGAGCACGAGCAGAGGGAAAATCCCTTCAAGAGCACATGCCTGGCCCATGACTAGGCTGCTGAGCAGGGTTATTCAAACTGTGAGGTGCAACAAGCTGAGATAGCAAAAGTCCAAAAAGAATGTGGAGAAGGTGCAAAATCAGATGCTGTTCCTCTTCTTTTTTCCCCAGATGGGCCTTGGTAAAGCTAGAAAGTACTACAACCCTGGCTCCCAAATCAAGAGTCAAGTGCTCCTGTGAAAGACCTCATGCAGAAAGCCAGCTAGCAGTAGAAGAGGCAAAGAATAATGAGAGAAAAAAAAATATGTAACTAGACAGGTAAATATTGCATTCAGTGTTTCCTAATGTAATGTATTTCTTTTTCCTCTTCCTGCTTCCCCTATTGAGACAGAACTCTCATCTGGAAACAAGGAGAAATTCCCTCTTGTTTTGTTGCACTAGGGTGTATAAGAAAAATATTTAATTTTCCTCTTCCTGCTTCCCCTATTGAGACAGAGAACTCTGATCTGGAAACAAGGAGAGATTCCCTCTTGTTTTGTTGCATTAGTGTGTATAGGGAAAGTTTGAAAATTTATAGTTTTTTGAGAACGATGTTCTACCTTTAGAACTGTCATGAACACTGAGTCTGGTTGCTGGAGGTCTTTCTTAGTGGACTTGAGATGTTGACCAGGAACTCTTTGAATTCTTAGCCAGAAGGTAGCCAAGACTTTATTTCCTTCCAACAGCTTATTTGGCATTTTAATCAAAGAGATGTTAATGAGCACACAGCATTAAAAACAGCTGCTCCTGCCTCATACTAGAGCTCATCTCCACCATAATAGCTCTACTGAAAAGAGGAAAACCATGGTGTGGATTCAGTCCTGTGTGGGCTTTGGCTCTATGTTTCTTCTGTGAAGCTGTGTCCTGTGCACAGAATGGGCAGCCTGACTCTGTCTACCTTCCATCTACCCTGGGATGCCTGTCCTGAGTTACAGCAATCAACGGCATGACCCAGCCTTATCTCATACTGGGAAATCATAGAGCTATTAGGAACGCGGAAAATACTTTTTTTCCCCCACCCCCCACCACACCCCCAGGCCCCAGGCAACTGCAATCAGCAAAAGCTTTAATGTAAGTGCAGTGATACAGGCAAAAGCATTGTGAGCTTTTTTGCTGGTGTGGCTCTTTATACTACCTGGGAAAATAAATCACAAAAGCATTGCTGAACTTCACTAGTTACAGCATTACATCTGTAGCTGCACCTTGTTTGGTGGAGACAAAAAGTGAGATTTGAAACTGTGCAACCAGTGAGGCAAGAAATATACTTTATTAAAAGCTGCAGCACCATGAGGAGTGAAGGAACTAAGCTGTAGGCACCTAAGAAAAGCATCTGAACACATTTTGAGGACATCCATATGCACATGGAGCCTTTCTAAGGAGAGCTGCATAATACCTCTAAGTATGGGGCTTCTTGTCCCAGCTTGTGTAGGTTGGGATACCAAGGACAGCTTGGTATGGATAGCATCAGGTCTTTCTGGCTGTAATAGTAAGTGGCTGACTCAGTTTCAGCCTAGTGGCCTCCTAAAACTCTCAATATGTGCCAGATGGAAGGAGCTCTTCATCACACGGATGTCTCTGAAGAACCAGATTGAGGCCAGCACATCCGGGCATGCAGAGTACTAATCAGTCCTCGGAGGCTGAGTCACCATCCGTTCCTACCAGACCAGGTTTTGAATTAGGTCAAAGGATCAGTTGTTTATTGTCAAAATCCTTAAGCTCTCTGTCCTTCCTTGCCAGTAAAGTTATTCAGCTTTCCACCACTGTTTCAGAGTTACTCTAAGCAGCCTATGCCACTTAGTCAACTTCTCCTTAATGTCGCTTTCCAGAGGGAAGCATACACAGTGTCACCCTCGGTCAGGGCAGGGTGCCCTCTGTGCGTGACCTTTACCATGCTAACCTGCCCTCATCTTGCCCGACAGCGTTAATTGCCTCTTAGCACAGCTTTGTCTGCAGCCCTGGGAGGTTAGGCCAGGCAGCTCATGCTTGCAATAGTTAGGAACTAGTAATAGCCAGTTTGGATCCCGGTATGAGAGAAGGAGAGGCTGGTCATACCCCTGCTCCAGTACCCCATTAGAGTAGAGGAATCACCAAGATGCAGGTTAGTTTCAGCTCAACCCTCTCCCTTGCCGACACAGGCTCTTCCTCATCTTCTGTCTCAGCTCTGCACCACAACCCACACGAGGAGGGCGTGATGCTATCTGTTCTTGTTTCCTCCCTCTTTGGGTTCCTATTAGAAACACCACTGAGTCAGAGGCAGGGGCTGTGACTGAAATGAGAGAGAAAACTCAGAAATGCACAGATTTCAGACCAATGTGGCTACCCCAGCTCTTGAAAGAAAACTAGGCCTCAAAAATGTATGAGATACTCAGCAAAAAGTGGCTAAAGAAACACTATGGTATTAGAAACTGCCTAGCAAGCAGCAAAATAGGATACCAGAGAGCGTCTGGCTTGCCGAAGGTAACAAACAAGACTCAGAAGAGCATTGTAGCATGGGTGTTACATGACCTTCTACCCTCTTGCAATATCTGCTGTTTTTGGACATTTGCTGAAAAGAATCCCTCCAAGATCACTCTTCTGGTTTATTGGGTGGTGATAGCTGGGTTTTCCAGCACAAACATAACTGTGCTACAGTGAGAAGTTTCCAGCAGTGATACTCTTTTCACATGCATTTGGATGAGAAGTCATTTAAGAGCCTGTGCTCCCTAGGTAGGGACAGGGTACCACAAACCAACAACACATGTCCAAATATTCTAGTCCCAGACATGTAAATCTAGCTGCTGGCAATATGTTCCCATTGTACATTAAGCAGAACAGATCTGGAATTATCTAGAAATACTTCCCACATCCAGATCTGCCCAGCAAGAACCATGTCTTGGGCAGGCTGCATTTTTATTGCCTTTACTGCCTTGCTCAGATGATAGCCCTATGCTTAAGGTGAGCTGTGTGAGTAATGGGACTTAAGTATAATGGAGCCATTTGCATCTGCCCAGGTGAAATGGTGTTTAATGGGCTGTACAGTTACATGACCTCTGGTTGCAATCCGATCAGATATCGCAAGATAAATAAAGTGGAGTCTTGCTGATCATGGGAGGGGAATGGAGGGTGTTAGGAGGGAAGTTTGGGATTTGGGGTATAGCCCAAAGTAGGGAGGACTGGTCAGTAGGTGGCAATCTTATATCTGAAGCAGTAAAGACCCATGACAGTGCTAGAAAAATCCATGCTACTGGCCATGTTTTCCATGAGATGTGTAATCATGAGGTCTAAACTCTTTGGGTACTAGTTCTAATTGCATGGAATGGGTGCACCGTGAAAATATAAGTCACAGATTATTGTTAACCGAACCTGCCATTCAGATATGTGAAAGGAAGGCATCTCAATCGGTCCTTACAGCGGTGAATGACCACCTCACAGACTCTGATGGAGTGCTTGGTCTGTGCAAAGTCAGTCAACTGCAGCAGTTTGATCAACACTGCTTTTAATTCAACACTGCAGTTTAGGCATCTTTGCTGATATAGTGCTGACTTGAGAAATGCTTTCATTTGGGGCTTTTTGTCACATATAGGAAAAGTGCTGCAAACCATTTCCAGAGCATTTGACCTCATTTGCAGCCTGTCAAGTGGGAGAGAGGCCGTGAAGCAGAAGGAGAGTGGCTGGGACCAGGCAGGGAGTACACAGCAATGAAAGCATTTATGCTACACGTTGTCCTAACAACAGCAGCCGTCTCTAACCCAAGATTTCCTGTGCTAACATCATGAGGAATCCTTGACTGTGGCCTGTTACCTGAAAGGAACTTCAGGGGATGGAGGAGGTGAGAAAAAAACAGATGCTGATGCTTTTAAAGCAAATATAGCATTGATGAGAGTTAACTTTTTCACAACCGTAGTGCCTCAAGCCTTGCCTCGTTCACAGGGATGTGGAGAACAGGCAGAGCTGGAGCAAACGTGCCTATTCTGCCTTTGGTCCAGGTGGCCATGAGAGTGCAGGTCCATGGGAATGCAGGTGCAGGAAAGGCTCAGGTTCTTTCTTGTGGACCCTTCTGGGGCTACTGTCACCTGTAATGTCACCAAACTGCACAGGCTTCAGAGTACCAGCCCCCAGTACCCTGCTGAAACAGCTCTTGCCCTAAATTCAGTGAAGCGAGGTGAGGGGGCTAAACACTAGGTTACGTGTCAGGCTGTGGCAAGGCAAACAGCTATGCCAAAGCCTCCTAGATCCTTGTCCTTTCTCTTGGGTTAGAGCAGTCTCAGTTGCCTGTTCAGATCTTAGCCCCATAACTGAGCAGCTGATTTGGGTCCGTTGCAACCAAGATATGAACCCCTGAGGCCTAAGACTCATTTTGTTCAGTGTGCCAGCAGTCACCAGCTGGAATTTGACAGCTAAGCACTGCTAGTCTGTGTTTGATTTACGCTGGCGGCCTTCTCGCTGAAGTCAAGGTCAACGGGAGTAGCACAGGGAGGTGAAGAGGCTATTACAGCACACAGGAGCCACCCAGACACTCACACACAGTTTGATTTCTCACCATTTTTCGTTGCCTGGTTTTCACAATGCGTGCCCATGGATTTAGGTTATAACCCCAGCGGTGTTGCAACAAGTTACAGCTTGGGAGCGTGTTTCATCTGCCATGCTTGCACAGTCTGCCTCACGAGCAGCCTGGGCTGCCTGGCTGCAGCTCCCAGGTAGCAAGTGAGGCTTTTGCTTCTGTTCCATTGTAACCTGAATCACGTCAAGAGTAAGCTCACCTGCACCGAGACCTTCTGCCCAAGGTGCACAGCCCTCACCTGGCCGCCTGGGAGAGCTTGGGACACTGCAGGAGCGCAGCTCAGCGGGGCATGGGGAGGAAAGGGGGAGCATCAGAGCGGCTCGGGCAGCTGCTCGCACACTGCCCTCTGAAGCGGTGATCCGCATTCACGACCTGACCCGGTTTCGGTCCCCTGCCAGCTTCACAAGGAAGAATGCTTTGGGTTTTCCAGAAGGCGCTTACACAAGGGCTGATCAGAGGTGAGCTGCAGGCCGAGGCAGGTGCATCGTCGAGGCAGTGTTGCCACACGTGTTGTAAGGATGAGTGAAGTATGTTGGCATTTTATGAAAAGTCCACTCCTTAGCATAAGCCAGATGTCTCGCAGCCTGAGGAGCCAGTCTGGGGCTTGCACTGGCAGAATAACAAGCAGGAGCGGAGGAAAGACTGGGACGTACAGGAGGGCTTGGAGCCTCACATCTGGCCCGCTTGTGCTTGCTCCTTCTCACCTTTTGTGAAACACTGGTTGCTTCTCTGAGAACCATTTGCTTTCCACCTACCTGCTGTGTTAGCCCTCAGAAAAGCCTGCCCTGGAAAAAAAAATGCCTGCTCTGTCAGACTTTGTGTCTCCTTTCCTCTCTCTTGACCTTGTCCCTACCCAGAAGCATGTCTGTCCCAGCTCCACCAAGTCTGCAGCAGAAATCTCTGCTTTGCCTTCCCTGGAACTGGGAAAAATGAGGAAGAAGAGCAGTAGAACAGGGAATGAGGAGAAGATGGGACAGAGGAAAAGATGGGACAGAGATAGCAAAATAAATGGACAGGAAAATTGAGATGAGTGTGTGATCCCAGCATATGGAATGGGGATGTGCAGGAAAGGAAGGGACAGGCTTTCTGTTACATTAGAGAGAGAAGCTCAGAGGGAGCTAGGCAGGAGACATGGGAAATTTCACTGGATCTTAAGAAAGGTCTCCAGCGCTGAAAGATGGCAAAAGGCTATTACAGACAGGGGTTCAAAACAGTATTTATTGTGGAAAAAGGGAAGCACACAAATAGTTAAGGCCCTTTGGAAAGCTTCACATTTGTTTCCTTAGATGGCCCTTGCTTAACTATGCTGTGGACAGGTGCATTTAAAGCCTTGCTTATGCCACAACTTTAACCTGAAATGTTAACCAGCGGCTGGAATGGCTGGCCCCAAACCACGTGGGTCAAGGGGCCCTGTGGCGAGCACCCATGAAGCGGCAGCCGTAGCAGCTCCACAGGTCCCATCCTCACCCCTCATCTGCCTGGAGGCCTCACCATGTCCCCACCAGCCCAGCATGGGGGCTGGGAGGACGGCGGTGCTGGTGTAACTGGTTTGGTCAGCATAGCGGGCTGCCCGCACCAGAGCGGATTCCTCCTCTGGGCCTCCTCGGGGCACAGCAGCCACTGCGTACCGGCACCTTGTACCTACTTGGGCTCCTTGCCCAGGCAGAGAAGGGCCATGCGGGTGAGGGAGCAGGCTCCCACTGACCACGGGCCCCGTGTTGCCACGTGGGCGGTGGAAAGCCAGCGGGGCATTGGCACCAGTGGGAAAGAGCACGTGCCAGCCTTGGGCCTGGCAGTGGGGCAGCCTGGGCGACTGGCCGGGCAGCAGCGTGGCCGTGGGGCTTTAGGTGCCTCCACAAGGCCGAGCGGAAGGATGGAAGCGTTTTACATCAGCCTCCAGCTGTGCACGATCCTGCTTTGCAGGGCAGCAGTGTCCTTGTAGAAAAATGACTCTCACTGCACTCTTTTGTTGTCCCAAGTTGTTGCCCTGAGGGGTAGCGGAAAAAGCCAAGGGGGAAGTCCTGTTCTGCAGCATTTTCTCCTTGAACTCCAGAAGGAAAGGTGATGTTGCTGTAAATGGCCGTGGTCTCCAGCAGCAGCCACACTTCGCCGCTGGGCATTTCTGCCTGGCTGACAGGGATTGGGTTAAACACACAGCAGTCAGCACAGCGGAGCACGTTGGCTGAGTGCTTTGTGTCGTGGCAATGTGCAAGTAGGGCTGGACAGTCCAGCCGTGCAGGGGGCCAGAGATGTGTGATCCTATCCTGAACAGCTTTTTCTGCTCCTCCTGCTCTGAGGACTGGCATGAAACGATGCAAAGAGCATTAGGCAAGGACGGGTAGCCACTTTCTTTTGCCAATCAAGGCTTCAGCAGGAGATTCCTGCTCTGGAGTTCACCATTAAACCGAAGAAGCCTCATTGGAGCAAGCAGAAATACCAAATCCTAAGCCTTGAACTCAGACTTCGTCTTCACTTCTATCACAGTGGAAGGGCAAAGCCAAACTGGGTTATTTGCTTTTCTTTTTTGAATTCCTTTTGTCTCGAGGACCTGATGCTGTGGACAAGAACAACAAAAAAAAACACTTCTCCTTGGTTCCCTCTTTGAATTTCTTCACATGCTGCTTGTACTCCTGGAGAAGGTGATCTCCTCACTCCCTTACTACAGGTTTTTTAACCCCTGTTTTCAGTGCATTCCAGTGGGAGAGGTGGCCTGTAAGCATGTTGTCTCAGATCACCCTGCCGTCAGCAAGCCAGGACTTGTGGAAAGGAAATTTCTTTAGGCCAGGAATGTGTTAACTGTTTGGCACTGGCTCTCCCATCAGGGGCTGTGTGTTGTACCGGGGATTTTCCACTGGTTCTGCCTGTTCCAGCTTCTCAGCTGGGTGCATTTTCCCACAAAGATGTGGCCTCAGAAGTGCCATCTTCATTGTAAAGTCACTCAGGTAAAGAAAATGGCTAAAGCATGGTTCTCATCCTCCCTGCTTCCTGCCAGGCATTTTGCTTTATCCTGCATTATAACTGAGACTGAGCCTTTGAAAAACTATGTGTCAGGGCTGAATTATTTATAGTCATGTCAAACATTCCTGAGTATAAGGGTAAAACCCAGGATGAAGTATCCTGGTATGCCACTGATGAGGAAGACGTGTTTTGCCAGTCGGGACTGACAAAGATGTAGTGTAGACAAAGATGGTATTTGCCAATCAGAGAGGGGATCTTTATTGGTTTAGTAACAAAATCAAACAATATGTCATGTTTTATGATTGCCTTAATAATCACATATATAATAATATATTTTGTCAGCAGCAGACTGCAGGAGGAGACAAAAGCCATAGAATTACATTTGTGAATTTGACTGGAAGAGGTTGCAGTCTGTTCTCAGGCCGTGTTTGTTCTCTTCACCAAAACAAAGTATTACTTAAATAGAAGGCTAGAGACACTACATTGCAGCTAAAATATGACCCATTAGGAGAGCTTGGGAAACCACAATAAAAATCTCAAGAAATTTCAAACAATTTCTCCCAAATATAACTGGAGGGGAGGTAAATGTCTTGATGAGTCAGTTATGAGTCTAGGTCTTGCTGTGTAGCTGTTTATTTTCTTCATAGGCTATTTGCCCTTTTTTAAATAATAACACCAGCCTTATACATGTGCATATAAAGTGTACAATAATACATTGTTATCCTGCTTGTCCTTTAATTCATTTTCTATGTAAGAACCTTCCAGCACTTGGAGTGCTCAGCCTTGTACTCAAAACCTGCTTGGCTTTAGTGGTTGCACTCTCCTTTTTGCAGTATAATTAAGACCTCACATCTCTGTATTTTTAATCTCATTTTTATCTATATATATTCTGGTGGGTAGTGACCAGTCCATTCCCACTGCCCTCCACTAAATGAATCTGGTAGATCAGGCTGTGAATTAGAGCAGGTCTGAACGAGGGCATTTGGCAATTTTTACTCCCTGCTTTGCTGTTGAATTCTCAGTGCATTGCCCAAGTGAATGGGCTGGAAAGTTGTCAAGAGTGGTTAAATCTCAGCCAGACCCAAGAGGGTTCAAATGGAGTTTCCAAGGGCAAGGAAATTGTCTGGGTCATATCACAGCACTATATGCTTTGTCTTCGAAAGACAGTAGGTCTGCTGAAAAACTAGATCAATCCTTTGATTTGCTCTACATTTAAGCAAAAACAATCTTGAATCCTGGACTATAGAAACACCTTAACTTCCACCTTTCAACCAAGGAAGAGGGGAGAGCAAACATTTGAGCAAGTCTGTCTATAATAATGTAATGTTTTATGTGTCTGTTTAATAGACAACTACAGCAATGAGGGAAAGCTCTTTGATCTGTGTCTTCATCTGGACTAACAACCCTATATCTCCCTGGGAATAAATCTGTGCGTTCCTGAAAAGCCACTGCTGGGGAATCCAAGCACTTTGCATTGGTTTGTATTTTGAGGGCTGCTCAGGTTCTCCGTTGTCTTGCAGCGTACGCAGGTTTGATTGTGATTTCATGATGTTTTTAGTTCATGGGTGGAAATTTATTTTCTGGTAAAGCTCAGACAGAGGTAGAATCTTTCCAGCCATAAAGAAACCATTGCCATCCTCAAGGTATTGACATCTGAGGACAGACCAATGAATGGAAAAGTAAAATAAAGTGGGGGAGAATTTGAGTTACTACTGTTGGCTCTTCAGCAGAGCTGTACGACTTCTTATACTGGACTGAATGCATTTTCCTAGGTTTGTTTTTCCCAGGTTTGTTTTTCCTTTAGTAACTTGGTAAAGTATAATGGTGGTACTGATAATGTGCATGTGGGTTAGTTGATTATGTGCATGTTGAAAATTTTTGCTGTACGGCCTGGCTGCACTAGTTGGGAGAATATACATCCAACTCATATCAGTGCTGGCCCTAACATGATTTCATTTATGCTTGCAAAAAAAAAAATGTACAGCTTAGTCTGTTTAGGTAGCTGAGAAAATAGCTCCTTCAGTGGTATGAATGGCATCTCTATTACTGAAATATTTTTGTCATGGCTCTAGCAATATATATATGCTGAAAAACCCCTTCTAGTGTAGACACACCCTAGAGGAATGAAGTTTCCAGCTCCATGGGAAGATCACTTAGGTGCTGAACTCACAGATGCATTTGAAATCACTGCTATCTAAAGCCTGCTTTATTTTTTTATCTGATAGTTTAAACTATTTCTCTTCACTGTGAGGTCTCTGTCACCACTGTGGCATCATCTCCCCTCAGTCCCAGATCCAGAATAACCTACCTCTTGGTCACCCTGCCTTCAGCGTGGGGTCTCAGCCATCCCCCAGGCAGCAAAGCCAGGAGAGGAAGCCTGGGCTGGGCTGTGCTACGCTGGAGAGGAAGTGCCATTGGTGCCTGGAAGGGCAGGACTAGGTTTGTCAACAGCAGGCAGCAAAGCCTATGTTTTTAAGTGGCAAATCGAGGGACATTCCCTTTCAGTGAATAGACCTGCCCGTGTGATGCAAATGAGGTGGAAGATTTGCAGTGTTATACCAGTGGGTGTAGATTTCACGTGTTTTAAGGTACACAAATCCTAAGCCTATTTTTCTCTTTCTTTTCTGCCTCTGGAGCTAATGCGTTTAACTCTCAAAGAGGAGACAGCTGGTTGTTAGCTTCAGCTTGTCTTGATGTTCATTTTCTTTTAAAGCGAGCTTGCATATTATTCTAGCTTAATTAGATCTTTCTGCAGATAAAATCCTTGGAAGGGGTCCACCCCCTTCCCCCACTCTGCTAGGTTTCTTGCTTGATTCTTTTCACATGTCCCTTCCCCAGTGAATATATCTGAATGTTACATGGCGTTAATTAAGGATCTCAATTGCATATTCGTCTTTGCAAAGCTTGCCAGTGTGTACAGGCAATTGTGATTGACTGACAGCACACGAAGAACAATGGAGAAGCCTTAACAAGGCTTGGCAAAGCAAGGCAGTGAAGAGCAATCAAAGGGGAAGAGCTTCACCCAAGGTCTTCAGGAAAATCTCTGACTGGAGACTTTTGTTTCCTTAATCAACAATAGGAAACAGCTCAGCCCTGCTGCAGCTGGTGATAAAGTAGCTCCCCCAAGGCCCACCACAAGATGAAATAACCGTGTGGCTCGAGGTAGAACAAGCTGTTCTGTAACACGCTGTATGGTTGTTCAGGGAAGTCTTGAGAAGCTGCTTCTTCCCAGCAAGGGAGGGGAGCTGGGAGCTGGTGTTGGGCTCTGCAGCTGTGCTGGGCCAAGGCATTTTGTGATCCTGATGCAAAGAGGCTTGTGGATGGAGGGAGGTGGAGAGTCCCCTCCAAGGTGAGGCCCTGACCAGCTGGCCAGAGGCTCTGGTCAGCCATCTGCTCTGCTGGCCTCCTAGGTCAGGGCCTGGGTGAGCTGGAAGAGACAATGTCTGCATTTCCCTCACCTCTCGCAGGAGGTCTTCCACAGGCAGGGTGACCTTCAGTTGCGGCCACCTGCCCTGCGCGTCAGGGGAGAAGCTCATCCTGGTTCTGTCCCTGGGCACTGTCCACAGGGTTCACAGTTCCGTGAGCCGTGGTGGTCTCTGGTACTGCCCCACCTGAGCACCTCACAGCTTCCCTTGCATTCACCTCATGTTTCTGGGGCTTAAAAACTGCAGTTAGCCCTGCCTGCTTCACAGAAGAGAAATGGAGGCACAGAGATGTTGCCTTTTTGGTTTCCTAAGCAATGGTGAGAAAATCTTGAGGCAGAACCAGGAATTAGACCTGGGCTTCCTGTTGGTATTCCTCAGGGAGTTACCTATGGGGTTTCCTGCCCCCGGAGACAGGACTATGGCTAGTATCACATGGTAAGAGGGCACAGTGGTTCAGGCAAAACACTAAGGAATCACGGTGGGATCTGTCAAGGTTGATAGCAGTAGCACAATGCAGCGGCATTAAAACCTTTCCCTCCATCTATCAAGCCCCAAATGGCATTTACGAAGGCAGATCTCTGCCAAGGAGTCATGTTACAGTGCAATTCTTTGTTAACCATGTTACTGCATGTTTTTGCCTCGCCTGTATACGCAAGTCCAGTCCATGTTACAGCTTGGGACAAATTCCTTGGTAAAACAGAGCTTAACGTGTAATAACCAATATTGCAGCAGGATTACCAGGCATGTTCAGTGTGCTGGGTGGAGAGGACTGCTCCACAAAGAAGAAGATGGCCAAAGCAAGGTGTGCGTTGTTAATTTTCATGGGGGGTGAAGTGCTGATCTATAAAAGTTTGCACTATGCTTTTAGGCTACTGCCTATTTTCCCACCTTTCTTTCAGTCACCAAGAAACATTTTAGGCTAAGTGCCTGATCTACAGTTGTATGCCTATGCAACTGTTGTGGTTACCTGTATGTGTCAAGGGGAGGTTGTTTTTCACTTAACTAAGGCCATACCAATATAACCCCAAGCTTCAGTTCCATTACAATAGCCCAGATTGGTCTGCCATTGATTTAGCTCTCCTCTCGCCTCAGAAGTGAAAGCGCTGCCCATGCAAAGCAGGGGTGTAGGAGCGTGCCTACGCTCGCTCGCTGAGCAGGTGCAGCCAGAAGAGTCCTTCAGCCGCAGCCTTGTTGGAGGCACATTCCCAGAACTCGTGGCTTCCACCTGGGAGGTGTTCCTGCCCCACAGACCCCGCATGGAAGAGGGAAGGCAGCAAGGCAACCCGCCCCCTTGCTGCTCTGCCTGGTAGGTAGGCCAACAATCTCCAGCGGTAGGTACAGCCCCTGCAGCTAAGCCAGCCCAACAGCATGGAAAACTGTCCCTGAAGACATTTGAAAGCAGAAGCACAAGTATCTGCTTGAGGTCCCTTCCTATACTAAGGAGTCCCCACCCTCCAATAGCTGTACTAATGACACAGCACTCGCTGAAGGCCTGTGCCTCTGATTTGCATTAAAAAGCTATGTTCCTGAGTCCATATCTGACAGTTTGATAAAAGACTTGATTTTTCAGGAACTCTTGAGTTTCTATTAAAAGCAGTGAGAGAGCAAATCTCTGCTCATTTGAAATTCAAGGCATCTACTCAGGAGTCTAAATATGGAGTTGGACTTTTATTTTATGATATATTGGCCTTTGTCTTGGGCTGTCGTAAAGCAAACATGATAAGCTAGCAACTGGCATAAAGTTTCCAGTTATTTTCTAAATGTTACAGCAGCAGAGAATGAAGTAGAATTATCAGAGGGTCAAAGGCATAGAGTAGAAATGTCATTAAGAAATGGCAAGAGTTACTGATAAGTTTTAGTATCTTTGTTTTATTACTTCCCTGTCTCAGTCAGATCTGCAAACACATTGAATCACATTTAATTGAACAACAGCTTCACTGTGAAACCTGCCATTCTTAGCTCCAGTATAGAAAATATCTTTAAAAACACCACCCCCGCTTTCTAACGTTGTACAGACAAAGAATTACAGGTCGTCTGCCATAGGATATACACTACATGCAGCATCACCTGCGTTAAGTCTGTCTTTTCATCCACGGTGCCACAAAGAGCGGTCTGGGGGCCAGTGCGTGCCCCCATGCAGAAAGACTGCCTTGCTGACAGCTTGCACTGGGTCTGCTCCTTCCTCCCACTCTCTGTGCACCTCGTACACGTGCCTCTGTCACAACTGGTGTCCTCTGGGCCAGTGTCCCATAGCTGCAGAGCAGGGCGAGGCAGGCGATGCTGTGTGGAGGTGTGCCGGGGTGACCTTCAAGTTCCTGAAGCCCTGCCCACGCTCTGCATGGTGCACAAGCAAATGCTTCCCTGCTTCCCTGAAAACACTGCAAAATGGAGTGTGTTCTGCTTCCTTCTCCTGTGAGCTATTGTATGTTGCAACGTTTGCTACCTGTGATCAACCATACATCTTTGATTGCTCTTATATAAGTAAACAGGATTAGCTGTCTCAGAGCATTTGGCCTACATTTCACAGTTTTGCTGGTGAAGCTGTGCTGGATAGGAGTGTGAAAAAAAACAAAGCTTGTGAAAGCCCTGATGTTGACACAGTTATGTCAGCAAAAAAAGCATTTTTGTCTGAATAACTGGTTTCCTTCTGGGGGATGCGTTCTGTCAGTGCTCTTAGCTGTGGCTTGTACTGCTGTACTGGCAAGTCCCACCTCAAACAGCTCATAGACCCATAGATTCATCTGGGTTGGAAAAGACCTTCAAGGATCATGCAGTGCAAAGATGGCAAGGTATACAGTCCAGCTGGGCAGTGACTCAGCCTGCATGGTTCTGGCAACTACCCAGCCTAGGTAGTAGTCTGATGACCTTGGTGGAACTCCTAGGAATGGTATGCATCTATTACAAAGTCTAGGCTTGAGGAGGGTGTGCAAGAGGCTTCTGACCTGCCTCTGATTTAGTATTTTTAATCAGCAAGATACTGCAGCCGCATGCTTGGAGTTTGTTCACCTGAGCTTCTTTCAATTCCAACATGCAGGGCACTGTGCAGTGGAAGTTGCAATGGTTTGGAGAGACTGGATACTCCTTTAGGTCAGATGACAGATTCACGTATGTGGGATGCCCCACTCAATATAATACATCCCTCTATTTGCCTTAAAACATATAAGACTTCACAGCTCTAATGTTGCCGTAAAGTTAACTCACTGGAGTGATATATGCTGACTTAACAGAGGCTGAAAGTGACAGCTATGTATGGATAAACCCTTCATTTTTAAGTTGGTTATTTACATTAGATCAACCTATGTGAATCACCTGAACAGCCCATTCTACTACCTGGATAAAGATTTCTCTGTCTCTTGTAATTTTTTTGCTGCTTTTAAACTCCTCATGCAGTCAAGACTAGCTGAAGCAGGCTGGAAACTTCTCTGCAACGGTGGTTAAATCCCTCATACGCTCAGTTTTAACCTTTAATCATTTTACTTTCAGCCAAAATTGCCAAAAGACCCTTCCTCTCATTCTGTGCACTAGAGATTATTAAAAGGTAATGAGAAAAGCTAAAACTCATTTGCTCAGAAAGAATAATTCCAACTCCTTTCTGTGGCAAATGAGAAAATTAGGCAAACGTAATGCATTTGTCAAGGACTCAGTTGAATATCCTATGTTTTATTCAGCTTCACGTAAGGGTACTATAATAAAGGTCTGGGCATAAGTCCCTGACAGGTTAATGACAGCTCCGACGTTGTTTCAACAGGGCTTTGTTGGAGCTCTGTAGTTTTCCACAAAGCAGACTGGAAGCTTGAGTAAAGGTCTGGGCCCAAGAGTTCCTGGTAATAGAGAGGGTGGGATGGATGGGTTTCTATGACCGTTGTTAGAGAGGATCTTGTCCACAGTTCTCTACCTAACCACTGCACTCAGCTCTGCTGTGGACCCCATGAGCTCTGGCCAGATAGGTGTGTAAATCAGAGTGCCAAACATACAGTAATTATCATTTGACTTCTGGGCATTGCCCCCAGTTCCCTAGAAAACACTAAGGTCACTTTTTACCATCTCTCAGTTTCTGCCTTAGGAAAACGTAAGCAATGGTGCTTCTTGATTGTGTTAACACCCAGCACTGGTAAAATTCATACATAAATTCTGAGTATTACTGATGGTCCCAAGATGCTGTCCCAAGATGCTGATGTTGTGTTGTTAAGTCTAGTCCGGTAAGATTAAAATATTTATAGGAGTGAATTATCTACTCTACAGAGGCAATCCTATATATTTCTGTCTTCCTCATTTTTATGCTTTATTCCTCTGTGTATTTGAGTCTCTCTGCACTGCCCAACCTCACACCACCATTGGGGTAGGGAGGAGACTAAATTCATGGGTTTCAGAGCTGCCTTGAATCTGCCTGCCAGGCTCTCCTTTTGGCTCCTGTAGAGTGCCTGAGCTTCGCAGTGCCTATAAAGCTCCAAGTCTTTGGTGTTCCTGTTCCAGCAGCATTGCTGACGTAGGGGGTGGACAAATGGAGCTACTGTACGTCCTCAAGAACCTAGATATAGCAGTGATGTCATCAGAGAGGTGTTTACAGTTCGGAGAAAATTTCATTCATGATGATTTAATAATTTCAGACCCCTGGAAAGCAATGGGTTTCTGTTCTCTCTCTCTCTCTCTTTTTTTTTTTTTTTAAGCTGCTACACATCAAAGGTGCAATCCCAAGAATACAGTGACTATGGATTTGCAGAGAAAGGCATATATGTCAGAGGGGAAAATCTAAAAAAGTAGTTTACTAAAAGGAAAATTGGTTTCAATGGAAAACATGCATCCAACAAAATGCCTGGAACAATCTGACTGCAGCAAATACCTGACTTCGTGCTTCAGTCAAAGATAAGCTATCAGGCTGACTGAAGAAGTAATGGAATGAAATTATACTGTCTGTGTTATGCTGAAAGGGCAGAATAAATGATCCACAGACTTTGCAGTCTTGAAGGATGGTGGCATTTTCATGAATTTTCTGTACGGTGTTGCTTGCAGTCAGACAGGACACCTGCTAGCTTGCTCATCCTACCTTGCTTCTGCTGTTCAGGTCTGCAGCAAAGCATGATTGTGGTAGGGGTAGATAAAGAGTACAGTAGGGCTAGATCCACAGAAAACATTTCCAGCAGTGACAGAAAGGTGGTGGAGAGAAAAGCTGCTTCCCTAAGTGCTTGTGTATGTCTGGGCTCCCCAGCTTCTGCTCCTGGAGCTTCTTTGGGATGATCCTAAACAAGTCCCTTCTTCTCTCTCTGGAAGGGATTCTTTACAGAAGAAAGCTCAGGAAAAAGTCATCTCAGTGAACTAAAAGCATGAATTTCACGTAGGTGAATCAACTGCATTATAGTGGACACCTTCAGTAAGAATTAGGGTGGACTAAATTAAATGTTCTTCAACTTGCTTTGGAAGTGAAGTATACTGCAGAGAATAAGCACACCTTTAAATCCAAGTCAAAATGCCCACGTGGGGCTTTAATGTGATTTAATTAAGTTTTTTAATGTTTTGTTAGCTTGCAAAAGTTCATTCAGATTAGCTTTCCGGTGTATCTCCATGCAGTCAAACCCATACATGAGGCAAGACGTGCATTGTTCTCTCTCAGGGCCCAGCAGATGCAGGCTTTGGGCAGCTGCACATGGCTCTGTGCGAGGTTACCAGCTGCACCCCTCTCTGGTGCCTGCCACCTACCAAGGATGGTGCCGTCACCTGCCTGAAGCCATACCCAAGGCAGCAAAATGCCCATTCTGCTCTTTCTTCTGCCACCAGCTTTCCACGTGCCGCCATGTACCCACTTGTTAGAAAACGGGCCATAACAATATCTGTGCATCTACTCTTCAGTGTGCTTTGAAGCTAAGAAGGGAGAGAAGGATTTGCAGGCCTGTTGTGAGCACCTGATGTGGGTGACTTCTCCTATGGTATTTTGTTATGGGAACTCAACTGCAGCAGATTCCTGGAAACTTGATCCCTGAGATAAATGTGGAAGAACTGAAACAGCAATATCTGTCCAGTGCTTCAGCCTTTCAATTCAGAGGCAAGTCAGAAACTCCCTGACCTGGAACAAGGCTATCGGTGTAAAGATGGCTGTTCTCAGCTGTGTGCATCCAGTGGACCTAGGTGGAGGCACAAGTTACACTGAAGAGCTAAACTGCTTTCAGAGTCACAACCTACTAATGTGCACTTTCTAAGAGACTGATGACATTTAAAGTGCTTTGAGTAGACTGTTTACTTTCCATTTAAAACAGGAAATTCATTCCACTGTTTGTCACAGGAATGAAGCACACTGATCACCATCCCAATGACCAAACGTTTGCTATCTCACATAAGTTCTCCTGGAGAACAAATACACATCGTCATCGTTAAATACCGTCTCATCAGTTATTCTGGGACAGATTCTCTTACAAAGGTATCAGATTTAACTGAGCATCCATCTTGCTAACCTCACCAGCCGTTTTCCAGATGGTGTTTTGAATACAGTGTAGACCAGGGGCCTTGCTAACCAACCCATTATTCAATTAATTAGCACTTATAAATTAAGTATGTGCCTAGCAGAGTGCGTCATTCTGTGTGGCTAGTCTCTTCTCATGGTGCAGCGAGGAAGGACTGTGAGTCATTGGGTCACCACGGGTGATGAGCAGGCCACCTCAGTTGGTCATCTCAGCTGAAAAACAAAAAGCGGAGTAATTTGTATGTGCTTTGTGACTGTGTTCAGAGGAGAAAACTCAAAGTGGGAGATTCAGAGCTCTTTGCAAACTCTTATGCTATAAGCTCGTATGCTCTTTGGTGGTGTTGACATGTAGGTGATGGCTCAAACACCACAATGATAGTAAGGTGAAGACATAGCTAGGTACCTCATGCATCTAACACATGGCCACTGAAGTCTATGGTGCACTTTGTGCTGCTCACCCCATGGGAAGGCTGATCTCTGGGCCCCCTGAAACTGATGGTGGTTTACGTAGTGACACCAGAGACACCTTTAAACCCTCTTACCAGAACCACGATGGCAAGTAACAGCGCAAAGCCCAGTGCAGGTTATAGCTCCTCACATACGTAACTACGAGACCTGTCCTCATCTCTACGCAATTACCGGCCTCTAAGGTTTACTCAGATGAACTTGCAGAAGCTGCAGTCCCACTGCTGAGCTGGAGGGTGAGGTGCAACGTGCTGGATACAAGCTGCTTCTCCTAAATGAGAGACAGATTAGGTTTGGGACTACACCCAGTTTCCTTAGCTGTCAGTGTACTCCCTGGCTGGGGAAATCCCAAGGCAGCAGGCTGCTGGCACCTGGGAGGTCTCATTGGTCACTCTGCACTTGCCCTGTTCTTAGTCTTTTTTCTGAATTATTTGCTACTGGCCACAGCTGAGAAGGCAGATTGGATTAAATGGCCCCTTGGTGTGCTCCAGGTGTGGACAGTCTTATGTTCTTGAAATTGACAAAACTAGCTTGTAATAAAACTGTTTAGCCAGGGCTGTTTATGTATTGAGTGTTCATTTGTGAAGTGCTTTGAACATCAGGGGATAATAGCTAATCTTTGATTATCAGTAGAAACTACTTTTTCAAAAGGAAATAGGGGTGGGGAGAAAGGGGAATTTCTATTCAGTCCCTGATTCTGCTAGCCTGGGGAATACTGTAACACGGAGCAGAGTAGATGTGCATGTTGGTATTTTGGGAGTGTTTCCAGTGAGAAAATAGTGCAACTCAAAACTCTACGTCTTGGGGTCCTTGTCTTGTCACAATTATATGCTGCAAGGGTTTGTGTTATTCAACCGATAAATAGTGTTTAAATAACAGAAAAAGATTTGCTTCATGTAAATAAGAGCAGTGGTATCACATGTGCTGTTCTCCTCTACCTGTCGCATTTTTAGACCAGACGTGATGGAGTGGTTTGCTTATGGTGTTCACTTCCCTCTCGTAACCTGTGGTTTCATATTCAGCAAGAACCGATCGTTCCTGAAGAACACCTGAGGGATCTGTAGACACCAGTGTCACAAGTGCCCAGCTCCCATTGTGCCTTTGCAGAACTGATCAGTTTTGTCATGGGTCTGGTGCAAATATCCATGGCAAAGGTAGCCTGCCTATTTGAGCAGAGAGGCTGAACCATGGAAATTAAAACCAGATTTTCCAAGGTACACAAGCATCTAAATATACAAACTGCAGCCCATCTGGCTTTTCAAATGCACCGCACAGGTCAGGCCCTTAATTCACAC
This sequence comes from Cygnus olor, assembly GCF_009769625.2. Classification (NCBI taxonomy): domain Eukaryota; kingdom Metazoa; phylum Chordata; class Aves; order Anseriformes; family Anatidae; genus Cygnus; species Cygnus olor. The sequence goes on from NC_049169.1 coordinate 94,615,049, forward strand.
TGATTATAATGAGAAAAACTTCAGCGGGTTTTAAAATCCTGTTAGTAGGTGTGTGTCTGCCTCCATTGGCCTGCATGCTAATGGCTCTCATGTGGGGCCTTTCTCAACCAGAAATGAGGCTGTGTGAGGTGCTGTAGTCCATGCAGGACCAGTTAAAAGAGAAAACATGATTTCAGACTCCAGTGTGGTTACCACAGCACTGAACTTATGCCAGGGGAATGAAGACATCTGCATGAGAGATTCTCCAGTCAAAATGTCTTCATGTATTTCTTTATTTTGTTTCAGGTCAGGGTGCAGCCATTCGGCAGTGCTGGTCATCTCAGGACACTGCAGTCATACCAGACAACCCAAACCAAAGCAAAGACCAACAAGGAGCCGACAGAGGACAACAGGCTTCCCAGTTTGTAGGGTGATCTACCTTCATACGGTAAGGACTTCTAGTGTGGACAACACTGGAGTAACCTTTAAAATCATCATAGACATTTGTGAGTTGTTTTAGGGAAAAGACCTCCTGTGAGAAGAAAGAGAAAGGCATCTGGCAGGCACTGCAAATCCCACTGTGGCCCTGACAGAACAATTAAAACAAGATGTTTAGGAACAAGTCAAACCCTAACTTACCCATTCCCATTGCCAGCTTCTGTGTGGAGTTGCTCAGATAAGTCTTGCTCCTGATGGCTAAAGATAGAAATGTTTTCCACTCTGATCTTGTTTGTCTTCTTAAAGAGTATTAGAGCAGGCCTCAAAATAGTTTTGGAGTTTGTTTAGTTCTCGTTCTTTGACTTGGTTTAGTGCTGGGAGTCCCAGACGCGCCGGCCCTGGAGACAGCAGAGGTCTAACTGGGGCAGCTGAGCAGGCTGGTGCCCAAATACAACCTACCACTGGAAACCCCTTACAAACCACGGTCAGGAGCAAGCACAGACTGAAGCCTTACAGTCTTGCTGCCAAGACAGAAAACTAATGGTGACCTGTTTTAATGGTGCATATTGCTGCTATATCCGATAGGAGCCATTTTGTGTCAAACAGCAGGGGTGAAGCTGAATCAGTCCCATGCAGATGCAGGCTCCTTATCTCCCCCAGCCGTGCAGATGCTGGCTGCATCAAGAGCTCGTGTTGTTGCCAGAGCTTGGTGGCCGGGTACCAGAAAGCTGGCTGCTGCTCCAGTAAGGGCTCCGGGTGCCCATTGGCACAGAACTGTGCTGTTCTTGCCAACTTCATAGCTAGTTCCTGGGTAATGCTTCTTCCCTGTGTGAAAACAGGATGGATTTCCTGCAGGAAATTATTTTCATATTATCTTCAGTGAGATTAGGGTAATTTTCCCCTCATCAGCCAAAAAGAGAAAGTCTGACAATATGGTTTGACTACTGCTGCCTTAACAAGTTGCCGTTGCTTCCACCAGAACTATGTTGATAGCTGGCAAGTTTCACTGCTGGTGGGTGTGCTCAGCCAGGGCAACTCTATACTGTCCACCAGCGGTATTTACCCCGGTTATCAAACACCAGGCACACAGCACACTGTCTGTCACGCATCCCCCTTTTCTGTCTCCACCTTCCTGCCAGCCAGTCCACCCTAGAAACCATCCAGTGCCCTGCTCCGTCTCTAGTTCACCATGAAGTGAATGCTTTCTCAATGACTGAGCATACAGGCCTTCTCCTGTCAAGACTGGGGAAAACCTTTTTAAAAAAAATAATAAAAAACAACCTTTTTTTTTTTTTTTGGTTAAACCAAATCAGGGCTGAAGTGGTGTATTGATTGAAGAATGTGTAATTAACCGACAATCAGTGAACTATACGTTCAGGACCAATGTCAGCAACACAACAGTTAAACCACAGTGTTAGACAATTAGAAGACACTAATAAATACCTACAAGCTCCTCGGCATGCTTCTATAACTAATCTCCAGAAGTTTTCATACCAGACACACAGACACCCACCCCTCCCTTTCCAGCAAAGGGGGTCACTTCTGGGAACGTGGGTTCCCCTGCTTACAACCTGCTCCTGCTGGGGTTGTGGCCACTCCTGCTTTAGGGGTGCCCATGCTGCTCCCTACAACCACCTAACGCACCCACTAGTGGAAAGGCACCCCAGCAGGTCACCAGCAGTCCCACAGACAGGAGGCTGCTGCACTGGGTCTGGGCAGAGGTGTGATGCCAGCAGGGTGACCGCTGTCAGTGCTAGATTGGGTTTTCACTGCTGCTCTGTTCCTGCTCTGAGGTCTTACAAATTTTGGTCTTACAAATGAGGTCTTACAAATTTACTCCCTTAACAAATTTTTGTGCTTCTTTTGTACATCTTTTCAGATTGATGCCTTCTTTGTTTCAAAATTCTCTTTGTCATTCCCTGGTTACCACTTAATCCAGCTGATGGTGGTTGTCCTCTTTAGCATGATCAGTTGAGGTCTGATGGTTGTTTCCCCCTGCAGCAAGATCAGTTTGGGGTAAATGCTTCCTCAGACAGTTTTGGGTTTCCCATTCATGCATGGTGTTTACACTGACTTTTCAATCTTAGCAGCTGTTGTCCATGTCATTTTGCCAAGGGTGAGCTGTGCAGGCACCCCCACAAGTGATGTTACACAACCATCAAGCTTGTATTAGAGAAAAGAACACTGGCCCCATGGCTGGATTTTGGAGGTCAGTTCCATATATATTTATTTATATATAATATATATACTTATATACTTATATATTTATATTCTGTATATATTTATTTTCTCAGGGCTTACCAGTTCACAATGTTTTGAACTTAGTTACCTCAGCTTGCATAGCTCCATGTGATAAATCCGTTCAAATGCACTTGTCACGCTCAGAGGACCAGCCACATATGTCTATAAGCCTAATCTCTTGTGACCCCATATCTGTGGGGGACAAGGAGGAGAAGGAAGAAGACTGGAAAGCTATTTTTGCCATACCGTGTTTTGGGACACTACAGACCCCACTTGAGATGATGTAACGTACAGCAGCTCCTGGGTTTCCCCTGAACCTCCAAAGCAGAAAATCAGAGGGCAGGCCTCAGGCAGAGTGCCCTGTGGGACTGGGAAGCTGTGACGGGACCACATGCTGGCATTCCCCTTGCGGGGACACTGAGGGTTGCTCCTGTCCCCTTCAAGGCCCCTTGCAGCTCCCAGAGGGGTGTAAAATGCCTGTGTGCCACGCAGCCTCTTACTTTTCGTCTGCGACAGAGGACAGGCCTTGTGCTGCAGGGCTGCAGCAGCTCTAGCCACCAGTTTTGTTCCTCGCCCCCTCTCACCTGTTGTGTGTGATGCAGGCTTGGTGCCAAGCTCTTGAGCAGCTGCCCTTTTCCAGCTCCCAGGCATGCCAGCCCGAGGAGGCCCAGCCCCGTTTGTTTGCAGCGGCAGCCCATGAATAGTAACTACTTAAGGCCATTTTGCACACTTCTGTCATCTTATAATTAGCACTCGGTCCCGCAGCCGGTGAGAGTCCCTCCCCACAGCAATCCTCTCCCCTTCCTCCACTGCATGTCACAGCATAGTCCGCAGCTGCCTTCAGAGATGTTTCTAGATCACACATTACCCAAATTTTCTGCTGGTCACCATCAGCTGCACAGTCTCATTTCCCAAGTCACCAAGGTGGATAAATCATGGCTTGGCTTTGCTCTACATTGTGCTCTTCTCTCTTGCTGCTGCATCAAAAGTAATTGTGTGCTCCTCCTGCACTGCAGTGAGACACCTCTGCCTGCCTGAGGTGCTTTCTTTGGGTCTCCTGTAAAGCAGGCGACCCAAAGGAAGCTGGGATCTCGTCATTAGATGGCTGTGCCCAAACCCACTGGAGAAAACCAGAGAGCTCCTCATCCACCAGCTCCTAAGGGCGGTGAGATAACCCCCTAACAAAGTCCATTCGCATGTTGTTCTTTCCTTGGTGCCAATGCACAGCTTTCCCCAGCCCTGTCCTTCCTCCTGCAGTTAATCTGAACACAGATATCTTTGCACATTTTGTTCTTGGCAGTTTCGAAAGTTGCCTTAGGATCTTATCACCTTAAAAAATCAGATCATATAGTGGTAGCCTTAGAGACGGCCTGATTGATATCTGAGCAGCCGAACAAATGGTAAATTTGAATAAAATATGGCACCCCATTGCCTATTAGTTCTGCTGATTCTGAGAGGACAATTTGCCAACGTTAAGCAAAGTGCATGTCCCGAGCATCCATGGGACTGCGGATGTGTAAAAGGGTTTGCAGAAGTGCTGTGCAAACCTCATGAAATGCCTTTTGCCCATTCCAGATCCTGCATGCCCCAGCCTGCGCAGTTACAGGGATTTGGTACCACTGGCACTGCCAACCCAACTTATCTGCGTATTTGTACAGTAATAGAGACGTTTGCGGGAAGAGGAGAGAGTTTCCTGGTGATCCTTAAACAAACAGTGATGAAGCCAGGAGCTCCTGCAGCTTGGCTTCCACAGGCACCACCAGCTCCCGTAGCGAGAGTGAGAACACGCTCAGAGGAAGATCGTGTTTCTGGGTAGCCATTTAGTCTGTAATCATGATACGACTGCTCAGGTTTTTCAGATCATTCATTCTAGTTGCTTTCTCCAAACTCACTTTCTGTGGCCTTAGGAAATAACACTGTGGGAGAGCGTGCAGTCCCATTCTCTTCTCTGATTTGGACATCATCATGAACCTGCCCAAATATCTGATGCCAGTTTCATTTTGGGTGACCCCATTGCCTGCACAGAGGGCAGGGAGGGCTGCGTTAACTGCTGCTGTTCCACCTGCCCTGAATCAGCTTGTGAGGGGTTTTACTCAGCAGACTGGATGAGATGGGTCCTGACCTGAGGGTAAAGCCGGACACAGCATCCATGAGGTAGGCTAAAGAGCGGGCTTTGTGTTTGGGTGACCACACCGCACACCTGCACACGATTCCCAACGTGCTGTTTTCGTAGGGTAGGGGGCCGAGGCAAAAACAGCACCCAGGGCATCAGAAGGAGAGCAGGTTTGGCTCCCAAATGAGCAGGCAGGCCTGGTGGCCCAGCGGCTGAGACACAGCCTCATTGGCTACAGCAGCAATGGTGCTGGGTGTTAAAACTGAGCGCTTGTTCCTCCTGTGGTGCTCATCTATTTATTGGCCTGATTGTAAGCACAGCCTTCTGAACTTGTAACTGATACATCCTCCCTACACCGCAGATGATGTTCACTTGGGTATCAGATTGCTATCTGTGTTTGCTCTCATTATCGCCCACCATCAGCAGGTCTCTTTAAAGACCAGCTCTGACCAGACACGATGGAGAAGAGAGAGGCCATTTGTCCTCAGCCGTTTGATCAGCCATTTTCCATTGCACAAATACCGTTGAGGGCCGATTCCCCAAACCCAGGATGGAAATCCCTGGGGCACACCTGGCTGGCTCCCTCTGCTCACACGTAATGTACCACAGAGTGTTCAGCAAACATTGCCCCCAGGTGCACTGACTCCTGTGTGACACTCCTCTTCCTAACCCCATGAGGCTTTGAGGAGTCTGGCTGCGTGCCTAGGCCTGGGGAGGCCGTGTTCTGCCTTGCAGGGTGCAATCACCTTGAGGTACCCTGCCCAGGCAGACCAAGGCCCAAAAAAGCCTTGGTCCTGACCAAAGACCAAGGCCCTGCCTGTGCAGGTTGCTTCAGGGGCTGGCTGTGGGCGGCAGCCATGGGGCACCTGGAGATGGGCGCCATGTTGGGGCTGTTCCCCTGGGGACAGTGGGGTGGCTGGCGTGCATTTGTCTAGCCTCCCAAAACAACAAGAAAGTCTGGAGTTAAGGCTGGCAGAGCAAGCCTGTAGCTTAAAGGCAGGAAAATACCCGGAGCGCCATATCGTGACCAGGAGGAAGTTCAGTATTAAATAAATCCCAATAGGGTACAGCAGCGTGCAGCCGAGGTTCACGTGTGACTCAGTCCTGTCGTGACACTGTGGGACCGGGGCACGCTGGTGAACTTCCATCACGAATGCAGGTCCCAGGGCCGCACCAGAGTCCCTTTCCCCTTCCCGGGGTCCCCCCACAAGGTGCCGCCCAGCGCTGCAGGGCCGGGGCAGCACCGGGACCCCCACAGGGTGCCGCAGCCCCCCCTCATCGGGCCGCCGGCGGCGTGCGTGCACCTCCCTGAAGGTCACCTTGCGAGGGCGGCTACGCCCTCAAAAAAAAAAAAAATTTAAAACATAAATTAAGAAAAAAAAACAACAACATTCCGGCAGGTGCCGCGCGGCGCCGCTTTCGCGTTCAGCGCTCGGCAGGCGCCGTACACGTGAGCCCGGCGGGGCCGGGCGGGACGGGGACGAGGACGAGGACGAGGAGGAAGAGGAGGAGGAGGAGGAGGAGGAGGAGGAGGAGGAGGAGGAAGGCGCAGGGCTGTCCTCGCCGCCGCCCCGCGCGCGCACGCACGCGGCCGCACACCTGCGCGCGCACACGTGCCCGCGCGGCGCCCTCCCCGCCGCCCGCCCCGTCCCCTGCCCGCCCTCCGCCGCCTCCCAGTGGCTGCGGCGCCCAGCGGGCGGGGCCGGCGCCCTATATGAAGGGGTGCGGCGGGCGGCGAGCGCGGCTGCTCCGTGCCCGGTGGGCTGCGCTGCGTCCCCCCTCAGCTCTGCGTCTCCGCCACCTCACCGGATTCCCCCTCCGGCCCCGGAGCGCCCCCTTCCCCCCCCCCCCCCCCGATAAGCCCTCTCCCCGAAGCCCGTCCAGGTGCCGCGGAGCCCGTCCGAGCCCTCAGCGCCCCCCCCCCCCCCCCCGCCGCCCCCCGCTCGCTCGCCATGGCCCGCGGGAAGGCCAAGGACGGCGACGGCAACTGGAAGAAGTTCATCTGGAACTCGGAGAAGAAGGAGCTGCTGGGCCGCACCGGGGGCAGCTGGTGTGAGTGCGGGGACGGGCGGCGGGGGGGCTCCGCAGCGCGCACCGCCGCGCCTCACCTCCTTGCGGCCGGGCACCGGCACCGCAGGGGGGACGGGGGGAAAGGGGGGGGTCCCCGGGGCCCCCCGAGCCCCCCCCCTCCCGGGCCGCGGCTGCCGGGCAGGTGGGGCCGGGCCCGGGATGGAGCCCGCGGCGGGGCCGACCTTGGGAGGGCGCCTCGTCCTTGGCGCTGCCTCCCCGGCTCCCTCCGCACCGCGGGTGCCGCTCCCCCGCCTCTCCTTCCCCCCGCTTCGCAGCGATCCGAGGTGGTTTTGCCTCGTCGAGAGAGCTTTTGGGTCCTGCAGTGCCTCCCCGGCAAGGAGGCGGCCGTGTGTGCAGCGATGCTCGCGCACCCCGCTATTCGTTAGGGCGCCCTACAAACAGCCCTCGGCGCCCAGGAGGCGCTCGGTGTTGTCTGCGCGCACCCGGACGGTCTTCCAGCTGCTGCCAGCCACGGCTGGCCCGCCACCCCGCGATGCTGAGCCCGGCTCCTGGTGTAACGGATCAGCTGGAGGCGCCAGCCTTGGCCCTGGTGGACCGCAGCGGGCTCCTGCCGTATCCGTACGTGAGCAGAATCGGGTTGTGGGCGCACACCGATAGGTGTCTGCTGCTCCCGAGGCACCGGGCGGCTGCGCAGTGCTTCCGACATGGAGCCAGACCGAGTTCTCCTTCCCATGTCCATCCGTCTAGGACCGATGTCAACCTGCAGGCTGGCGATCCGATTTCTCCGTTATAAGCCTACCTGTTGCGGGAAGCTTTGTTGCGCAACCCCGTTGTGCTCGGTTGCGTGTGTTTTTTCTGAAACTGTGACCTTTAAGGTGTCTTTGGTGTTAAGAGCATCCTGGCTGGGAAACTGATTAAATAAGCTACCTCCCAGCGTTGGCCTTTTGATGTTACAAAAACTCAAAAGGCATTACGCTGCAGACAACAGCATTGGTGTTTGGTTTGTTACAACAGCACCTCCTATGACCATGCTCTGGAAAAAATTTCCAAATGTTTCTGACGTCACGACCATTTGCTTTACGCTGCTTGGATACCAAAGAGTGCTTTTAACTCCTGGAGCACCACGATATCGCACCAAGCTCTGCTCACCAGCCATGGCTGCCTCCCCGGTCTCCAGTGGACGAGAGGATGGAGTGTCTTTCTGAGTGTGTTCCTCAGCCTCAGTGTCTCTGGCTGTCCCTCCTGATCCTCTTTCTTTTGTAACTGGAAAATGAAACCCACCAGAAATGGCTGTTTTAATGAGGAGGCTTCTCCACTGATGGAGCTTTTTTATGATGGGGCTCAGGAGAGGAGGAATACCTTCACCTACTGCTTCCTCCCCTGCCCTTGTATCTGTTCACCTTGAGTCCTCCATATAAACCTCCTCGTCCGGGTCTGCAATTAGGCTAGGACGCTGGGATCGAGCAGGCTCTATCAAGTGTTCCTTGCTGCAGTGCTTGTTCCTGCAGCTTGATTAGCCTGTAGTTGCTTGGCATGGGCTGGCTTATCCTTCCTGTAGGTGGCCTGGTGATGCCTAGTACGGCGTGTTACGGTGCAGTTAATCAGTTGAGATAATCCCTGTAAACTGGTAACCGATACCTGGAGTCTGAGCTGTGCTGCATCTCAGGCTCTCCGCCCCCCCCCGGGATTATTCTAGGCATCTCCTTTCAGACCCAAACTAAACTTAGTCTTTTATTACATAATTCAGTTTTTAATTGGTATAAGCGGTGCTGGCGTGCCTTTGTAGATGCGCAAGGTTGGTAAATGCGGAGTGCTGTGACACACTGAAGTACTTTCCTACATTTGAGATTGAGTATTGGTGCTGATTTGGGCCTAAATTCTGCTCCTGTTGTCTCTGGTGGAGGTCAGTTTGAATTATTAGGAAGGTCACACATTACCAATGCTTGTAAACCTGAATCTAACAGCTTGTGTAGGCTCTGTGGAAATCACTCTGAAGCCCAGAGTGGCGTGGAACGTATAGCGCTGTGTATAGCATGTCGACTTGTGTTGTGCTTGTGCTTCACTGAAAGCCTGTCACCTTGTGGTAGCCTTGGTCAGCCAACGGATCCATTTAAAATATGGAAGAACACACTAATCCTCACGCTTCATGATCCCAAATAATTGGGACTTGATTCGATTAATCTTTTCATTTGTTTTCTCTTGCAGTTAAGATCCTCCTCTTCTATGTCATCTTCTACGGTTGCCTGGCAGGTATATTCATTGGGACCATCCAAGTGATGTTGCTCACCGTCAGTGAATTTGAACCCAAATACCAGGATCGAGTGGCGCCTCCAGGTAACTAACTAGGAGGCCTGTGTTGGCCCAGGTGCAAGCTGTTCTGGGGAGGCGGTTTCGTTACTCACCTCCAGGAGGAGGATGAAATAAGCATCTCGTTGCTGCAACACATATTTGTAGGGGGTGGGTATGTTCTAAGCCTTCTATGTTAACAGCACTGGGAATCAAAGGCAATCCAGCTAGAATTAAAGGTTGCATCACATGAAGTGTTCCTCCTGTCTGAGAGGAACTTGAACCCAGATCGTTGCTCTCCCCTTTCCTTAAACTGAAGTGATGGAGTGAGGCTCAGGCTTCACTTGGGAATGAGCTGTGTGACAAAACTGGGTTCAGTTTTTCTTCATAGCCACTGCGTTCCTATGGGAAAATGAAGGGACAAAGGTAAAATGCTGGCTTCATCTGTGAAACTGGGGTGCACAATGAGAAAGGGGGCACTACCAATTGTGGATGTGCTTGCTGAATTGTGATGGTTAATGCTGAGCTCTGCCGTGTGAGCTGGAGGAGGTAGCAGCATCTACAAATGGGTATTTGCCCTGATGTCGAGTGGGGAGGGTTAGAGGTGGCTCTCGCAGCTCCTGATGCATGACCTTTCTCTGTTAGACAAAACAGAAGCCCCTGCTTGAGGTGAAAATGTGGGTGAAAGCCCACCTTGGGTTGCTGCAGACAGTGACCAGCCACTGCCGCAGGTCAGGCTCTGCTGCGCTGCCTGATTCCTGCCGCAGCCAGTGGCCGCTCGGAGCGTGGCAGGGAGCTGCGCAACTGCTGCTTTCCCACATTACAAATGACCTTGAGGCTGCTTGGCACTGGCTATGGTAATGATCTGTCTCCAGTTGCTCTGTAAAACAGTTCAGAAGCTTTTAATAACGGTGGTATTTAAGTGACAATTGTGAGGCTGACGGCTTGTAGCTACAGAAGCTGGCTCTAGTGTCACAGTGTTTTACAGCCCCACTGTCTGCAGTGCTGCTATGCTGCAACTGTTCCCTGCTCTAACAACATGGGGAGCATTGCCTTCGCCAGATGGTGCTAATATCTCCGCAAAGAATCATCTTTTTCAGATAACTGCTTTTCCACCAGCATTTTTTAAACAAAATAGACTGAAATTGCTGTCTTAGTATATGGCATTTAAGGTACCAGCCTGGCTGGGGTAAGTGCTCTCTGGAGCACTGTATCCACCTCTGCATCAGGCTTGCAGGATACTTGCAGGAAAGACTAAATTGTCACTGGTGCTGACCAGAGCTGTTAGCTGCATTTGAAAGACTAACATGGATAATGGTGGAAGAGTTATTTTTTTTTAATGTTTTTCCTTGGCTGAAGCCCAGTGGTCTTACCAGACATGAAATAATTAGCAAAGAAACTGGATCTTGGGTCACATTCAGACAGACATGCTGTTTAGCCTGATGTCACATAATTACTCATTCTAGGTAACTTAGAATTGCTAACCGCTATTACCCAAAGCTGATTTCAAAGCAACTTGGTAGTAAAATCTCTGTGCAAGATTTCAGCCTGCAGAGGGTTTTATTCATCTCTTAATTAAATACTGCACCACTTTTCTGAGCTTTGTCCTTTCATAACAAAAAAAAAAAAAAAGAATTTCAAGATGCTGTTGTAGTGGGTGCTATAGAAAGCAAAATGGAGGAAGGCTGAAAAGGCTTTGGGGGATCTTCCGAGTTTGAAATGGGCTTTCAGGACTTAAATCAACCAGAATAAAAATCCTAGAATAAAACTCCTGAATGAATGACAGTAGGCAGCCTGCTTGAAAAGGGTTTCAAACCCACTGGAATGGCACATGATAATGGCACATGAATACCATTTAAAGGGGACATTTACCTGCTAACAGCACAGAGCCCTTTGCAGGGTATCATCTGACTTACTACAGATGTGGATGAGCCAGGGTGAGGTGTGGTGGAGCTTGGCTGTTACTGTCAAGTTTGTTTCTCGCCCTGCAGCATGGCACCGGTTAGACCACAGTGTGCCAAAATAAACTTTTAACTCGGGCTTTCATAGAGATTGAGGCTGTGGTAAGTTGCTGCACTGATGCCTGCGGGAGGTCAGCAATCCCTGTGTTCCCATACTGCATGGGGTCTCCTGCATTGCAAGCAGAACTGCATTTCTGATGATTAGCACACTTGCTCATGTATATAGTGAGCATCGAACTTTCCATGAACTGTGAGCCCTGCAGACTGTGAACTACTTAAAATAAAATGTTGTGCAATTCTAGTTCCTGGTTCTTGTGGGAAGAGTTGCAAGCGAAGTGTATTGGCAGCTTGAAAACTAAAAGGCAAGTCCCTTCAGTTTCCACCTTTCCTAACCATTTTGGGCTCACATGAACCTTTCCTTCAAGGTTTGCAGGAAAAATGCTGTAGGGGCTGCTGCAATATCACTCCTGTTCTGCAATACACAAATTTACTAACAGTGGCAGAAGCTACAGGATGTTTCATTGAGTTATTGATAGGGGCACAGCACCGAAAGCCATAAAGTGCTATTTTTAATTATCATTAACATGCTAATTGGTTCCTGCACCACTTGGCTGTACATGTCCACGATAACTTCCCTCCTGGGGGAAGGGGCAGCACAGTTTGCCTTGTCCAGCCTTTGCCATGGGGACAGCCCCGGCTCGTGGTAGATTTCCAGCTGCGCTGTGCCTCGGGCTCTGCTTTAACCACAGCACTTACCCTGCTAAGAGGGATGGGTGGGGGAATTGCCTTTTAAACACAGAGTGCCAAGTGTTTTCCTGAATCCATTTTATTTTCCACCCCAATCTAAATTGGGCTGTGTATCCTGCCATCTTGTGGTGTTTGTCCTGCGAAACACAGTCCACCTGCCCTACAGCTGGTGTAGGGGTGGGAGCTCACAGCTGCCTGAGGCTTTTCAGGAGTGAGATTCCTGCTCAGGTCAGGAGATCTCATGTCCCTGCTGGTTTAAACACCACCTTGACACGATGTGCTTGGGCAGTGCGTAACGGGGAAGACTGCTCTGGTGTGTATTCCCCAGTTGGCTTATTTAGCTCAGATAGTAGCTGGGAGGTGGAAATGAGAGCAACGGGAAAGCCCCGAGGAGCAAGTGCCACCTCCTGTCAAGTCACGCTTTTCTGCTGCCTCTCATTGCAGCACCAAAGTATGAAAAATATCTGAATCTCAAGCTCCAGAGACACTACCTGCCTCTCAGCTGAGAAGACTTTGCATTTGTAGAAAACTTGCACCTGCTTTTTGCACTTCTGGGATGAGGCAGACAGTGATTAGAAGCTTGGAAGGACATCAATTAGCATGGAGGCTCTTAAAGTCCATCCTGACTAAGTGAGGGCGGTGGGGGTCTGTTAAGTAGGAATGGTGTAGTGGTTACTAAATTGGTCATCTGTGTCACCCAAGTAGTGTTCAGACATGTTGTGAACCAAGGGAACGTGGTGCTGGGAAATGAGCATAGCATGATGAAGCAACTGTCATCACTACAGACTTGCACAACTGTTCCTAATAACGAGCTTGACCTACCACTTCTGGTTTCTTCCGCTTCACCCTCCAGACATGTTTTTCTGAAGTCTTGCTCCTGCAGCTTAGAGTGATAAAGCCTATATAAGGATTGAGTTTTAAATGGAACAAATGTGATTTTAGTCTGCGGCAGTATTATGGAAGTAGAGTGGTAGCTGGAAAAAAATCAATGGCCTCACACTTGCTTCATTTTAGATGTCCCGATACAGTCACGGAGTTAGCCAACAAAAAGTGGTGTCTTGTTATTAAGTCAAGGCATCATTCATCACTTAGTGGATGGTGTCAGTCAAGTGAAAACGGTAATCTTATTTCCTAGCAATGCTCTCTAAGAGGCAATTGCGGAAATAGTATTTCAAAATCAAAAGTAGCTCTGTCACTATTTTCCTAGCAATAAGTGACTTGATTCTTCCATGTTGTGAGCAGCAGCATCACTACACGTGACTCTGGTGCTTCTCTGGTAATAACACGAGACGAATGCGGCAAACCGAACTTAACTCCAAAATGAGGGAGCGTTGTTTGGACTCCTGGCTATGAGAACACTTGAGACTTCACTTCTTTCCCCCTAGAGCTTGCTCATGAATGGCTTCCTCATGTGCACGAGTCCCTAAGAGGCTTAATCATCCCCGTACTTCATTAGTGCTGCATATTTCCTTATGTGCCTATTGGCCCCTGGTAGGTAGCACTGGCATGGCTCAACTTCATAAATTTTTTTCACCTACTTGTTTTAGTTCTCCCAGTAGGGGTGAGAGGAGGCTTCAGAAAGGCTGCAGAAGTGTTGCAGAGGAAGGGTTCTCTGGTAGCGCTGCTCTGATAGCAGCGTTGAAGCTTTTATTTTGGATATGAACATACAGGTGGCACAGAAGGGATAGCAAGGAAGGAAATAAATGATAGGTCTGTGCGTAGGGCTCCGAGTGCAGTCACAGGCATTTGGGTATGGAAGTTGTGGTGAAAACCAGTGATGGATTTTTCGTTAGGATAAAACACCCTTTGTCTTCACATAGATTGTTGGCCTGTTTGTCTCATGAGTGGGAAGGTTGATCTCCACTTCTTTCTCGTCCTGAAGGAAGAAAGCACCTGCTGTACTGAAGCACAGCCTGCTCTGGTTCAGCCAAGTGCCCTTAAATGCCCCGGGTGAGGCCGAGGGTGGCGGGGCTGTGGCCGTGGCTCGGTCCAGCCCCTGGCCAGGAAGGGTATCCTCGTGCACTGGCCGCTGGCATGGCTGCACAGAGGCACTGCGTGGGCTTCGGTGCTGCTCTGCACATCACCCAGATGTGGACCTGTCCCAAAGGACAGATCCTTTGGGTTGGGCGGAAGATTGGCTTTGAGCTGGATGTGTCCTCGCCAGCAGTGGGGACAAGCTGCTGGCGGCCTCCGCAGGTGCTGCACGGCTTGTGCTGCCCTTCCCTTCACCTCTGCCACGCCTGTGTGGGTGCCTTACGCACTGCCTTGGATAAGATAAAAAGCAGGGGTGGGGACTTGCTTCTAGTGGTCCTCAGCAAAGCCGATAGTTCAGCTGCCTGGCCAAAGCTTATTAAAGCCTGACCGAGCTTTCTTGAATGTTATATTTACACACTCAGATGATAACTGTAACTTGAACTCTGGAGGAGGCAGACCCAGATAGCCACTTGAAGTGACTCTGAGCCTGCTGCTTCCTAGCAGGCTGGTAATACAAGGAGAGGTTGGCAGGATAGACTGAACCCAGTTTATATGTTTATAACCATTTGTGAAGCAAGAAAGCAAATAATTAATTGAAAGGGGTTGAAAACTCGACTGAGTTTGTAGGGTGAGACCCAATTCTGCTGGTGGAGCACTGAGCTGCTTCTAAACTTGTAACACTCAACCTGGTCTGTTTGTACCAACGGGAGATTGGAGAGGGCAATGCTGCTTCCTGGAATAAAACTCGAAACCGCAAGCTGCTCGCTGGACGTCTCGCTATCTTTGGCTACTAGGAGCTGCATTTAGGGGAACAAAGCTAATCTTTGTCCTGGGTTACAAATTCCACCTCAGTGGGTAGGGGAGTGGTGAGCTGGCCCGAGGAGGGACTAAGCAGAAGCACTCAAGTGGCTTTGGAAAAACTGCAGGAGTCACAAGCTCTTGTGGGCTGGGGCCAGCCAGCTAAGCTGCCCGAGTTTTGTGCTGGAGGAACTTGTTGGCAACAGACCTGCTGTCAAAGCAAATGCTGCTCCCCTGCTCCTTTTTTTGTTCTTGCTAAAGTGGAGATGACAAACTGAACACAAGTCGAGACCTCAATAATTACAGTGGCAGCCACAAAGGCAGCGTGAACTCCAGTTCCCATTACTTTAAACTTAAGTGTTAGCCGTGCATCAATGCATTCAATTAAAATGTGACCTAAACTTCATGCAAGAGCAGCTATTTCCAAGTCCCATAATGACGAGCAAAGGGCTTGGCATTTTTCATCATCCGCAGCCATTACGTGTATCTAGTCCCTTCTGCCCATGCATTCTTTTTCTACTCATCCTCCTAAAGTCAAAATTGGAGCTAGTTACTCAGCCCAGAATGTAGGACAGTCTTTTGAACGTCTCTCCTGTGTGGAGGTGTTTCTTGCTCAGTGATGTGTTTCTGATTATAGAGCTCAGGATGCTATTTCTACAGTCAGAAATGATGTTTAGGGCGTGAAAAGACGAGTCAAAATGATCAGGCTGATGAATTTACTGAGAAAATGTCTCCTGCCCTGTATCCAACGAGAGAGACAGCACAAGGGAAACGCGGAGAGGCCGTACCTAACTTAGGGAGCCCCTCTTGTCTGCTATTGCAGGGGTTCATGAATGGGCATTTCTGATGCACCCTAAACATGTAGCATTGCACCCTGTTAGGGACACACGTGTCGGAGTAGCCTTCCAGGGGAGTTGGTTGTGTGATGTTCTCACACACAGTTTCCTTTCTGCCCTCGGGGAGGAGGCAGAAGTGGGCAGGGGGCCTGCGGCTGGCTGTTTTTCTGGAGAAAAACCTTGACTTGTAGCCTCCCTTCTGCCTCTGTGATTTTTATCTGCTTAGTGATGCAAACGTCGTGACGAATATTCCAGACTGTTGTTGGAAAGAGGAGATAAGAGCCCTTCAGAACCTCCCCTCTAGTGAGCTTGTTTTGTGCAAGTCCTGAGGTCTGAAAAATACAGATTAGTAAGAATGCTTTATGTTCTCAGTGTGTGTAGCATTACCCAGAGGCTGTGCGGCTCCTAACGTTTTCTTTCTGATTTTGCTTTCCTTAGGACTGACCCAAGTCCCCCAGGTACAAAAGACAGAAATTTCCTTTACTGCCTCCGATTCTAAAAGTTACGAGCCGTATGTGAAGAATCTTGAGAAGTTCTTAAAGGACTACAGCGCTGATCAACAAACTGAAAACATAGTATTTCAGGACTGCGGGGGTAAGTCTGGATTGTTTCCTACAGTCCTCTGACCAGTGCCTCTGTGTCAGGCCCATCAAAAAACGAGGGTTAGTAGTAGTGTTCTGTCTTCAGCTGTTCCTTGCATTGTTACCAGAGCCACAGCTGGTAAACTTTAACTGGTAGACTTTGGTTTCAGTCGTATCACTGCTCATTAAACAGTTTAGACAGACCACATTTGGACAGGGATGTATCTAAGAAGCTTACTGCAAAGGGTATGTAGCCAGGGACTTCCAGATTTCACTTGGCTGAAGTTGCAGCTGACTCTCAAAAGCACCTGGCACTGACCTTATATCCTCCCTGAGAGCCACAGGGGGACTTTGCAGATGACTTTGCTGAAGCCGGTGTCAGTCCTCCTGATGCAATGCAGCAAAACATCAGGAGGATGTTAATCTTTAATATATTATATGTAATAATGGGAAATTAGACTAGCGCCTCATGTAAGATGTGCATGTGAAATCTGAGGGGAACCCGCTTGTAAAAGCTGACAAAAAAATCTCCGCACCAGTGAATTGCAAATGTGTTTGCTCTCTTGTAGCCTGTAGGAAGCCTCAGTTAGAAAACAAAGCCCCCACAAACTTGCTGGTCTGCGATCAGCCTGTGTGTGGGGGAGTGGCTGGGTGCAGGTCTGCGCTGTCAGCCTCTAGAAGGTGGCGTCACCTGCATGGGCAAGTGGGAAATCCCGACTACATGGTGAAGCACAAATATAGCCGTTCCTGACGAGCAGAAGGTTGTGTTGCATACGTTTGTTTTTCCATTCCTCCACCATGGCAGAGATTCCTATGGATTACAAAGACAGAGGACCATACAGCGATGCCCAAGGCCAGAAGAAGGTCTGCAAATTCAAACGTGAATGGCTGGAAAACTGTTCTGGAATACAGGATCCCACCTTTGGGTATAAGGATGGCAAACCATGCATCCTTGTCAAGCTCAACAGAATTATCGGCTTCAAACCTAAGGCAAGTATCTCTTCCCTTAGTAACAGGAGCTACTGATAAGGACAGGGAGTTGGCTGCAGATTTGCCGTGGCTCTGGAGCAGTTATTGAATTTGTGCCTGCTTTTCTGTCTCTGGAGGGAGATAAGTATTAAACCCGTTCTGCAGCGGAGAGACTGTGAGACCGTTTGAATGACTGGCTTTAAAAGTACGTTTCTTTAAAAAGCAAACTGCACACTGCAAGCTCGTGGCGAGTAGCAGTGAGCTCTGACAGCACAAGCTCCTGGTTAACTGTCTGGTGACTTGCAGAGCCTGCTAACTGAACTGCTCTGACAGGGTGTTCTCTTCAACTGGTAAAACCCATTTTAACTGTGTGCTTCTGCATGACAGTCTCAGACCTACCGTGTCTGTAGTAAGATCAGTAAATTGTGTCATGCCTCCATCTTCTCCGTTCTTTCCTCAGGCAGTGCAGAGTTGCCTGGCCTGCTAAAACCACTTAATTAAATGGAGTAGTGCTATATTAGGCATTAGACTGATGCATAGTCTATAAAGCATAAACTACATCTGAGAGTTTGGCAAAGCTCTTACTGCAAGAAAGGTGAGGAGATCTTTAGGTTATTTAATGCAGCTTCAGAAATGCTGTTCTATGTCTGCTGTCACCCTCTGGTCAGTGCTGGGCTGAATAGCGGGTTTGCACAACGCTGACGGAAGTTAATCTGCACAGGAACCGCTTTTACTTGTAGGTTTTTCTCCAGCACGTTTACATGCTAAAACATTCTGTAAGAACTCAGCAGCAGAGTACACGTTATTGAATGAGGCACTGTGCAAAACACGCCTCTCCATCTTCTGGGTGGAAAGCACTGCAAATGGTACAGCAACCAGCCTTCATCACCACCCATTAGTGTCGTTGAGAGCAGGGGGAAAGGTACCGGCTGGCCAGCTAACGTGTTTTGAGGAATGTTGTTCTACAAAGAGGACTGCCCTGTGCTAAAATTCAGTTGAATTTTGAATCATCTCATCCTGGGTGGCAACAGCGGGTGCGTTTTAGCAGGAACATGCTGTGCTTGGTATGTGGCAGTTGTAGGATGGCATGAAAAGCACGTGTTTGATGATTGGGGAAGAGAAGGGTTTGGTGCCTTCCTCTATTTCTTGCCACAGAGCTCCAGGCTGCGTTAGAGAGCAGGGTCTGGTCAAGGTATGACTTCAAACGCTTCATTTAGAAATGACACCCGGTCCTCGTCTCCCACATTCCACGCTTCATCAGAGACCCTACAGCTCTCGTGTCGGGAGGGTGCTTGTGAGGCAGATCTGAGCTCCGCACAGATGTGAAGCCAAACTCCTCTTAGTAACTGAGTCCAACGTCAGAGTTGACGCTCCCAGCTTTCCTTGAGATACTTTGAGCCTTTGTCCTTCCATGCAGGTGATGTCAAAGTTCAGGAACGTCAGGGTGTGCCTGCCTCTATTGTTCTTCGCTGCACGTTTCCAGTCCTAACTGCACTCACCTGGCACAGAGGCAGCAAACCTTCCAGCAGAGCGTCTCATTCTGCCACTGCGTGACATTTGCACAAACAAACCCTGCTGGCAGCTGGAGCTCTACCACGAGACACTTTCCTCAGTGAAATGAAAAATACCCTGAAGTGCTTGCTTTGGTAGCCAGAGCAGCTTTATGTGGGTTAACTTCCACTGGGTGTAGTTGTGTTATGCTGCTGCTCCGTCCCAAGAACGGACACCAGTTGCTGCTGCCTCTGAACTTGAGCTGGAAAGGATCCCTGTTAGCTGTTAGTTTGGTACCACTGAGATTTGCTGCTGCAAAGAAGCATTCAGTGTGTAACATTGCCTTGGTTTGGGTTTCTTCTAGGCTCCAGTAAATGACAGCCTTCCTGCAGAAGTCATGGCAAAATACAGCCCATATCTCATCCCCGTCCACTGTGCTGCCAAGGTAAGTGAGATGCAACAAAGGCGAGTCAGGATGCTGCAGGCAAGGACTCCCCGAGTCCTTGTGCAGCTGTAGCTTCCTCACTCTGCCTTCCTGCAGGCAGTTGGGGTGGTTTTCACCTGGGAGCTCTTCCCTTAGGACTTGGTCAAAATGCTATTGGTGAGGAAGGAACAACAGCAGTGTCCTCACAGGGAGGGGTAACAGCAGGGCCAAGGAGTAAAAGGGATCCTCAAAATAGCTTCCAAGTGATACACTGGAGTTCTTAGCAAGGATGGTTGACAAATGGCTCTGGTGGAGATGCTTTACCTTGAATATTAAAGCTGCTGAGAAACAGCAGAGGCTTTTTGTTTGGTTAGTTTTTTAACCACAGACAGTGCACTGGTATGACAAGAAGCTGTGGGGTCTTCTGAATGTACGAAGAAGTGGCCGAGTTTTTAAATAAAAAGCTCTTTTCCTGGATGATACGTGCTTGGAGGCACTTCTTTTTGCAGCTGCTGGTAGGACAGCTCATAACTGTCCTTTCCACCATCCTCATGCTGTCAAGCTGAGGATCTGTGATGACCAAAGAGAGCATGCAGCACTGGTGAAAAGCAGATGGTGGGAAAACAGCTGCAAAATGCAGTGTTGGGATAACGAGCATCTTTTCTTCTTTCCCCATCTCTCAGAGAGAAGAAGATGCAGACAAAATAGGCACAGTGGAGTACTACGGGATGGGAGGCTACTCTGGCTTTGCCCTGCAGTACTACCCGTACTACGGCAAGCTCCTGCAGCCACGGTACCTGCAGCCACTGGTGGCAGTGCAGTTCACCAACCTGACCTACGATGTGGAAGTGCGCGTGGAATGCAGGGCCTATGGGCAGAACATCCAGTACAGCGACAAAGACCGCTTCCAGGGACGCTTTGATATTAAATTTGACATAAGAAGCAGCTGATTGTAAGCACAACTCTCTTTTCCCCCCTCTCCTCCTCCTAGCCATTTAAAAAGGTTTAAAAAAAAAGAACAAAAAAGAAAACCTACTAGTCTTGAACAAACTGTCATACGTATGGGACCTACACGTAATCTATATGCTTTACACTAGCTTTCTGCATTTACTAGGTTAGAATGTAAACAAAGTGTAGCAATAGCGACAAATATTTATTCTACTGTAAATGACAAAAGAAAACAAAATTGAGCCTTGGGACATGCCCATTTTTACTGTAAATTATGATTCCATAACTGACTTGTAGTAAGCAGTGTTTCTGGCCCCTAAGTATTGCTGCCTTGTGTATTTTATTTAGTGTACAGTACTATAGGTGCATACTCTGGTCATTTTTCAAGCCATGTATTGTATCTGTTTTCTACTTCTCATGAGCAAAGACTTTTGCTGTCCAAGGTGTAAATACTCAATGGGACTAGAACTGGCATGATACTTCTAATTATTTTGTTCCTTTTAAAAGAAAGGCCCACCTGTGAGACTATATTTAACAGCACTCCATAAGGCTTCTGACTTTTCTGTGGTGTTAGGGTATTTTATTTGGAGGGGTGGCAGGGGAAACTAACTTAAGTGAAGTTAAAGAGAATAGATGATTGTGTACTGTGCTTGTAGCGAATGCTGTCTCTCTCTCTCTCTCTCTCTCTCTCTCTCCCCCCCCCCACCTTTTCCCTCATCCTCCAGTATGTTGTGTGAGAGACCTGGGTCAGACTATCACTCCCCTCAGTGATAGGCATAACTCTTTGCTTTGTATATTTTCTTTTTTTTTCTTTTCCTGCTGGAGGCATCGCACACTGTGGTGCTAATGTCTTTATTGAATGTTTTAACCATTTTCATGGTGGACGAATTTTATATTTATGCAGTTGTACAATTTTATTTTTTCTGCAAGAAAGTGTAATGTATGAAATAAACCAAAGTCACATGTTTGAAAATAAATCTTTATTTTAAACTTTATAAAAGCAATGCAGTACCCCATAGAATGGTGTTAAATGTTGTCTAAAGTGCAAAACTCTATGTTCTAACATGTAATAATAGCCAGGAGTACAGTGCTCTTGTTGATCTTGTATTTCAGTCAGGTTGAAACATTGGACAAATAAATGAATGAACACACCGCTTGGTGTCCACGTCTTTTGCTTTGGGTGGGGGTAGAGGCTCTCAGTTGTCCAGAATCTTGAAGAAGTACTGCACCTAGTTAAGAAACAAAATACATTTTTGTCATTTCCAGAGCATCTGAGCTTGAGGTGGTTGAAATGTGCATTGGGATTGCTGTCAATCACAGCTGCCTCCTTTGAGCAAATACGTGATGCTTCCGCTGTAGAACAGAGCGGTTTGGGGTTAAGTATTTGTTTCCCCCTCTCCCTGAGCTGAAGCCGTAGAGGCTGCAGAGGCACGCGTGCCCATGATCGCATGGCTTGTTAAAATGTCCTCAGTGAAGGCTTGGGGTGTTTGCCTTCACTGCACGTGCTCCAGGCCTAGCGGCACTGGCCGTGTATTCTAGCGGTAACATCAGGTAAGAGCGGTTTGTTGAACCACCCACCAGAGGTAAGTGCTGCAGGTCCAGGCGTGGGAGCGGGGAGAGAGCTGAAGTCACAAAAGCAGAAGGGAGGGAGCTGCAGGGTGGTGATTTGTCCTCGGCTGCTGCTGGGCCAACTGCCCCACTCTGAGCACAGGCTGCGCCTGAGAGGGCTGCTCAAAGACGTGACGGGTTGGCAGCCAGCTTCCTGCTGGACTCGAGATCACTTTATGCTGTATGAAGCAGATTACCAGGCAGAATTTCTCTGGGTAACGTGGCAAAACATTAATATCCTAGAGCAAGCTGCTTGAAAAAGCCTTCATAATTAGAATGCAATATACTGGAAAAGCAATCTGCTGAACTTTTAGCCATCTGCTCGAAGGACAAACATAGCTATTGTACACCACAGCATTTAGCACAAGTATTTCATCGTTTTTAACGAGCATGAACTAGCTGAAACCTCACCTTTGGCTGTTTAATTTGCTGCTGTATGCATATAGGCTAGGGCTCAACAACGACACTGTGATTAAAGCACCAAAGTACTCCGTTAAAGGCATGCTAAAGTCACACACATTACAGGAACACTTGGCCGTGTGGGCATCCAGCAATCGGTTGTTTTATGACTGCGATCGGGTGGAGATGGGGGTTGCACAGGTCAAGGGTTCTTAGGCGCAGCCTCGCCCTTACAATTCAAATCTTATGTGGTTGGCATGTGATAGTTTTTTAAAAAAAAGCTTTAGTTTAAAAAAAAGTCAACTCATGGTTAGATAATTTATCGCAGTCTGATTTACTATATAAGAGCAAAGTCCAAGTATAAACCAATTATAAAGATAATGTCCTATTCTGGGGGGGTTGGCCAAACACCATAGAAAGGTTACGGCACCTGCGTTTCCTTCAGGGAGCAGGTGGCACAAGGCACAGGCAGCATGTACTCTGATTAATACATTATAAAACAATGCAAAAATGAAGTGTTTATCCACAAAGCACTCTAGCACCGACTCAGTGAAAGCAGGCTGGCCAGCTCGGCTCACTAATTAACCAGGCACTAACTGCAGTAGCTGCCCTGTCCTCACGCTTGCCAGCAGCCCACTGACGAGACCAGGCTTCGTGACAGCTCTGCTACCACCAGGCTGACCCAAAATGCAACTCATTTGTCAGCCCTAGTAGGACTAGGCTGCAGGAATTAAACCAACTGACAACCACACCAGACAAACCACACGTAGACTTCTGGACAGCCAGCTTACACAATGGAGCCAGTAATGATTGTTACATGGTAGAATTTACCTTCTTCTAAGTCCTACTGCCAGAGCTGCCTCATGCTACTATGCATGCAGTCAAAAGCTGGGGCTGGGGAAAGTAAAGATGTGAAATAGCTCATCAAGCTAAAAGTAACAGTGCTTTCAGGCTGTTTTTTCCTTTTTTTTTTTTTTTTTTTTCTTCCTTGGGGGTGGGGGGGGGGGGGGGGGGTGGGGTCTGTGCTGTATTGCCTGTCTAAAGCTACACTCTCCAGGCAGGCATCTTGTTCCTCACCGCCCAGCAGTACAGCGCATTGTATGCTGCCAGTCTGAACACTTTGTTCTTTCTGCCAGATTGACTCAACCTAGTTAAGTATAACTGCAACCATTAACGCAAATTTTATCTCCTGGCTTGTTGATACAGGGCAGCTGGATCTCAGGGTTAGAGTGACACATAAAAAAAACTTATAAAATAAGAAGCAGAACACCACATTTAACAACAAGCCCCTTTAAGCCTGTGCCTGCACAAACATACAAATAAAGAACAGGAACCAGTTTTTACAGCACTGAACGTGGGAACTCCTGGCCCTGCGCTGCCCGTTTGGCCTAAAGCATCTGACCTGCAAAGGCCAAGGACGCAAGGCAGCACATGGGGAGCGGTGCCAAGCGCCAACGAAAAGGCCAAGTGCTGCGGCAGCGACTCCTTGGCTGGTGACTCTAGGTTGCGCCTCAGCCCGAGGTGCTGATCGCGCTGCTGGCAGCACAGGTCCCCTTTCCGCGAGCTGTGGGCCCGTTTAGCGGCGCTCTGCCACCTCCCACCACATCCTGCACTCCCCAGCCAGGCTGCTTGGCCTCCCAGCCTGTCAGGCCACCATCTGCCCTTGCAGTCGCTGCAGGACACTGACCCAGGGGCTGGCCGGCCTCATGCCTCTCCTGCTCGTGTGCCGGTAGCAACAAAAGGCCTTGCAGGGGGCTCTCTCAGGCCTCAGCTGCCCTTCGTTTTGTGCAGGCAATTCTCCCAGGCCAGGCCGAACAACTGAACAACCTCAGCTTGCCGATGACCTACAGGAAATGTCTTCTTCCTCAATTAGCTCTCATTGGCGTGTTTAAGATCCACACAGCCTGTTCTGGCGAGGCTCAACCATCAGGACAGGCACAGTATGTATTGTATAAAGTGCAGAGCTAGGTGCCGGTATGTTCTCCTCCTATGTAATTATGATGTGGGTCAGCTGCCACCCAGCTCCAGTAAAACCTGTTAACAGCTGATGCCTCTGGTGCACCGAGAGGCTCCGTCTCTCCAAGAACCTCGCCCTCAAGAGCACAGACGGGAAACCCCAGCCAGCAAGCGACAGCGGCCACCAGTTATCCCACCCAGTGCCAACACGTGCCGTGTTTTGCAGAAGACAAGAACCAAGACCAAGGACTTCAGCAATACCAAGAGATTTGGGGGTGCCCCCATCTTAACAGGACCCAGCTGGAGACAGCTCTAAGAACCCAATTCTAAAAGTGCCAAGGCCTTCTCCAAGGGGAATGAGAGCATCCCAGCCAGGGTTAGGCATGCCAAAGCACCCTGTATTTCAGGAAATACAGTCGCTCCCTTTCCCAGGGTCCAGGTATAGTATAAACCACCAAAAAAGCAGCTGTGCCTGCATAAAGCCCCTCAACACACCCCGCATTGGACTGAGGGCAAGATGAGGCTCTGTGATCCAAGCACTCCTCTGGTTTCTCTACAGGACCCAAAAGTGGTAGAGGACAAGCACGCACCAGGACCTATCCTGAAACCAACCCAATGCATTCCACAGAAACCACCCAATGACCTTCAAAGGATGCTTAACATTCAGGTGTGTCTGCTCCTTGGCAGGGATGAAACAGGATTAAATTTAAAATCAGTACTCTCCTTACAAATCCCTGGATCCACCCACCTGCTTTATAGTATGCAGCTATGCCTGCTCTAGTTCCTGTTCGGGGACTAATAACAATAATGTTCAGGAAGTAGTAACAGGGATGAATAACTGTGACCTTCTGGCTCTGACTCTACAAACTGCTTCAGCGAGGAGGAGCTGAGAGCTGCTTCAGTTCCATGAAGTTTTGCTTCAGTCCCATGCACTCTGCAGAACTCACATTGATGAATTTGGCCGCTCCCTCCAGAAGCTTCCAAACGTTACTGCAAACTTTCAGGAGTAAATACAGCAGGCAATAGCAAAATCCAGTCTAATGCCCTGGCAGAGCACAAACAATTATCATCTGAACAATGTGTGCTCTCAGAGCATGGAGAACCAGGAAAAATTTTTAAAAAAGAAAAAAGAAAACAAGAAAAAAAAGGAAGCAAATCAAGTGAGGCAGCCAGTTTTTCAAGGGAGAGCAAAAGATCTCATTAATAACGCAGGACCTAGTGCAGGCACAAAGCGTCCTGAGGATTTCAAGCCTAAAAGTTACAGACACCTACAGTTTAATTGTCCTTCTACCCAGAAAACAAAGCAAAAAGGTTGATGAGAGGTGTCAGCCAAACACAGCTTGATTCAATGATCACAGAATCACAGAATGGTTTGGGTTGGAAGAGACCTCAAAGCCCACCCAGTTCCACCCCCCTGCCATGGGCAGGGACACCTCCCACCAGACCAGGTTGCTCAAAGCCCCATCCAGCCTGGCCTTGAGCACTTCCAGGGATGGGGCATCCACAGCTTCTCTGGGCAGCCTGTGCCAGGGCCTCACAGCCCTCACAGGCAGAGCATTTCTTCCTTACATCTCATCTACACCTACCCTCTTTTAGTTTAAAGCCATTACCCCTTGTCCTATCACTCCACTCTGACAAAGAGCCTCTCCCTATCTTTCCTGCAGGCCCCTTTTATGCACTGGAAGGCCGCTACAAGGTCTCCCTGGAGCCTTCTCTTCTCCAGGCTGAACAACCCCAACTCCCTCAGCCTGTCTTCACAGGAGAGGTGCTCCAGCCCTCTGAGCATCCTTGTGGACCTCCTCTGGACTCGCTCCAACAGCTCCATGTCCTTCTTGTGCTGGGGGCCCCAGAGCTGAACGCAGCGCTCCAGGTGGAGTCTCATGAGAGCAGAGCAGAGGGGCAGAATCACCTCCCTCGGCCTGCTGGCCATGCCGCTTTTGGTGCAGCCCAGGATGTGGTTGGCTTTCTGGGCTGCAGGTGCACATTGCCAGCTCGTGTTGAGTTTCTTATCCACCAGCACCCCCAGGTCCTTCTCAGGGCTGCTCTCAATCCATCCTCCGCCCAGCCTGTATTTGTGCTTGGGATTGCCCTGGCTCAGGTGCAGGACCGTGCACTTGGCCTTGTTGAACTTGATAAGGTTCACACAAGCCCACCTTTCAAGCCTGTCCAGGTCCCTCTCCTCCTTCCAGTGTGCTGACCATACCACACAGCTTGGTGTTGTCCACAAACCTGCTTGAGGGTGCACTCAACATTACATTAAACAGCACCAGTCCCAATACCAACCCCTGAGGAACACCACTCATCACCGATCTCCACTCAGACATTCAGACCTTGCCTGCAACTCTTTCAGTGAGACCAGACAGCCAATTCCTTACCCACCAAGTGGTCCATCTGTCTAGTCCATGTCTCTCCAATTTACAGAAAAGGATGCTGTGTGGGACAGTGTCAAATGCTTTGCACAAGTGCAGCTAGATGACATCAGTTCTCTTACCTTATCCTCATCCTCCCTCCCAACTCAGGATATTCTGTGATTCTCCATAAGGACAGAGCAAGGCACACCTTGAGCAGCACAGGACACAGGCAGCGCTCCTTACGTCTTGCCGCAGAGAAAATCTCGGCACTGAAAGGGTACCTCAGCACTCAGGGTCCAATCCCCTTGACCTTTGGGCTGGCAGTTTTGGACAAGAGAGCCTGTTAGTACCGCTTGTGTCAGAAGTGAGGAGGCTGATGAAGAGACACACTGGTAAAAAAGCATGCTGAGATCACAGATTCACTTCACATCCATCATCCAAAAGATGATGGCAGTTCCGGTCCTTCCTCATATCTGCTGAATCGAAATTGGCTGCTGGGAGATGGAAAGCTTTTTCATCCCTGTGTTAATTTAGAGCCGTCACTCATCTCAGCGCCTTTCAAGCAGCCAGACAGTACCCTCTCCCTGAAATCACGGTGAAACATTATCTTCTTGACTCAGTGTAGGTATCCATGCACATGACACAGAGAATCTTTGCTGACCTCAATTTTCAGCATCAGTACAAAATACCAAAAATACCACCCTCCCCAAACACTCTAGTTTTATAATTTTTACAGGTTATCTCATTTTGAGGTCACTACTAGGAACCAAAAATCTCTTCACTCATTAACTTTGTTTTGAACATCAACATGAACATGAAGTCTCTAGTGCATTTGCTAATGCCTAAAATGAATTTCAGCTACGCTTCACTCAGCACTTCACTAAATAATTAGACTAACACACCCCAAACCTACCATCCTTTCAGGCAAAAGCAGTATAGGAATGAAAACTGTTGTCAAAGAAGAGGATCTAATTCATTGCTTATAATGAATTATTTTCCCACATGCACCTGAAGAGAGTTTAGTCCTAGAAAGTTTGTTCAAAAAAAATCAAAAGTCAGTCACTCCTGCCTCTCTCTAAAGCATCACACACTATAAGAAATACAGCTGTTCAGGCTGCCCAAGACAGAACAATTTCTGAAGCATACACATACTCTTTATGTGTCCAGATTAATTTAAGTACAGCTGGGACAAAAAAAAAAAACCT
Organism: Cygnus olor; assembly: GCF_009769625.2. Classification (NCBI taxonomy): domain Eukaryota; kingdom Metazoa; phylum Chordata; class Aves; order Anseriformes; family Anatidae; genus Cygnus; species Cygnus olor. Next base: position 94,642,385 of record NC_049169.1, read on the forward strand.
ACAAACCAAAAAACAAAACAAAAAAACAACCTCTGTAACGGAAGGTTTCATTAAAGAAACACTAGAGAATAACATAGCACATATCGTGCCTTCATGCTACGTGCTGATAACAGAGTCATCTTGAACACTGTGTATGGTTATGATCAACTCAGAAAATATGGTGAGAGAAGGGCAATGGAAGCTGTTTGGAAATTGAACCGTACATTAGAGAAATCTGAACTTCAAGCTAGGTAGAAATGAGAGGACATGACAATCACCACTATGACACTACAATCAAAACACCAAGAAAGCAAGTTTTATGCTATTTACTCTGTAACAGTACAAGAAAAACAAGTGAAACCAAAAGCTTATTTAACATAACAAAGAAAAGTTGCTTATACATAGCACATAACTAAAGTGCTGACTCAAACCACTGATTTCTGAAGCACAGGTATTTGTAGGCCCACTAAGAAGGTACAGTTTCAGTAAATCTTGCTACTCCATGGCATAAACTAACTGCTCAGTAGCTGAGACTGAACATATTATCCCAGGACTCTCCCACCAGAAGCCCTACTCTTTGGTCACCATCAGGAAAGATCACTGGCCTGGAAGAGCCACTGGAACAGAACAAAGTGAAAGGTTCTGGCACCCACCTCACGTGAAGAACTACAACATGACAGCAAGTATGGCTTTCACAAGGTTCCCAAGTAACTCACTCAGTCACCAGGATCACTGCCGCTGCGCTTCATGTATATCTTGAGAGACACTTGCCTACCTCAAAGCTGAGAAGCTCTTAGGAACATGCCTATGACACCCTTGCACCAGTCACCTTCGGTACAGACAAGACACTAGGTGCAACAACACGGGTGTTGATGCAAGGATGCAAGTTGCAGCCATGTCCTGAACGCTGGATAAAAACCCTGAAAAAGGCCCCTGCTGCTAGCGCCTGAGTATCTAGGTAAAACTCTCACATACCACATGCACCATGAGGGCTTCTTGCCAATAGTGACTTAAGGCTCTCCAGCCTACTCTGAGAGCATGGAAAGTCATGGTCCTGACCTGACAGATTAATGCAAATACAGGAGGAAGTGGTCAAAGTGAGAACAAGAACATGTTTTCACCCATGCCATGTACTCAGGTGAGGAAGCAACAAGCAAATAAATGAAGCAGAAGGCAGCCATCATTTACAGCTCTTCCTGGGCAACCAAGATGTTCTGCAAGGAAGCATTTGGCCATGAGACCCAACAGGCAACACCTGGCAACAAGGTGAGAGTTATGGCAGACCAGACAGTAAGAGCTAGCCAGTCGAGGGAAGGGGTTGTCCTGCTCTGCTCTGCGCTAGCGTGGCCTCACCTGTGTGCAGTTTGGGGTACCACAGTACAAAAAGGACATAAAACTTTTAAAGAATGTCCAAAGGAGGGCTATGAAGATGTTGAAGGGTCTAGAGAGCAAGATGTATGAGGAGGGGCTGAGGTCCCTGAGTTTGTTCAGCCCAGAGCAGAGCAGGCTGAAAGGAGGCCTCATGGCGGCCTGCAGCTCCCTCACGAGGGGAGCGGAGGGGCAGGCGCTGAGCTCTGCTCTCTGGGGACAGCGACAGGACCCGAGGGAATGGCATGGAGCTGGGACAGGGGAGGGCCAGGCTGGGTGTTAGGGAAAGGTTCTTCACACAGAGGGAGGGCACTGGGACAGGCTCCCCAGGGAAGTAGTCAGGGCACTGAGCCCGGCAGAGTTCAAGCAGTGTTTGGACAGCGCTCTCAGACACATGGTCTGATTTTTGGGTGGTCCTGGGTGGAGCCAGGAGTTGGACTCAATGATCCTTGTGGATCCCTTCCAATGTGGGATATTCCATGATTCTATGATTCTATAACACCCTACAAAAAAACAACAAAACAAAAGCACCACCCCGTCCACAAGCAGTGGCCTTGCATGCACCATCACAAGCCCCTGCGCAGACTGTGGCTCTCTGTGCTGAAAGGAAACATCCTGCCCAGGCAGTGGCAACCCTCCCACAATGTCGTGTTCAAAGTGCCTTCCGGATGAGGCCACTGAGTCTAGAAAGCTCCATACCCCTCTGAGACAGGTCAGTATGGGGAGGCCAAGAGCTTGTTTCAAGTCTCAAGAGATCCTCTGCAATTACAACACTCCTGCTATGGGCTGAACCCCGAACTGCCATGACAGGACCAGACTCCTGGCACCTGGCTGACCACGTCCCCGTTCAATAGCTGGACTGAGTAAAGCAACTGCCAAAGGCAGAGCACAGTCCCCAGACTGTGGCTAGCTACTCTCGGCACACTGTCCCTCTCCAACAAAACAGCAATAACTACTACTGAGATCAACACAGAGGGAAACTTGCCCACATGGTAACAAGATATACTTGCAGATTTATCATTCCCCATCTATATGCCAATGCACTTCAGGGTTAAGGAGGGAGAAGGAGAATCCTGCCCTTACTGAAGCCAGAAGCTGTCTGGTGACTTCAAAGAGCCCTAGACTATGGCCGACATCCTTTCAGGTGACCATCACCATTTTGATTGGCACAGCTGCTAGCACAAGGTCATCATGCACAGGGCCTGAGCCTGCAGTATTATCACAACACAACACAAAACCAACACTGATAATGATACCACACTTTGATTAATTGCTTATTAATAATAATGAAAGAAGAAGTGGTTTCTGGAGCTTAATAAACTCCTAACTCAAGATAACCCTCGTCATTAGCATCTATGCTGGACAGGAAATCGTGTGTGCAGTCCTGTATCCATATTAACACAAGTTTGGATTTGTTCCCCCCCTCAACCTTCATGCTCCACGTACATTTCAACACATATATGCAGATGGCTGACTTAATAATTCCTGCTAGTTTAGAGTAGTCAGTCAAGAGAGTTGCATTGATGAGAGAACGTGCAAACGCTATACAGGAAGTACAAATATAGCTAATTATTTACCAACCTGACCTCTGAGAGAGAGGTGGGAGGTGCAACTGGCTGAGGTCGGTAACATGAATTCATGTAAATATATATTTGCATCACACAGCAGTGCTACAAGAAAACAGTGCTTCTCTTACCATGAGAAAAGGTGCGGGACTCCTTGCTTAAGAAACAAAAGGAGATTCTGTGCTTCTGCACAACTGTATAATGACAGTGCCTGCTTATTGTTTTTGCTGTATGAGGTATTTTTATACTTTTATTCTTTTCCAGGCTTTTCTCTCTCTTCTTTGCTTTAGTCTGCCCATAGAGCAGCTGAGTTGCACATAAATTGCTGTTGTACTTCAGCACAGGGGTAGAGGAAACAGGACCAGAGGTTTTTGGTTCAAAATGAGAATATGTCAAGCAAAAGAAGACAGCAGCTGTCTCAAAAATGCAAACTGGGCCTCAGATGAATTATAAAGAAGTGTGAAGCTGTCCCTCTGCCTTGACCTCCCCTCTACAAAATTACCTTGCTCAGTGCAACATGAACACATGCCAAAAGCCAAGCCCTGTTTAGCACATAGGTTACCTCCGGGATAAGGTGAAACTTAAAGAGCTTTGGGAGCTGCTTGGTTTACACTCGTTAACTTCTCCTCTCTGGCACTTATAAACCTCAGACTTGGCAGAGCGAGCACTTATAAACCTCAGACTTGGCAGAGCGAGGGGCAGCTGGACCTCGGATCTTACCCAGAAGAGGAAGCACAAGAGCTCAACTCTTTCACAACTCTGTTTAAACAAGGTTCTAGTTCAGTTTGCCTGTCTGGCCCACAAGTATAATAATTATACAACTGATGTTCAAAATTAGGCTGCAAGTGACCCAATAATAGCATAATTTAAAAAAAGGATAAATCACCAACATGTGTTCAAAATCCATCTCTCTATTATTGCTATTTTTAATTTTAATTTCTTTTCAGATGGGCCTACGCAAAAAAGATTACTTAATTCTCTGTATAAGTGTATATAGAGCCTCGGGAAATGTTTTGAGACAGAATTCCAGTGCTGGCTAACATTCGCTGATATGCAAAAACATCACCAAATGAGATGAAGTTTTCTTACACTCCAGATTCTTTCCAACCTGTTCTCACAGCTGTTGGATAAAAAGTGTCAAAAAGTTAAAATGGAGATGCACTTGAATCATAATAACCATTATCTGACAGATCTCTCTAGAAATCATTTTGTACCAGGAGAGACTGAAATTTCCAAATGACAGCCAAAAATAGTGTTTTGTTGAAAACTTGCAAAAAAAACCAAACCAAACCAAAACAAAAAAAACAACTCAAACCTTCCAATTTTGTATTTCTTTTCACTGGAGATGATTAAAAGCATCTTACCCTGGATTATGCAGCTCAGTATGGGCCCCTAATAGAAGACTTCATTGCAAAATTGCCGTATGACTGAGTGAAACAATGGCTTCTTTATTAATATTTTAAAGACTCCTGAGGGAAATGCTGTACAGCTGAAATGCCCTCAGTGAAAGGTTCATTGCCATGCTATGCACTTCTGCTGTGTAATGTTTTACAAGCTGCACTGCCCTGTGAATGGGGAGAGTTAGTTCTCAGCTGGTAGAGGCAGCTTGCATAATACCAGACAAGTTAATCGGTAACAAGCAATGCAGGAGACCTTTGTTCAGAATGTGACATACACAAATTCCACACTAAGCACATTGACGCTTCTGAGAGTTACTCATTGACATGCTTTATTAAATTGCTTGGACTATACCTTGATGCACCAACAAGATTAGTTTAACAGAGCCGCATCCCTCTGATGCCTTCCATCCTAAACTGTTGCGTTACAACCTAAACCCAGCGATCAGCTCCCTACTGGCACAACAGCATTTCCAGGGTGGATGATAGCCACCACCTTGCAGCACGCCCACGTGTCGAGACAGTGGCAGCGGGCAGGAAAGAAAGCAGCGAGCAGAAAAAGGCGAGTTGGCAGGGAGCAGAGTGCTTCTGTAACAGGACTCCGTTCTTACGGAAGTGGTTATGGGAAGCATCTGTCGTGTTCCCCCGCCACAAGGTGAGTGCCTCCCCGTCCACTCTGAATAGCTTGCTAGAACAACCCCCTCCTCCCAGCCTCCTCAAATAAAAGCAAAGGGAAAGGAGGTACAAGGTGTGCTTCTCATGGCACTGTTTGGAAAACCAGAGCAAGGTACAGCTGGCTTCTAGCAGGTGGAAGGCAGCTGCACCAAAAGCCCAGGAGCAGCACAGCTCTTAACACTCATCAGAGCACTTAGGTAATACAGAGTATAAGAAAAACAGTGCTGTTTTGCATCGCCCACAGCACTTGTCTGGACAAAATGCATCTGCTGAACTGGCCCATCCTGTCACTGCTTAGCATATGACATTGCCTCCCATCTCCCCAAGGCTGGATTCAACCAGCTGAACTTCCTACTGCCAGAACTTGTCCGAGTCTCTGCCTGTCAGACCACCCCAGGTAGTCTGTGCAGGTGGATGATACTACTTGTTTGCTTAGAAACAGTAAGCCCGTCTCACTGGTGTGAGGCTGTGCAGGAGAAAGAAGAGCTTCCAGCAGTAGGCTGCATGGTCTGCCAGTCCCCAGCCTCCCTCTTGAGCACCACTGCACAGCTGAAATTTAAAGGAGTAATGGGGGGAAATACAGCAAACCATCATGGCATCTCTCCAAAAGACAAACAAACCCCACTCTTTTTTGATAACAGCAAAATCATCCCCCTTCAATAGGTTATTTTCATGTCTGTGAAAGCCACAAATAGCTCTGAGAAAGCTGGCAAGGGGGAAGGCCAGCAAACAATACTAAAGGAGGCTCTCACTACTGCCTGGCTGGAAAGCTGCCGGTGACACTGAAAACTGACACACGTCCCTCCGCAGTCCCAGTCCCCAAGGCAGAGCCTGACGGCACCCAGCAGCCATGTGGAGGCACGCATGTGGCGCCCTGAGGAGTCAGTGGAAAGAGCACTGATGGAGATGCAAGACCCAGAAGAAAGTTGGGACATCCTCCACTCCCATAAAAACTGTCTGAACAGCTCACCCTCCTCTGCTGTTTCGTACATGGCCTACCAGACACACAAAGGCACAGGTAAGCACACTCCCACAGCATTTGCCATGTTATCGGCCACTGGAAGAATTAGTCACCTAATAACATTATCTCCCTCAGCAACGGGGAGAAGGTTATCCCACCCAAAATTCACGTTTCGACCATTTTGTTGCACCAATGGCAGCATCCTCTCCCTATATATGTATATATATATATATATATGTACACACACATATATATACATGTATGACTAAGCATTTTTCAGTAATGCAAAGAAGCCCCAGGAGACTGACTCTGCCCCATACACGATGGCACAGGAATATAAAGCTCACATGGACAGCTCAGACACTCAGGCTGCACCTCAATGGAGAGACCTTTCAGGTTACCCCAGAGGCATGCAGTCTATCACCCCCCGAGTATCTGGCTGCAGTACAAATGCCCTTAAGGAACCGCTCACAAAAATACCGTGAACTGCACAGTCTGAGCAACAATTTACATGCTGAGCATGACAAAACCCCCAAATACTGGTTTTGTAATAACTGCAGGTCTAGGATAGCAGTTTTTTTAATGGCTTCAGATTACATGGATTCCTGCATAATCTGGAAGGTGTTCAGCCACTTGAGATAACAAGGAACTAAGGTGTGTGTACAGCACCACCTCCTGTGGAGAGTTTATTCATTGTACCTCCAGTGATGTGAGACCTTCACTGACTGATTTTTAATTTTCTTTCAGTTCTTTAAGGGGACATATAAATTGCGAAGCCTGTTAGCCACAGCACCTTATATCGAGTACTTCAATTAAAACTAGCCTAGAAATGACTAATTTCAAGAAAATTTGTTTGTCTAGGGAATGCTGATTCATTAGATCCAATGGTTTGCAAACACTTATTTCAACAAGACACTTATCAGAAATGTTCCTCAGGTCCAAGACGGTGAGTTGAGTCAGAGCATAGATGCAAAACTGTCCCTGGTCTGTTAAAAAGAGAATGTATTTGGCATACAAAACATGCATGTTCCAGTCCTTGCTCTGATTCAGATGGAATGTGAATCCAGGTGAATACTGTAATTGTTTGCTTGGTTGAAATAGTACGTGATTTACATAAAATACGTCTTGTCAGGTTTTTTCTAGAGTGGCACCTGCTTTGTATTTGGGAAACAAATGCAAACCCCTGCTCTGAATGAATATCCTAGGCAACAACATCAGGATCTGAAAAATAAAGAATGTGTGGCTTTAGCTGTTACCTGTGAAACCCCACCATCTTGTAAACACTCCATGTCTTGCAGAATCCTTTCTCTCCTCTCCCCATTACAATGGAAAGCTTACAGCAAAGCTGAGAAAATGGACTGTTCTGAGCTATTTGTGTCTATCTGTTGTCACTTGTGAAAATACATTTTGTACTGACAGAGGACACACAAGTATATGAAATCAATAAATAAGTGCCTGGCCCAGTAAGTCAAAGTGCTCATCCAAGAGCATTCAGGGCAATATTCTCCTTCCTCCTGTATCCGCATACCAAGAAAAAAAAAAGTAGTTACAGCTTTACAACTGAAAATACACAGATTTTTCCACATGGCCAGTTGCATTTTAGGCTCAACTGCATCTCCCCTCATCTCCTGCGCCAAAGCGAGTTATTCATTAACTCTGATATGTTTCAGTCACTGCCCAAAACGTGAAGTAGTTTGTAGAACAAAGACAGGAGTTAAGGGTCAAACTGGTGGGAGCAAGTGCTGCTGTTTGGTTTTCGGGGTTTGGCTTGTTTGTTTGTTTGTTTTTTAGATTAAAAAGTGAACTTTCCTTTTTCCAGGTACATGAAAAAGGAGTCCAACAGAAAACACTGGAAAACTACTGCACTACATTAATAAAACACATTGTTCTAAAACTAGGTGTGTAAGCTGATCCTTAGTTAATCAGCCCTTGTTCCTGAGACAAGGAAGAGTTGAGAGTTGCTCTCTCTCCTTCCCCCAAGTACTCCTTCCTTGGTCGTGATTTTGGGGAGAAAGTTCACTACCTTCCCTTTCTAGTGACCATCAACTAAGTATGAACCACCAAAGTTACCTAGAGTTTGACTATTAACTTCAGCAAGCATCTGATCCTCAGTTATCTAACTCATCTCCTCTAAACAGTCGCTCCTTGGGGCACTGCTTACCCTGCAGATGTGCACACACAACATGAGGCCACAACAGAGCCAGGGCTGTGGCAGGGACCCCTAATAAGCTGCTTTAGCATTAGCAGTGTAAGTAGTCCGCACGCTGGCTGACAGACACAGCTAAGGCTTTCTTTGTACAAACCCACTGGGCTCATTTCAAGCTCCAAGATACTGGAGGATCTACTCTGGAGCTCTTCAGCCTGTAAGGAGAGGCTGCACTGGAAATGGGAGCATCTGGAAAAGGATGATTCAGCCATAAAACATGGTCAAGGCTGTACAGGAGCTCTGAATCAAAGGCAGTAAACACCATTATTCACTGTCTATCAGACTGGCTCTGCCTGCTTTTGGGGCTGTAACAGTTGGCTAAGGCCTGCCTCTTTGGTTGACCAAGAGTTTCAGAAAGCTTACAACACAGCATCCTCTCTCTCTCAAAAAAAAATAAAATATTGGGCTTAGGAGAGGTGCAGAACCTGGAAGGATTCAGAAGAATAATTAAGCTATTTCCTATTCTGCAAAGAAAAAAATAAAATACAAAAGGTATATGTGGTAGGAAGTAGGGGGAAAAAAAGTGTTAACAATTTCATGCCATTATTTGTAATAATTATTCTGCAATTTCTGTTCTAAAACTAGTTGCATTTAGTATTTCATTTTGGAGAAGATAAATATAAGTCAGAACATCTTCATACAGAATTTCAGAGCCAAACACTTCCATGCCAAAATCTGAAAAGTGGCTCGGCCAAGCTCACATAAAATCAGCACCAGATTTAAAAATGAAACTCTGAGGTTCTTTGGCCTGAATTCAGATCCCAAACACCTTTTTCATCAGCAAAAAGGAATGCAGTAATTTGCATATAGTCTGGGGTTTCAAGCTATACTGAGTCATATCTGAAATGGAGCAGTAACACGGTACAAACAATGCCACCCGAAGAAATGAAAGAGATTGCTAGTGATGAAATCCTTTTCATTGGGGTTTTAAAAAGGATTGTTCATCTTTGTAGTACAAACCTGGTAGCCTAGATTTCTCTCTGAAATTTCAGTCTATAAAGATATAGCAGGGGTACATTTACTCCAGACTCCCTCTCTACTAATCTGTTATCCAACAATGATACTGTAAAGTTTTTATTGGAGCAGCAGCTTTAACATCTCAGCAATAACAACATCTGCTACCAGAACATGGACATAACGAGTGAACACTAACACTATGCTGAAAGAATCAAGTTCCACTGCTACATATGGACACCGAGCCAACACAAGACTGCCGAGGTCCTTCTCTATGACAAGCTCCTTATCTGAGTTCACCTCCTCTGAGGCTGAGGATAATTGCTCTGTTAAACTCAATATATTAAAATATTCAGTTGTCCATTAAAGAATGGAAACACTATCATTCACTGAATGGCATATTTCCTAAAAACATTAGTTTGGCTCAGTGCCTTTGGCTGAAGTTTCTTTCTATGGTTGTCTTGCACGCCACAGTCACTCTGCTCTAGCCCAGCACATGCAGCACTGTTACAGCTATTGGGGCTGGGAGTGCGGAAGGTCTGATTTCTGCTTGCCAAGCAAATCAGATGTCTGTGACTGGTTTTGAGGTCCTCCCACAGAAAAGCTTCTGAAGGAAGTCTCTCGTAAGGATTATCTCTGCACTTACTGTATCATTTCTTCTTCATCAGCTGTGACAAACTCTTCCACTTAAACAAATCCAGAAGTTATTTTTTTTTAAATTTTGCTTACCTACAACATTTTCAGGAAGCTACATTCCTTACAAAACGCAGATTTAAGCAAACTCCAAAACGTACAGTTCCAGCAGTAAAAAGGTTTCCATGTTTTACTTCACAATGTTAATTTGCTAAACAATGAAAATAAAACATTCGCTGCTTTGTTACGTTCATTAAATAACACTAACTGATGTCCTTTAGAACTGCTGGTTTAACATGGACTGTATATAAGAAACTACAGACAGATGAAGAACCACATTCTGTGTACAATTATGTCTAAGATTAAAAAAAAAAAAAAAAAAGAGAGAAAGATTTAGATTTAGATGGAAAAACAACAAACTGTTAAAATGACCAGTCTGCCATGGGAACTGCAAAGTGTGCAGTCAAGAGCAATACTAGATCAAGAAGTTAGGTTTTGAATAGGCTGTGGGATTCAAAGGGCAAACACACGTAGTGGAGAACTTCCACTTGAGAAAGAACTCCAGCCTTAATTTTTGTTTTGGAGAAGCAATTCACCTGCTCTGTCCCACACATCTCGCTTACAGTAGCTATAAACTAATTTTAAACCACCAGCAAAATGGGGTTTTAGTTGCTTTGCATCACCAGGCAGCATAAAGGAGCCAGACTGTGAATATGAGAGAGAATTCTGCTGAAGTACTAAAATACCTTGTCAGTGTTGATGAGACTTATTTTTCCCTTGCAGGTTACGCCTTTTTTTCTGCTGCCATCTAAAAGCCATGACGGATAGATTTTAGGCGCATGGTGACAAATACCTGTTTGCTTGTTTAAATCCAGACACCTTGGGCAGAAATGAAAAGTTGTCAACTTTTAATGACGGCTTGGAAATGGTTTAAAAAGCTTTAACTTTGTTGATGTTGGCTGCAATTCTCCGTTAACACTATGCTACTCTTTAAGCTAGATGCAATTTCCTGGCAAACAGCACTTTAACCCACACATCTAATTTTACTTCATGAAGGGAGATCATGACGCAGTTAGCTCTTCCTCTTCCCTCAATGAAAAAACACTTTTGGTAGCATAAAATTATCCAAGCTAGGAAAACTCTTGCTGCTCCATCATAGTGATACACTCTGACAGCAAACCACTCACAAATACACGTAGAAAGTACAACAGAAGCTATGCAAGCACCGGAGAAACATCTGCAGTGATGAAGAGATCCATCCAAGATATGCTGACACACCACTTCAGCCCCCCTTGTTCAGACCTCATCTTTGGGGCATGGCACTAGGTGAGTCAGCTTGTTCTGGGTTTCATAGTGAGTACTTCTGTCTTTATGAACTCCCTTAATTTATTTTTTTCTCATTTTATTGGACTTTAATGAAAGCGTACAACACCAAAATCAAATAATAATTAGTAATTTAACATAAAACACAGGAAATTCCAACTGACGTGCATAATTATCACCATCTACCAAGAAAACTGTTGCCTAGGTGGAGAACTTGAATCCCTAGTGCCTGTGATATCCCTGGCCTGACACAAGCTCTCTGTAGAGACAATCCAGACTGGGAGTGACGGTGGTTATCCAAGAAGATGTCCTTGCAGAAACACTGTTAGGCGTTGGTATCCAGTTGCAAGTATACATTCAGCCACACAGAAGACTTAACTTTCATTTCAGCAAGTATTTTATTGTACTATATTTGCTCAAGAAAAGTGCATGGATAAGTTTTTACAGTATCCTAATTAAATGAGTTAATTGCCCTTAATAAGCTCTTTGCTTTTGTTTCTCGTTGTTCACTGGTCTCCAGCAAGGCTATTCCACATATAAAACACTTGAACAGCTTAAAATAGTGTCAAGCACAGCTTTTCACTTAAAATTTCCTACAATATAAAAGCATATGTTTATCTAGCAGCTCTTACCTCCAGAAGTCCATCTTCAGGTAGGTCCGTGCAGTGGACAGCATTCTGAATCTTGTTCTTCCCAAAGAGAGCACGCAGAGTTCCAGGTCGGAGATGACGGGCTATTTCCTGTTGAACACAAGAAAATCAAAAGACCTGGTGAGTGACATGATGCAGTAGAATCTTATAAAGCAAAACTTTATTATTATATGCAAGCATCTGTGGTACACTATAAAAAAATGAGGAGGGAAATTCCAGCTTGCACTACACAGGCACAACTGCTGGAAAGCCATGACCAAAACTGTGAAAACTGCTTGAAACTGCGCCAATGAAGCCACGTTGGGTGGGATGCAGGACCCTCCGTATTACAGATCCACCCTCCTGGCATTTGTATTAATGTAGTTAGCTCATGTTAACAACTTTGCAGCTCTCAAGCACAGAATGTTCCTGTCCTTAGTGAGCAGATGCTAGCATGCCACCTTGTAGACTGCCTCTGCTACCACTGTACTCTCTGCCTCAGTACTTGACATTTGCGAGACTGAACTACTGAGCAGCCAGGCTTTCAGCCTTCATTGCTGCTGTGCTTCCATGCAGTATGATTCCAGACTCTTTACACCTTGCTCTGTCTTTGTAGTTGACATTTCAACCCTCTTTTCTTTATCCATGATACCAAACTTCTCCTTGGCCTCCCAGAGTACGTTTTTTTATTATAGCAGATACCACGCAGATCTTGAGACAACAATCTTCTCCCATCTCTTCACTAGGGTGAATCTCCCATCTTATACCTCAGAGGACTGCTTTCATTGGCTCTTACCTCCACTGTGCTCTTTCTTTCAAGTGCAGCAGCCATGCTGCACTTTTCTGCACTACCACCTTGCAGACTTACCTTTTGACCTTTATCCTATGCCAACCATGCTAAGCCTTGTTGGTCCCTCCCCCCATCGCAATGGTGCTTTTTTCCAAACCTCCCTCATGGACAATATCCCTCCTTTTAAAACTAAGTGGTGATGGCATTAACCCAACTACCCCTCCTTAAAACCCTTTTGACATTCTTCCGTTCTTCCTTTCTAGGGAGCACTGCTGCCAGCAAGGGGACAAGGCTGATGACAATCTCAGGTTACAGCTACTGAACAACAACAACAAAGTACTCTTCCTTGCCAGCATAGCATATATCAGCCACTTTCTGACAAGACACCGGGTTTATTAGGGTGTAATCACTTTGGAAGTGGCCAGTGCAGTTTTGCTGTGCCCCTCCCAGATGTTTGCTTCGGTGTCACAGCCAGAGGTTACTGCCCCCACAGCCGAGTCACCAGACTGGATTGTCTGAGCGTTTCTTAACTTTCGGTGTCAAGTGGGTTCAAAACAACTTCAGTTGTGGCTCCTGTCTGACCTGGAAAACTTTGCACAGGTACAGATGAGGACCACTTGCGAGATGCACACTTTCATCTGGGAAGGCAGTGAATGTTTTAAGCTAGTCCCAGAAGACCTCAGAAGAATATATCTGCCAGCAACCTTCAGCTGCTCTCCAACTTCGCCCACTTGTCATGTCTCATTCCTAAACTAAGACAACTGGACCTTCTGGGCAAGATCTTCTCTTATCCGAACAAGCCCTAGATATTTTCCTGTAATAACAATTAACAATCATGGTGATCTACTACCTAATAAACCTAGATCTGTTTCCTGTGGTGATCTGCTACCCACCTGAAAGGCAAACTGCTTTAATGTTTGAAATGTGTATAACCCAAAACATGCTACAAGATGTTTCAGTTCCCCATTGCTACAGTGTGCATGTCATAGGTTATACAGGATCTTTGAAGATGGATGCCTGCCAGGGATGTCTGAATAAGATAATCTTGACATTAGGCAAATTTTGTTTCAGAGGAAAGTTCAAGAGTTTCAAACTAAAAAAAAAAAAAAAAAAAGTCTACAGTAGAAAAAAACCTCCTTACTCTTCTCACTAAAGCCCTGTGCTAAGAAAGTCCGCTGGAGAAATGAAAGTCGAATACCAGTCAACTATAGCTACATAACACTTAAATCAAGCCTTCCTTAAAACAACTGTTGATTTCAGTAATAACTAGCTTGTCAGGAAACTGGCAACTACATTAGGATATCAAATCTTTTAAGTAAAGTTTGGGCATATTAGAAAAAATGTTTGTGGCTATGGAACCTTTAGAAATACTTTAATAAGAAATAGCTCCGATCTCAAAAATTATACACAAGATGAAACACCGAACTTTATCTCTTATGCATCAAACTCTTTGGCTAAAACTGTTCCCTCCTCCCACAGGTCCAAAAATGACGCTTTTTTTGAAACTTTCCCAAGTTCTCTCTTCTTCCTCACCAAGCCCTTTTTTTTTTTTTTCTTCTTTAAAAGCACTTATGGCCTCCTGATTTATCATTTGTCCTGCGTTCTCGTTTCTGCTTCACAACTTCACAACAGAAGACTTCATTTTTTTCTTCACTTGGACTCACTCACTCTCACTGATGTTGGCAAAAGTTTTCACTTTTGCAGTATGTGATCTGTTCTTCCCTCAATTTTTCTACATGGGTTGTGACACATCCTCCTGCCCTCCTGAACATTATCTTGCACAAAAACTGAAATTTCTTGCACAAAAGGGACTGATTCTGTTCTGCCTGGCATTGGAGTAGATCAGAAGTACACAAACGTAGGTCATGCAGCTCTTTACATTGTTAGCACTAGATTAACAAGAATCTAAATTAACCTTTCTTGTCATCAGTTAATAAACAGGATGAGAGGTAAGGCATTCTCTGCTTATATTTACATAGCCAAAAAAAGGCAATAATCATCAATTCCAAAGTGTCACTAGTCCATCTCATAACACCACTGAGAACCTCCCAGGGAATAAGGTATCAGTAAAGGATGAGGATACAAACAGATATGTGAACCATATATAGGGATCTTTGTGTATGCACAATTGAAAATCTTGGGAATGTTTCAGGGAGGGGGAAGAGATTCCCTTACGAAACTTGGTCCTCATAGCACATCTTAATATATGCCCTTCTGCTCTATGACATGATGCTTGCCAAGCATTTTATTTATAGTTTCTCAACTGCAACAGCAAATAGATACAAATATAATACTTGGCTTGGGGGTGTATTTTTTTTCCTTTTAATCTTTTTTCATAAGCTTGCTGCTTGAGCCTCAGAATATGTGTTTTGCATAGTGGTTTTCAAAAACTTTTTCAAAAGAGTCAAGGCAATGCCTCCAAGTTGCACCAGGGCAGGTTTAGATTTGTATCAGGAAGAATTTCTTCACAGAAAGGGTGTTTAGGCATTGGGACGGGCTGCCCAGGAAAGTGGTGGGGTTGCCACCCATTTAGGTATTTAAGGGATGTGTGGATGCAGCTCGTAGGGACATGGTTTAGCAGTCAACTTGTAGTATTAGGTGGATGGTTGGACTTGATGATCTTGAAAGTATTTTCCAACCTAAATGATTCTATGAGGATGTGATGAGGGAGGAGTTAAGAGCAGCTCCAGCTGCTCTACCATATGCATAAGAGGGGAGGAACATGTGTGTGCAGGAACTTCATGCACATGTGCAAACGAGGATGCCACAAACTTGCATCTCACATGAAGAGTACTCTGTGTCTGCAACAAATCAAACAGGGGATGCTGTACCAAAAAGCTTCATCCTCTTTGGTCTCGTGGAGCAGGCTATGATCACACATTACAGGCTGGGCTTTGATCTACTTCCAGCCCTTTGAAGAGCCTTGTCCTCCTACATAAGTTACAGATGCATATATTTCATGTTTGTATCATATAATTGTGCCCTGTGCAACACTGCTTGTATGAAGTGCTTAGCACATTCTAAAATCTTTCTACATGAGCAATAGAAAACAAAAAATTCACCAATAACATCTGTAAAGTACTACGTCAAAATCAGACTGAAAAATCGTAAACTTACTTCATAAGCAAAGCTCATGAACCACTTTTCCTTCAAACAGTTGCTTTTTCATGGACTAGACAGGAAGTTGTATAGAACAGTAGCATATATTCCAGCCAAAACTGCAGATTTCAAGTAAATACAGCCAGGTATTTTAAAGCATCTGTACTGAATGTTTACTTGGGAATCTAGAAAGGCAGAAAAGTAAGTGCTCTTAAACACTTCTGTGTGCTTTGTTGTTTAAATGGCATTCAAGCTAAAACTAAAGAAGCAAACACTGACTCTGTGTAGCAACCATTCCCTCCTTCCTCAGTGGGAAAAAACAAACTCTTTGGTGCCTTCATCACCAAAAACACAGAGGAACTTTTGAAGCCTAGAACTGTGTTCCACTAAAACATGAACTAGAATAGGAACCTTGCATTTTTTTGCCAGTTCTTTTGAGTGAAACAGAATAAAAATAAGAGAGTTCATGATCTATCCCTCTCCTACCCATGGTGTGCTACCAGCACTAGTTCATTCTTTTAGGTTTGCTTAAAGACAAGCAGCATTTAGAGGACTTCTTGGGTTGCAAGAAACTCTGCACAGTCACCTCAAAGCCACAGCAAAACATCTTGTTTTCCTTCTCCACCTGAGTCCTGACTGGGCATCTACTCCTTGCTCTTCTCAGCATCCCCATTCACCACCCCTTCTGAAAGCTTTATGTTGACTTGGTCTCCCACCCTGTGCTCAGGAAGCTTCTTCCTTCTCTGGCTCTCCATGCTCAGCTGCTGTCATAAAAGAGATGGTCCCTCCTCCTTGCGAGGGTGCTAAATGATTTAGAAGGCAGTAGCCAGACCCAGGCAAACAAAGCAAGTACTTTCTCCTTTCAAGGACCAGCTACACCCTTTTCAGGAGAACAGAACCCATGTTAACTGGGAACAAACAAGGAAAATTCCAGCACGTTCAGTGGAATTTGTCTGGCCAAACCTTAGCCATCTGAAAGCTGATGGCACCTGAGTTTCCTCTGAAATGAGTGGAGAGTGATAAGCTGTTTTCAGAAGAAGATTCCTTTGCAGCACAACAGCTATGTAAGGCAGGTAGGATAAGTGCCTCTCTTTTCTCTTCCCATCATCACAGCTCTTCAGTTGACTTTTATTTTCGGGAATTTTAGCACCAGTGACACACTGCTGGTTGCAGCAGGGAGCTGCACAGAACAGTCGTTCTGACAGAAGCCATCAGCAAGAAGTAAAATGATAAAAGCAGCACAGACTCTGTTATGCAGAACACAATACTAGACAAGAGTCTCCTGTAATGCTTATTCAAGCTAAAGAAACACCTGAATGCTACTGTCACAGTGGGAACAACTTTGCTTGATCAGCCTGATACATCCTTCACAGAAGATCCTCCCATCTAAAGACAAAGGCTAAACTCAAAATCAAATCTGTGGTCACAGATGATCTTTTGCACACAATATATCACAAGGGCTTGCTTGCCTCACTTTGCTTTGCATGCTTTCTCTGCAAGTCCATACCTCACTCAAAATCTAAGCAATGAAATTTTATATGGATGCTTTCCCTGCAACTACCTCAGTGCTGACCTGGTTTATGTTCCTGTTTCATGCAATGAGCCACCTTACAATCAACATCGACTGCAGCAGAAGAACATGACATCTGAGGCCTATTTAATTCACCAAATGCAGTCCTAAGCCTTCTGTCTCTATCACTGAGAGAAAAATCTACGTAAGATGGAGCTGTCATTGCTGTACAGTCTATAACTGGGTAAGAAACCATTCTGCCCTGAAAGCTGGGGCCCTTCTGTTGACAAGTGTTTCAGAAGAATTCTAAATACAAAACCAGGTCAATGTTAAAGAGAATGCAATAGGTTTCCTTCGGCTTTCATTTTACAAAGCAATCCAGAACAGAAGTCTCTTGTTGACAGAGTGACACATTTTCTTTTCTCTGTGTCCACATCGGCTGCAGCAACGTCATGTACATATATGGACTTAATATCGAAGGCCTTATGCACACTTCCAAGGGAGTCAATGTTATCAGAAAGTCTTTTGTACGTTCTGCATATCATACAAAAAAAAAGTCACACCAAAACAATCCCCTCCAAACATACACACACACACCCCTCACCTTTTAATCGTTATCACAAAATGAAGTGATATACAGATCCACAAGAATCTGGGAAGGTTTCACTGATTATACTAAATTTCTCTATAAAATTTAGCATGATCTTACATCCTCTGAGCACTGCACATTCGACCTAGATATTTAAGTTATCTTCTCCTGATTGATGATAAAATATTTATGCCCTCAATCACTGGCTGTTCTGACAAGTTTCTTTTAGCTTTAACTGAGCCAAGTCTGTGTGCCTACAGTTACGTACTTGAAATACTGTGGCTGTAAAGGTTTGTTCAGCAAATTAAATCATCTGATCCAGGCAACAGCAACCAAATTTTCAATTGCAAAGCTGTAGAAAGTGGGTCAGAGACTCATCTCCTTCTGAAATCGAATAGTTTTGCAACAGTAGCAGCAAGTAATCAACCCATAGTTTATTGTGTTACAGCTCTAGCCTGAGCAAAAAAAAAAAATTATCTGCTCTTCTGTTTACTTTAAAGTCAGCCTACCCCTGAACTACCAGTCTGAAGCCCTGTATCTTCTGGAATTTTTGCTAAGGGATGCTCCAGTGTTGGCAGACTTTCCTGAAGCTCACAAGTCTGTAGAAGTTGTTATACTGTCTGCTTCTCACCCTCCATCCCCTGAGGCACTTTCATCCTCTCCGCTTCACTCCCACACATTCCCTACCAAGCCTTCTCACTGGCGGCCCAAAGGTGCTGCACCAACTCTCCACAGACTTTTCTGTGGGCAGCAAACGTGGCACATTTGCCAGCCTGAGATAGCTTTTTTAAAGGTCTTGGCACTTCTTGTTGATGCTTGAGCAATTCTAATGATAACCGCCCTGCTAAGAAATGTATTTACTGTTGTATTCGTGTGCATATCTGACACAGTCAATGGGCTGCATTCAGATAAGAGTAAGCAGACATATTTCAGAGTTACACGTAAACTATATTTGATGGTGAAGTTTTGAGGATAACTGACATACCAAATGTAAGTTGGTCACAAAATAAGAGTAAAGACAAAATATCTAGCTATATTAGTGTATTACCTGGGTGGAATAACAGATATTTACTTTACTTGACAAGATGGAAAAAGCAAGCATTTAACAACAACCAAAAACAACTAACCCCACAGGACATCAGAAAATACAGTATAACTGAATTTGATTATTAGTTGCTTTACTTTAAGCTTTAAGGGTGAAATAATGGCCCTACTGATGCTTTTCCACTGCCTTCAATGCATCCAGAATTTTATCCATTTATTAATTCACGTGTAAAATAAGGATTAAAAATTACTAAGCTGCAGGGGATATTTTGGGATTTCATTAATTCATGTTAGCAAAATATATGGAGAGTCTCCAGTGAAAGCCACTATGAAGTTGCAAGACATTATTTTTAGTCTGCAGATATTTTGGCTGAGTTCTCCCCTCTAAGAACAAGATAATTATAAATTATCTTTTCCTCAGAAATCTTAGAGGCAGAATTTTACATTTGCAAAAGCTGTCCGGATATCTGAACTTCACACTTCGCAAATCAGAGAAAATGGCTTCTAAATTCTAAAATACCAAGGTTTCTCTAGCTGAACCAACTTGGGCCATCCACTTCAACAGAACATGCAGAGAGATCGAAAGGCAAAACCCACAAGTCTGCTGCAAAACCCAGCGATCCTTCTCACTCCAAGAGAATGCTTTCCCTTCAGCTCTGTGCCCTGAAGCCTCTCCTGTTCAACATCAAGCTTTTCCTTGGAGGCAGTAGTGCTGCCATCTCTTCCTACACAGTAGTAAACAGCTCTGTTCTGAGGGAAGGAATTGGTCAGTATTTGTGTTGTAACTGTTTCTAAAACCCACTCCTATGTTCAGGACCAGTTGCACTAGTCACTGTTCCTATACCAAGAGATGGTTTCTGGCCTGAAAACCTTACCGTACGAACAGACACAAAGAAGAAAAGAAAATAGGAGCAAAATGGACCCCATGGAAAAAGCATGGGAACCCCATGGGAAAGCAAGAAAGGGAGACATTGATTTCCCAGGAACACAAAGAAAAATGCATTTCACAAGCTCATAAACTCAATGTCTAGCTCTTAGCTCAGATCTTCTGAATCCCAGGCCAGTTACTCAACTATTCTCTCTCCCTGATTTAATGCTGCTTCAATTCCAGTGTAGTGCTCTGATGATAAGTCACAGCCTGCAAAACCCAGGCCATGCGAGGTCACTGAGGGGAACTGGAGAGCTGCCATGGGAACGCAGAATAGTTCAGTTGGAAAGGACGTACACAGACCAAGTCCAACTGCCTGACCACTTCAGGGCTAACCAAAAGTTAAAGCATGTTATTGAGGGCATTATCCAAATGCCTCTTGAACGCTGACAACCATGGGGCATCAACCACCTCACTATGAAGCCTGTTCCAGTGTTTGACCACCCTCGTGATAAAGACATTTTTCCTAACATCTAGTCTCACCAGTTGGCAGCTTTGTGCCATTCCCATGAATCCTGTCATTGGTGACCAGGGGCAGAGGCCGGCACCTCCTCTGCACTTCCCCTCCTCAGGGAGTTGCACAGAGCCGTGGGGTCACCTCTCAGCCTCCTTTTCTCCAGACTGAGCAACCCAGGTGTGCTCAGCCTCTGCTCACAGGATGTGCATCCAGCCCTTTCACCAGCTTTGTTCCCTTCCTCTGCATGCATTCAAGCACCTTAACATCCTTTTTATATTGTGAGCCCAGAACTACACGTAAGATTCAAGGTGAGGCCACACCAACATTAAATACAGCAGTAGAATCACCTCTTTTGACCAGCTGGCTATGTTGTGGTTAAGGCACCTGAAAACGCGTTTTCCCCTCCCTGTGGGCCAGGGCCCACAGCTGGCTCCTGTTGAGCCTGCTGCCAGCCAGCACCCCCAGGTCCCTCTCTGCACAGCCGCTCTTCTGCCACTCGTCCCCCCAGCCTGTACTTGTGTCCGGCATTACTCTGTCCCAGGGGCAGAACCCACTATTTTCCTTGGTTGAACTTCACGCTACTGCTGCTGATCATCCAGTGCTCCAATCTATCCCTTCGCAAGGCCTCTCATCCCTCCAGAAAATCAACAGCTCCTCCAAGTTTATTATCATCATCGGACCTGCTAAGGACGTGCTCCACTCCTGCATCCGGATTGTTGATAAAAACATTGAACTGAACCAGGCCTAGAATTGAGCCCTGGGGAACAAGACTAGTGACTGTTCACCAGCCAGATGTAGCCCCATTCACTGCGACCCTTTCAGCCCTACTGTTGAGCCAGTTCATCACCTAGCATAGCACGTACCTGTTCATCTCACAGTTGGACAGTTTGTCCAGAAGGATGCTGAGAGGGACAGTATCAAAAACCTTACTAAAATCCAGAATGATTACATCACATCCACTGCATTCCCTTCATCTGCTAAGCAGGTCACGTTGTCATAGAAGGAGATCAAGTTACTAAGGCAGGACTTTTGCTTCATGAACCCATGTTGACTATGCGTGATGATAACAGCATTGTTCTTTAAATGCCTTTCAATAGCACCCAGGACAATCTTCTCTGTAACTTTTCCAGGGACTGAGGTTAAACTAACAGGTCTGTAGTTTCCTGGGTCTTCTCTCATGCCCTTCTTGTACACTGGCTAGTTTCCAGTCAGCAGGGACTTCCCCAGACTTCCTAGACCTTTGGGAAATTGTTGAGAGGGGTCCAGCTGTAACATCCAGTAACTCCTTCAGTACTCTGGAATAAATCCTGTCAGGCCCCACGTACTTACAAACCTTCGAATGTCACAACTGGTCCCTTACAATTTCAGAGGCCACAAATGGAAAGCCACTGCTCCCCAGTCAGAATCCTCCATCTCAGAGGACTGGGCAGCTCAAGATCTATCATCAATATTAAAAACCAAGGCAAAAAAGGATGTTCCCTCATCGCTACTTCTTAGGTGACCATCTTCATCAAGCATCAGTCCAGTGTTTTCTTTAGACTTCCTCTTGTTGTTGACATACTCAAAAAGACTTTTTTGTTGTCTGACACCACACTGGCCAGAGTCAACTCAAGTTAAGCTTTGGCTTTTTGTTTTCTCCCTACAAATGTGAACTGCAGCTCTGTACTCTCCCTGTGAAGCCTGACCTTGCTTCCAGAGGTCATATATTTTCTTTTTCTGCCCTAGCTCCATGAGGAGTTCCATCTTTAGCCAGGCCAGTCTTCTGCCCTACTTGCTTGACTTGTGGCACAGCGGGATTGCCTGCTTCCGGGCTTTTAAAAGTGGTTCTTAAAAAGTGAGCAGCTCTTATAGCTGCCCTAAACCCTTAAAGCAGATTCCCAGGGGACACTGTTAAATAGCTCCCTGAGTAGTTCAAATCCAGGGTGGCAACTCTGCTGTCCTTTTCTCTCACTACACCAAAATTTTTTAACTCAACTTATTTATGATCACCGTGGCCAAGACAGCCACCTACTGCCACATCTCCCACGAGTCTTTCTTTATTCTCAGACAACAGATCTAGGAGGGCATCTTTCCTAGTTGGCTAACTACTTATGACAAGAAATTATCTTCAACGTACTTTAGGAATTTCCCGGACTTGTCACAGTAGCATGATATCCTAAGTTTTTCTGGAAAACTGAAATATCCCACAAGGATTAGGGTTACTGATCCAGAGATTTCTCACAATTGCCTATTGAGTAACTCCTCAGTGCTATCATCCTGGCTTGATGACCAGTAGTAGACATCTGCTTTGCAATCCATCCCCTTAATTCTCACCAAAGGTTCTCTACCACGTCATCCCTAATGGCAAGGGTTGTACAGCGTAATCTCTCCCTTACATACAGAGCAACATCTCCACTTTGCCTGCTCTGCCTATCCCTCCTGAACAGCCAGTAGCCCTCCAGCACTCCAGTGGGACTCATGGGACTCATTCCACCCGGTCTCACTAATACCAATGATATCAGAGCTTTGGGAAAGAACCCAAGTTTTCAGTTCGTCCCATTTGTTCTTCATACTGCATGTATTAGTAAACAAGCATTTCAGATGTGCTCCTGAACCCTCAGCGCTCCCTGGAGTGGCATAGATCCTCCCGTTAGCCTTGCCACCCTCAAATGGTGCCATACCACCCCTTGGCTTAACTTCCGTGTTCCTAATGATATCTCCTTCCTCCATCAATCCTCATTTAAAATCCTCTCAATCAGTACTGCCAGGTTACGAGCCAAGAAACACGTCCCCCACGAAGACAAGTGGATCCCGTCAGGCCCCAGAAGACCTTGTGTTTCAAAGACTCAATTATAAAACCTCAAATTCTGGCAGAGGCACCAGTCTCAGAGCTAGGCATTGATGTCCTGGGCTCATGTTTCTTTCCATGTCACTCACATTACTGGGAGGATCAAAGAAAACACTGCCTGTGCTCCTTAATCCTTTAGCCGTCTTCCCAGTTGCCCTGAAATCTCTTTTGATTGACCACAGAACTCTTGTTGCAACACTATTGGTACCCACATGAAAGAGAAGGAGTAGGCAACAACCTAAAGGCTGTACTAAGCTTGTCAGCTTATTGGTAGCATTCCTGATCCAGACCCTGCGGAGACAGCAAACTTCTCTAAAAACAGGGCCTGACCTGCGGATGGGAACCTCTATTCCCTTCAGCAGGGAGTCACCTACAGCTGTAATTCACTGTTGTTTCTTCATAGCAAAGGTCTTGATGCTGCACTTGCTACGAGGGGTTGCTTGATCCGACTTTCGTGGGAGAACTTGCACAAATTCTTCTTCTTCCATCTTTTCACATCCCTTGTCTACCACTATCCGGAGCCTCACAGCTATCCTGTAAACGTGAAGAACTGCTGCTCACCCATCTTTCACCCCAAACTTGTTCTATATCATTGACCAGCAGAAAGGGTGCAGAGAAAGGGAAAGCTCCTCAGCAGGAGTATTCAAGAGAAGTCTCATGTGCATGTAGGATGCATCATACTGTAAACGAAAGAAGCTGCTAAAAATTCTGATCAGGTGGCCCTGCAGTAGAACAGAAAGTGTCAGCCTAAACCAAGCACACCAGCAAGCAGCACCATAAATTATTTGGATCCTCAGCATTTGAACTACTCATTTTAAATCCAGTTTTCTTAAATACCTTTGTTTAGTTAATAGCATCTAGAAAAAGTAAGACCAGTGCTAAAGACTGAAAACTCTTACCACAGCTGTTTTCAAGGCCATCAGCAATTGCAGAGAGCAGGATTTAAAAAACAGTAATGAAAATGAAATAACTAAATAGGCATCATCACAATAAAGGCAAAAACAGATTATTTCTTTCTCTTACAGAACGGAAGTCTGAGGCCACAGCTTTGCTTTTGCCCACTTTCAAGCCTTCAATAATGTAGCTCAAGCAGAAAGGAAGTTCAGATATGCTCTGACCATAGCATGTACTTCTTGCATTACCATGATGGCATGTAAAGCACCTAGGGAATTTCAGTCCATGCACACACTGTTGCAATGTATAGTGGCACGGAAACCACCTATGCCACTTAGAAAGCCAACTGATCCCTTTTAGGGGAAACCCATTTGAGAAACTGATAGATCTCCTTCTAGCAATGATAAGTTACCCACAGATCAATCTCTTTTGTGTAATCAAAGACCAATTTATCACCAAGAGTACATAAAATATACTATGATCTGCAGCTTCTTTACTGTTTGGTTATGATTAGCACTACCACCCATTTATTAACCAAGCACAGGTTGAAATAGCAGTCCTCTGGGATAAGAGTTTCATAAGTCTGATCATCCTCTCCACCTGTTTATCCCAAGGGATCTTAAAAAAGAAAAAAAAAAGAAAAGTCATGTACATCCAAGAATTGCCTACTGATAAGCTGCCAACTGAAACACGTGAAATCTTTTAGGACAGCTGCAGTCAACTTCAGGATACACAAGCTCACCCCATCATCATGGTTATATGGAAAAGTAAGTGCACTACTGCCCTTTCCCTGTGTTTTTATAACTTCCTCTATTGTACATTATCAACAAGCACCTCCGTGCGCTGACTCTTTCTAACAACCTTGTACAGAGCTCTGGAAAAAAACCCTTGCAGCCTGGCAAAGTGCCAGCTTGGCATATTATTTTCTTACATTGTTTTTTACTGGAGATATAATTCATGTTACTTCACAAATTGAAGTATACATAACAGCACTACCAAACTGTGCTCCAACCTTTAGTTATGAAGAATCTGAGTGAAGGACAAACCTATCTACAGTCAACAAAAGCCTGAATCAGGCATGGAGGCAAATGCTTTTAATCTATTCAAATCAAAGAATTTGTAAAAACACAAGGTCACTGTGACCAGGATGTATATCTGTTCTTTACTAAGAAACTGGAGAAGGAAAAAAGAGTTTAGTACAGTAACAGTATCATTTTATTTCCCAGACAGAGTGACGTCAGCATTTCCCATATCTTCTGAAAACACTGCTCCCTTTTTCCAAGAAAGGACTGAGGTCATATGGAATTTTAGTTTTTGCTTAAATGCCTCTTTTCAGGGATTAACTTTCATATATTCAAAAACATTACTGTTTGATGTAAAAGAGTGATTTGCTGCCGGCTGTAATCAAATAGAATACAAGGGAAACAAAGAAACCAACAGCTTAGACTGAAACTAACCCAGATCCAAGTGTGTTCTCAAGAAGTCTCTTAACTTGTGCTTTTATGGACTGAGTATTTCAATGAATCTGTTCTCAGAAACCTCAGCAGATAAGAGGGGAAGGGAAGGGGAGGGGAGGGGAGGGGAGGGGAGGGAAGGGGAGGGAAGGGATCACCAAGGAAGGTGGACCTCCTGTGACTGCAGGAAGAGACTATAGCCTGGGAATTCTGATGACCACCTCTGTGTCTTATTGGCAAAGACTGTTTTTTCACAAGGGGGAAGAATATATTTCCTTTTAGAAAAAAAAGTGTTAAAAGCCTACCACAAGCAAAGTAAGACACGCTTTAACCCAGTGTAGCTGGGAGAAACAAGCCCTGGAGAGAACCCTGTAGGTTACCTTTGATCAGCCTACCAGTGGTAAAAGTACATCATGTATTTGTCTATATCAGGCTGGTGTTACGTGGTAGTCACCTGGTAGTCAAAAGCGTACCTCTTTTTCTACAGTAGTGAGAAACAAAACCTTTCTCCTTAATCCAGCTAAGACATGCAAGAAGAGAAACAATAAAGATACGGTATTTTGAAAGGTATTAGCTAGCATTATTTAAATAAACAAAACAAAACAACAAAAAACCAGCAAATCATAAAAGAAGCTAGGCAAGACGAGCATTTAAAAATTTAAATAAAATGTGATCCATCTATATTATATACTAAATCTGTAACACCACTCTCTAGAACATTGCATATACTGAAAGCTCGATGCGAACCTAAACAGAAAGATAAAGCACAAACAGGGTACGGAAACATTAATTTTGTAAAATAAGATTTGCAGATTGAGAGTTACAATCAAAACTCCTCATGATCAAAAAAATCCACCTCCTAAAGGCTGAGTAGACAAATTTATATAACTCACAGCACTTATAAAAATCCTGTGTTCACCAAAGAAGCCTAAAAAATCACATTTTTAATAACACCCACCTACTACTTTGAGATGCACTCAGTCTGAGTGTAAAGGGAGCCTTTACGATCCCCGAGACATCCTTAAAGATTTCTTTCACACCTACCTATAGATAAAGTTAAATCTTTGTGATTTCAGATTAGCCTGAATGTCTTCACATTTATCTGTGAAGCACCTGCAGAGCTGAAAGGAACAAAGCTCTTAACCAATAAATTAAATTTTCTTAGTAAATATTCTAAATTTGGCTTAATTCTTTATAAAAATGCCTAGCCTTAAGATGCTTCGTAGGGAAAAGTTTATAAACCTAGCTTCAGGATACTTTGGCATGTTACGCATACCGGGGCTAGGTAGGAGGTCTCTATGGCAGCAAGTCAATGAGGATCAGCAACCAGTGCTGCTAATGCCTTGTGGTACAACCCTGTTTTCCTTCAGTCTCTGGGCTCATGTTCAGCTTCCCTCCTCTTGCTAAAATAAGGCAAGCTATTTATTCCAGCCTGGGACCAGGCATGAGGAGCCCTGTTCAAAGCCGGAGACAACCTGACATAAGGAAAGGATGGGAATGCAGATGGGAACCCTGAGGCTTCTTAAGTTGATGCTGCTTTCCAGGAGGACACACGGAACCGTTGACAAAACGTTGGTAACTTACTGACGATGTCCAGACACTGCAGTCAAGAAGCCGTCTTTGTCATCAGGGGACATTAAAATCTCGTACTGATAGATAGCAAAGGAAACTATGTAAAAAGAACCTACATAGGCTAGATGGGCTTTGTTGGCAACTGAGAGGAAAAAAAAATAAAGCAGCAACCACAAACAAGATGCAAATGTATTCTGGTTGCAGTCTTCCAGAAGTCCTCAGAATCTTCTCTCCAGATAATGAAACCAGCAGACTCCCTCAGCATCATGGCTCTGTGATGGTAGTGGGCTTGATATCAGACCATGCAATACTTCTTATTATCTATTTTACCAAATGATTGCAATTTGTGACCACTGAATCTAAGTGCAGTGACCTCCCATCTAGAATTTATTTAGACAGAAAATGTCACACCGTTGACACTGTCAAGTCTGGTAGCTCTGGAGCCTCAGACAAGGAGTGGCAGACAGAAGTTTTGTTCAAACCGTAACCTTGCCAACATGCCTCAGTCACACTGGATGTAAGTCAGAGCTCAGTCTGGAGGGCTCTGTCAGTATTCAGTATCCTGATGGTGATTGCCAATCACCACTAATAACAGCAGTTTTCAACATGCATGCATCAAGAATCAACGTGAGCCTACGAACTCCATTTCCACATGACAC
The DNA here is from genome assembly GCF_009769625.2 of Cygnus olor. Taxonomy (NCBI): domain Eukaryota; kingdom Metazoa; phylum Chordata; class Aves; order Anseriformes; family Anatidae; genus Cygnus; species Cygnus olor. Next base: position 94,669,898 of record NC_049169.1, read on the forward strand.
CAAACAGCTATCAGATGACAGCAACCTCTGGGCAGTAACAAGCCACATTTAAAGCAGTATCTGCAAGCAAAAGGCTCCTCCACCACTCGTCTTCTGATTTTCATTCTGATCTCCCCACAAAGGCATATTTCAGTGAGCCTGAAGTCCCTCTACCTATCAGAGGACTTCCTGTCACCTGCAAAAAGTGACTTTGAGAAGTCAGTACATAAGAAGCAGAGCCCAGTCACCTCAAAACTATAACCAGATTGTGCATCCCTGCCACTACAAAGCACACGCACACATGATAAAACCATACATTCAGGGGGGAGGGCGCCAGGGTGCTGGCAGACCTTTGCAATACCTACCCAGAAGCAAGAGGAATACATCAGGAAAACTTACTCTGAACACTGCCTTCATGCCTGAAAAATATTTTTTTGGGGATTCTTAATTCTAAGCTGCTCACAGGGCTACATCCAGCTTTGAAGGGAAGAACAAACATGACATTTACATATCAGCCTGGTTTCTGGTACAGCCAGTGTAGACTCTATCCATTTTAAACCAGGGAAAGCAAATCACTGCCACAGGCCTGGGGTTTGGCATCCACAGAGATATGGGCCTGACTGACAAGTTGCAACACTTTTGGAGGTAAATTTCACACCATACACCAATACATCTGCCGTAGTCTAAAGCAGTGGTGGCAGCTCATGGTTATAGTCACATTACAGCTCATTAATGGATCATTAGTGCGCAGCAGTCTTAACACTTCCTTTCTTCTAGATAGCGTCTTAACAAGCCCCCAACACACAGAGGGGTGACACAGAATAAAGGACAAATCGTGAGCTCACTGAGACTTTGGGCTTTATGAACCAGCAGTGTCAGCTCAGCAAAAGCACCAGAGGGAAAAATCTCCCTCTACAGACTCTCTCTCAGTCAAAAATTATCATGTCCACCAACTAACAGGCCTCAGCCCTGTCTATGTCACATTTTCATTAGACCTGCAAAAGCTGACGTGGAGAATAAAAACTGAAAGGACAGAGTCAGATGACTGACCCTGAATAACATCTCAGCAATTCAATCATGTCTTTCCCATTGCAGGCTTGGACAGCAGGGTATCGTAACTGGTATCGATCTGTTTGCTACTCTAGCTGATAATGGTCTGGCATTGAATGAAAATTTTTATTATTATTACATGACTCAGGCTATCTGAGCAGGTAATTGATGATATGAAAGTCTTCATCAGAGATTAGGTTAATAAATCTTACTTCTCTTGAAACACATTATGTACTTCACTGTCAACACTCTGATCAAGATTCACCAGGCTACCGGGAGAATCAGAACCCACACTGAAACAGCTATAAAGGTATTACCAGAAAAGGCATACTTGACATCTCAAAAATAGTCTTTGTATTTCATTACATTTTCCCCTGAACTAGTTTTTATGTGATGTAATATAAAAATGTTGTGGTCCTAACAAATGGCTGAACATAAACATTTTTCGGCCTATGTAAGTAGATCTTTTTCAGTGCTGGACATTCACAGGAGGGCTATGCAAAATGAAAATCTTACAGCAACATTGCTGTTTGGCTCATACTGTTATCCTATTTAACTGATGTGATAACTGAGGCAGAAACATATTGAACCTTTTGTCCAAGGTCACACAGTGAGGTCAGGAATGGAGCTAAAGCAGACTTCAGCTCTTTCGGTTCACTGGTTTGTTTTAAACCATCTAGTCTCCCTTTCAGCTTTTGTCACTGATGCAAAAGTACAGAAGACTATTAATGCACTATTACACTTAAAATTGCAAATCCCCAACATAAAAAGAATGCAGGTTAGGTTCCAATGCAAGTATATGAAAATCCTTTTTCAGCCCACTGCATGCAGAAATATTGCACCACATCCCATCACTTTAATAATATTTCACAGCAGAAGGTACTTGAGTTACTTTTAGTGTACTGCCAGTCCTAACTAAAAGCTCTTAAGATTACTAAAAATTATGCAATCAGCCAGGAGCATGTAGCTTATGCATACTCCTTGAATCACATGTTATAACCCCCCTTTTCATTGTGTATGAGGAAAGTTAAAAAAAAAGGAAAAAAAAGGTAAGAACAAAAAATAAAAGCACTATTTCCATTTCTACTGCATTTTACAAATGCTTTATGAATATTAAGTAATCTTCTCAACAACTCCATGATAATATGCTATCAGCAGCTATTTCAACATAAAATAAAGAAGATGTGACATAGAAGTTGTAGCTTCAGATCTAGGTATTAACAAAAGGCCTCTATGTGCTCCAGAGGCCAAAAATACACAAACACCAATCAGTTGAAACATTGATTAGTGCCATCAAACTCAAGCAGGGACAGAATTCCCTGGCCACTGTCCCCCTGTGACGAGGTTGAGGTTTTCTGCACTAGCTTGTGCTTCCTGATCCCTGTGAAACAACAGACACCCATGCCCTTTTACTCTTCCTAGCAGACCTCCACATTTTCTTCTCTATTCTCAATTCACTGTAAAATAGTTTTGTTTTCCTTTTCCTACTGTATTTAAACAAAAGAGCATTCTTGATAAAGCACACTGTGCTGCATTTACCAGTACTCCTCCAAGCACTATCATTTCTCAAGAAACTTCTTTTCTGTTTAACTTTGGTTGCAGTTAGCAACTCTTTTATTTCTCAGTGATAGCATGCAGTGAAAGTTCAAAAGGCTTGTGTGCTCTATTAATCTGATTTAATTAACTTTTTAACTCCTCTTCCTAGCTTTCTAGAGTATTTACCTCTTTGCCATAGGTGTATTTTTTTCTTTTAACTTGAGAACAACACCAGCAGAAACAGAGTGAGATAAAAGCAACCAACATAAAAAAAAAACATAGTTTAATAATCTGCATAACAAGATTTGATAGTATATTTTGAAAAAGGGCTTGATTAATTCAGACACTACGGAAAATCTGTGGAACTCAAAGCCATTTCAGAAATCCCATTTCCACTTGAAATTCAACTATCTAAATAAAAGTGCTCAGCTGCTCATAGGACATTGATACGTCATACCTCCTAGCTTTGGGGGCTTTCCCTCCTTGAAAAGCTAGAGTCTGGCATGGAATTCAGAGACCTTTTTTTTTTTTAAACAGTACATATTAACATCATAAAGAAACAGTATTTTCAAGATAGGGATCAGAACAGCCTACTGGCCTTTATAGGGTTGCTGCAACAACATACAAGTTATGAATACTTGTTTATTACAGTAGATGTGGAGAGAGCCTTCCATTTCTAAGCCCTACGCATCAGGTACAGAGGCCTTCCAGGACAGAGAAAACCAGGTGCAAAGAGAATTCAAGCTCAAGCTACACAAGCAGTCTGGGATCCGACTGTGAGGAACAGCTAAGCTAGAGGCCTGCAACCAGAAGAGAAGACAGCAAGCACCACAGCTGATGTGAGAGTACAGAAAGGCCTCAGATGAGACCACCAAAACCAGAAAAAATCTGGCTGCACTCCAGAAGGTTAAGCCAAGTACAAAGACACTGACAGTTCACCAAACGTGCAATGATCCAGCCAGCCACTCATCAGAAACACGCCAGTGTATGCGAATGCAAGAAGCAGCAAGATCTGCAGAAAAGCATTACTCCTAGCCCATCCGCTACACAGCAGGGACACACACACCATGAGAGTGGAACCTGGGGCACTGATCCCTTCCATCAAGTCAGGGACAGTAATTTTGAGAGTGAGCACGTCTAGCACAGCTCCTTATAGACAAATATCTTTATCCCACTTTCCAGATTTCATAGACTGTTCATACACTACTACAAAAAAGCTCAAAACAGGTTTTTTTGGTTAGCAGTCCTCCCCACTACCCCATGAGACGTTTTAATAAAGTATTTATAAGCTGTTTTATAATGCACGATATTTTTGGCAGAGAGCTTGACTGACCTGTGGTACTAACAAAATATTACCCAGTTAAAGAAAATAGCACAAAGCCCCCTTTCATTTTTAGCATTTTACGCTTGGTATAGATTGCTAAAATAAAATATAATGCTCAAAATGGAACATCTCTGATTCTTTTTTCAGCCTTAAATACCAGGGTCTTGGACATAGCCAGACCTATTTCTATTGACATCTTGCTTTGATTTGGGAAAATTTGTATCACCTTTCTTTGGATGCCTTTTATTGAGGTGTTTCCCAACTATTTCCCGGCAAAACCAAGGACAGACTGAGAGGGCTGACTACTCCAACCCAGTTACAATACCTGACTTGCCACAAAGTGCTTATTACATTTGCAATGTATCTGAGATATAATTAACAGCACATGTGACTGAGAAGAGATTCATTATATAAGTCAAATTCCAACACCTTTACTCACTTCAAATAGGACCTTGCTTTGAGAGCAATCACAGTGATTTCAATGGCACTACTTGCCAAACAGGGCACTATCCAACAGGAGCCAAAGTGACCCGATCAGATACATTCTGTACTACAGGTACAAACTGGTCTTCCCCTGCATTTATAAACAGCCTGTACACGCATCAGGATCCAGCATATATAAATCAAAAAAGTTATAGACAGATCCAGATCTCTCAAAGCTAACACGCTATTTGCATGATACGTATATTTACTTAACCACTAGAACATCAAGTTTGTGGTATCTTAACAGTCTGTATATAACCTTGCCATATAATGTAACTGCTGTTATGGTTCCTGCTACCTCTGTTTGAGACAGGTATTTTGACTACGGAATTCAGTCAGGAGCTTCTCTGACAATACAAGTTGAGAATGACAAAAGTCCACAGAGCTATCTCAGCCACCTCTTCCTCAAGGACAAGCTACATACACTATCCGAAGAGACACATAAATTTCAGGCAAAGACCACTCTTGAAAACAGGTGCAGTCACTATATATGCACTTTAAGTGCCTGAGGAATCAATTAGCTTGGAATTCTTATAGAAAACAGTAGAGAGAAATGTATAACAGCTGCCTGTCTTCCAAACATACATTAGCGCAACTGCTATGATGTCAGTGTCCAAAACTTACAGACATCTGCTTCCACTGGAAGCAGGAGGGTACTCATTCTTACTTCACAGGTCACACATTTAAACGTTAAGAGAGAAAGGCAAACAGCATAGGTAGGTCACTAGCAAAAAATCTGGGAAACAGGAATTTAGTTCCCTCCTTTGCTGTTTTCCTATGCTACCCACAGAAGCCATCAGTCTATACACCCCTCAGTTCCTCAACTCGTTAACAATTCCTTCTGCCACACACGTTGTATGGCTATGATAGAACTTTTCATGGGATATAGCAAGTGAAAATAATTTCCCCTTGTATAGGTGCACTTGTCTTTAGTAACTTAAAGCAGCTGTCATGTTTGTGTATATATTCGAATTTTAACATATCAGGCATTAAACTAGAAGAAACATGAAAAAGATATAATAGGTGCAAATAAAGCAACTGCATCTTTGAAAGTTTTAAAGACCAGAAACCTTAAAACATGGAATTTGAAAAAAATCTGAAATGGCCATACCAGGCACATTACTACTGATACATCATTCTGCAGTTAAAACTAAGTGAGATAAAATATGTTACATGCTCTATTTGCAAGATGCTAACCCAACAGAGGAACATTCAAAACACTTAATGCAACCAAACAGAAGAGGAAAAACAGGCTTGGACAATGCCTTTAACTCATTCTTTCTGTAATGAAAACTGCAGGTCTGAAGAGAAATACATCCCAAACAACTTGCTCTGCCTTTCTAATCTAAACTTGTGTGTTGTTTTTTTTTCTTTTCCATGGAAACTGGTAAACCCACCCTGTCTGCAACTAAAACATCAAATCATATCATCCGATGTGACTTCATTGTCTCCATCTTTATATTTCGCTTCATGGTTTCTGTGTGGCCTTCATTATTTAACAAAAAATGGCAAACCCTTTGAGACAGCATTTACGTTCATCTCCAGATTGCTTACAGTATCATGCATATCCAATTACTTACCTCACCAAATGAAAAATAAAAGCTAGAAGCATTAGCATAGCAAGCAGCTACAATAAGTTTTACATCATTTTTTGTTTGGTTCCTTCCAAAACCACTGAAACTGATTATCCTTTTACACTTCTGTCCTAGGACAATGCCACAGACTGCAGTGGCTAACATTTGGTTTACACTGGCATGCAAAAGCAATAACTATTTGTTCTAGGGCTCTGAAGCCTTGTGTTAGAATATTTATGAATCTTTCACCAAGATTTTTGCCTAAATGGTTTTCTTTTCACGTAAATATCATCATGGTATTTTATCATCTGGTTTAGGTAAGATAGAGGATTTGTTAGAGGATTTGCAAACTGATCCAGAATCTAGCATTTCACTTCCATAAGGTAATGCTCATGTGCTTCGAGGAAATGCAGCAAGTACATGGCAGCCATACCATGCTGTGATATTTTAATTCACATAGGCAGTGCATCATTTTTTTTTTTTAGTATTGCTTATCATTCAAGCAAGTACTTACAGGATCAGAAGGACCACAGAAGTCTCTGAACGTTTTTGGAGGTTCAGGCTGTATAATCTCCATTGCTATGCAAGGGCCTGAACACAACTCTGTAACCATTTCCTGGAAAAGAAAAAAGAAGGAAACAAATCTGAGCAAAATTGTTCCAAAGAATTGGTATTTTTGTAATGAATATCACACTGAATGCACATGCTTAATCTCACTACTCTGAAATCAATGGGAAAGAATTTTAGCTAAGTGCCTCTATCATCAGCTTGATCCTAGGAAATGTAGGTAGAAATATTCCTGTGATATTTTCTGTGATGTGAATAGAGAGCAGGCTAGTTTCACGTTTTACAAAAAAAGAATAAATATTTGACTTAAAAACATGGCCTCATCACCAATGGACACTTTTATAAAAACAACAGGCAAAGAGCAATATATTTGTTCCTGTTAAGAAGCAGTAAGTTGCCATAAAGTCATTACTCTGTATGATTTCTCTGAATTCTGTTATCTAAATATCTGTTACCTATGTAATCCTATGTAGGACCTATTGATTAGAGGAGAAACTAAGAAAGCTGATTTTTTTTTTTCATTTTAGCAACTGCTCAGCATTCTCTTTTCCCAGAGAACCGCTTTACGTACAACATGTCAAGCCTTTATCTCACCTACAAGGAGTAACCAGAAGAAATAGGAGTACATTTTCTGAAAAGGGTTTCAGGATGGTATGTATCCTCTGTTTCTGCACTGAGTTATTTGAAAGTTATAAATAAAATTCAGATCAAAACAGACGGTTCTGAGTCACAGACATAAGAGGTCATGTTCTTTCTTCAATACCCTATTGCACATCTTCCTATTTGGCCTGCACTGACAGTATCTATTGCTGTTCCCACATGCGCCTTCTCTGGATCCCTTTACCATCATGATTAGCTTTCCCACGTTTTCCTGTTTCACAGATATCCTGAGTGCACGAAGATACCCCATTAATTTCAACTGAGTGCGTCAAGCACATATGGCTTGCAGGACAGAGCCCCAGATTCTTACTTTTCTTCAAATCTCATCTGAAACATAGCATCTTTATTGACTTACCCTGTTTAAATGTCACTTTCCCTTCTGAGTAAGTCTCCAATCAAATTGTATAAATTTGCAATTTATTTGGGGGTTGGAGTTTGTGCAAAATTGCAGAAAATGGTCAAGAATTTCCAGTTTGGTTCAAAGCACAGACTTTTGCAGCACCAGAGGATTCTTTGGGTCTTGAAATACTGGTCCAATACCACCACGTTTGAGTTCTGCTACTTACCTCCAAGTCTCCCTGTCCAAACTTCCTTGGGTTCTTGGTTCAAAGGGTGTTAGCAGAGGAAACTTTATAAGCATTTCCTAATCTGATAGTTAACTTAGAGTTCATAAACTATCCAAAGAGGAATCTACAAACTCTGCTGAAGTAAGTTGGACTCAACAGTCATAAAGGGAAAAAAAAAAGTCACATTGTCACAGTAATATTAGTAATTGTTTGGAGCGATATTTGTAACCGCAGAGAAAACTTTTAATAATTTAACTATTTATAAATTAAAGATAACTTGCATAGTACATAGCATGAGAGTGAAACTAAACTTGTTATGATCTGCAAAATTAATGACAATTCTCTGACAGAAGGTGATACAGAAAAACAATGTTGACTTCCTGCATTCCTGTTGTTCTATCTGCCATCGGAAGTTTTATGTTGCAGTACAACAAATCATAATAATATACAGGGTCTTATATATATATATATATATATATATACAGGGTCTCATAAATATATACAGGGTCTTATGTATATATCTATACTTAGATGTCCACTAGGATTACACTATATCTTTAGCTTCTTAAATTTTCTGAAGATCACAGAAGTCAGATCAATAAATTTAAGAATGGCTCAAAATGTCATTAGGAAAGCATTCAAATACAGCATCCCCACTGTAAACAAAATAATAAATACTTATTCTGGTCCAAGCCACTATTGCAATATCAAACTGGCCAAAGATATATATGTGACACATTCTCATAGCTCTACCACAATAAAATAATTTATCTGATTTTTTTTTTTTACTCTGTTGTATTTTTCAAATTCCTTGGCTCAACAATTTTCACACAGGAGTCTCCTTTCCTACAACACATGTAGCATACTTTCCGAGATGGGTTAGGTTATTTCAGAACAAGCTAGAATTGGACAAAAACAAGTTTCTAAAGAAAATCCTATCACAGTCACGAAAATGGACAGATGTGACCACTTCCTTGTTTAATCATACTTTATTTTTAAATAGATTCTTCTCAAACTTATGCTTACCATATATTCAGCAACAACACCTTTGTAAATCTCATAAAATTCCTCCACATTTGCACGCTCCATGTTGAACTAAGAAAAAAAAAATGTTAGCCATTTGCTTTAAATGAAAAAAAATAGACAGACACCCCTTCTTAACAAGCCAGAATTTAGAATACTCTTTTAAGTTTCACTAGATAAAAGGAATGGCTTTACAGCTGCAATATGATGTTTATTAGCATCAACATTTAGCCAATGTTGCTACATACAAAAGAGCATACAGTATCATTTTCTACCCTAAACATAAGTTGAAATTGTATTTAATTTGCAGTGCTGACTAATGCCACTAAGATGTACAAGAGGACCTGTTTGTTGCATAGTAAAGGGAAGGGGCTGTCCTTCATTTGCAGTGGGGATTTGAGTCATGAGGGGATTTCAGTTCTAAGGACTACCACAAAATACAAAGAGCAGAACTTAAAGGGATACTCGCAGGAACAATCTCTGTGCCAACATCCTTTAAATTCTGATAGTGATGAGGGTGTCAATCCTTTAAGTATCTTTGAAAACCCTCCCATAAATTCATGCTAACTATATATTTTAAAAAATGAGGAATTATATTAACAATTATTTCCCTAATCTTAACTAGTGCATTTTGTAAAGATATCCCCAGTTGCTCCAGAAAAGACCAACATCATTATTTCCCTTCTAACCATAGGAAACCGAGACACAGAGAGGTAAAGTGTCTTGGCTCAAGGTCAACCAGCAAGGAGAAACAGATCAGCTGATCAATCAAACAATAAAACACAAATATCACAAGGACAGTGCCAATCCCAAAACAGTGCTACACAGTCCGCACAAGGGTTTTGTGTTGCAGGAAGACACCTGTGCATTGCTGTGAAGTGCACACAGCACTTCTCCAGCCTCTATTTATCAGAGAAACATATACGAAAGAAAACCTACCATCTGTAAAGCTGAGATCTGAAATCCTTCGTTAATGATGGCTTTTATAATCTTTCCAGCAAGCCCTGAAGAAAAACACAAACAACAGTACTCAAAAAAAAAAAAAAAAGAATTTACAGTTGGAAGGTATTTATGCCACCATACTAATTATTTTCAAACAAAAAACAGTGCTTGTATAATGCTGGGAAGGGAAGCAGAAAGCGGAGCTCGCTACCTAAATACTCTATCTAAATTTACAATTATAAATTTATAATAATATCCGCATTTCCTGTCTAAAGTGATGCAGTGATGACTTCAAACAACTAAATCCCATTCAGGTGTTGAAATGACGTGATTCATTATGTCCTACCAAAAAAGGTAGTTAGTGAAGTCTTTGCTTTTCTAAGATCAACTGCAAAATACCCAGGAGCTTCTAGGTCAAGATTTATATATTTAATGTTCCAATGTCAATATTGCAGCTTAAAAAGCAATCAGTTCAGGGCACAGGCTACCTATTTTGCTGTCTTTGTACAGCGTTCACCAGAGGGTCCAATTTTGAACTAAAAACAATGCAGGACAATGATAAATATTGTCAATAAAACATCACAAAAATTCATGTCTTCTATGGGAAAAGCACATTAATGAAAAATAACCTACTGTTTCTAAGGTTGTAACTCACAAATATGTTACCGGTGATCATACTGTTTATTTTATACTACCCAGAATGCATCCTCAAAGGCTGAATGACATTGTAAAAAGCAAAACACTAAACTTAGGAGAACAAGAACCACTGATTTTCCACTAAATGTGTATTTTAGATCATGTCAGCCAAGCACAGTACTCCACGTGAAAGAATCTTATAGCATCAGTGTTTTTTTAGAGCATAAATGTTTGTCCTCTAGTAAAAATTGTGAGCAACTATAAATTTCTGGACATTTATTCAGAGCAGAGTTAACGATAGAAGAATATTCTGTAATGAACGACAACAACAAGATTTGACTCTTAGTCATTAAATCCTTTTGTTAACTAGACTTTAAATTGAACTTTTTTTTTTTTGTAGCACTGCATAAATTTAGTAAATTAGTATAATACAAAGGTTAGAACAGTATCTAGGTTCTGGCATGCTGAAGACCTGAACTGTACACAGTCTGCTAATATCTGTAGCATAGGATTGGTGAGCTTCCTACACATTGAAAGGTCAGTGGAAGCTCTGAGTAAATAGAATGGATAGCTGGAGATCTTCTAAAAATTTTATTTACAAATGAAAATGAAAAAAGCTGTACCTGCAGTATTTGCCACAATACTTTCACATTAAGGTTTAAGTAAAAAAGAAATAAAAAAAAAAAAAGAAAACCAAAACCTTTCCCATATAAAACAATGCATACTTGTTCCAAAAAAAATCATCAAACTGCTAACAGGTAAGCCTGAGATTTCCATATGTACTTAATCCATATAGCATTTTAGGCTTACAAAACATAGAACATAGCCAGGCATGGTTCCCATTGTCTCAGTATTCTGTTACATCACAGCTCACTCACACTGACAAAAGTTTCCTCGTAACTCTCCTGTAAAATTGGGTAAATATGTTTCTCCTATTTTTCAAGGGAAAAAAATCAATTAAAAAAAACTGCACCAGTGAAATGAAGGGACTCGAACAAGTTTTCAGAGGAAATGCAAGACCATGTCAGAGAGAAACCAGACCTCTGGTTTCTCTTTGTCTGCACTGCAGAAAAGGCTGAGCAACTCAGCACTTCCACACATCAGTTTCAGGGAGGCAGCAAGCCTAAAATTCTTGACTTCAGGGATGAATGGTGAGGCTGGGCATCACCCAGGAAATAAACATATAAAAAAAAGTAATCTGTGACAGAACATAAAGATTTCCTCATTCTCTTTCTTCAGACCCACTGCTCCAGTTAACAGCTACTGCTTTACAAGAAACCAACAGAGATGGAGGAAATGACAGTGGCAGGCAAAAGGCAATCACCACTTGCAGGGACAAAGTTACCATGGCATGAGAAAGATGCTCTGCCTGACAGCTGCAGATCTCCATTTTAGGCTGTATCAGTAAAGAATGGCCCACTTGCATAGGCCTTCACAGCTGGCAAGAACTGTGATTAAAATACTCATCAGCTATCAGGTTCTGGGGTAACAAGGAATTCTGTTTTTTACAGAACTTTTACCGTCAACAGTTTTATGAACTATAAGCAAAATCCATGTTTTAGAGAAACAAAAGGGGACTGAAATATTTCGCTTTCTGGGCTGCTTCTCCACTGAAGTTAAGTATTTTCTTCTCTGTAGAGAGGAAACCTATCAAGACCGTCCTCTAGATTGTATTCCTACTTTACCATCACTCATCAGAGCAACAGAGCACCTTGATTGCCCAGGACTGCAGCACTAAAGAGACTTAACCACAAGAATTATTGTACCCATTGCATGCAGACAGGTGTCTTGCTAAAACAACAACAAAAAAATAAAAATCAAAGTAATTTGAGGAAGAGGCTCATTATTTGAGGAAGAGGCTCAAATGAAAGTGATTTGAGGAAGATCTCATAAATGAGATCTCATTTATGTTTGCAAAACGTGATGTTAATTCCACTTCCCAAATGTGGGAATCGAGGCACAGAAGGATGGGTGAGCTGTCAATGGCAGTGCAGATCTACAAATCTAGTGACTTGGCCTCCACTGTCCCAGCTTAGGCAACGCAAGCACCACTTCTCGTAGGGATGCTTTCCTTTCCAATTCTACCTGGGCTGAAATAGGAACAAAAAACATGGAGGCAATCCCCAGAGAGCTGAAGAGCACAAGCTCAAGGTTCAGCCTGGGATCTGTTTCAGGCTTTCAGCCAAATACATGACTGAACTGGGACATGTACTCTCCTTTGTGGGCAGATAAGGCTGAGGGAAAGAAGAGCTAATTAGATAAAGCATCATTTCAGCAGCTTTCCACAATTTGTTTTCAACTTTAAAATCCAGATCTGCAGTGAAAAAACAACTTTTTCAACTTTTTAAGGACCCTTCAAGCAGGGCCAGTGCATGTTTAAAATGCGATTAGAGTAAGAACCCAAATCAAAGCTGTAGATTAGGCACTAATTATGATGAATTGTCAATCACAAAACACAAAAGAATCACAAGCATTACTAAATACAACTGGGGAATTTAATTCTAATCCTAACAAATGACAGAAAGAGAGAGCACTTTATGTCTCCCAGACAGCATTATGTTATTTATGCACCTCATACTGGACAGATAATCTCCCAACACAGTTTAATCAGATAAAATGGTAAGGCACCAAGATCTCATCAGTTACATTGATCTTCAACAATTTGTTTCTTCGCAACACAATATTTGAAAATTGTACTTCATTAAGGAGCAGAAAATAGCAGGGGAGACATCAGACCAAAAAATGTTACAACTTTTTGCAGAATTGTGGATTGGAATAAAATAAAAATAAAACAGTTCACAAAAGTCACTTTTGACCTAACAGCATTTTAATTATTGGGATGTAACAGCTGTGTTCCCAAGATCTGCCAGTCCCAGGGCACTACCAACCACCAGCCCTATGACTAGGGACATTACATTCTCTTCCCTTGGTTCTTGGCCTGTTTCCCAATTTAACCATTCCACTGTTAAAGGCTTATTAAGTAAGACAGACTGCCTTCAAGGCAAGTCAAGAACTAGCTTCTTCATTTCAATCTCTGTGCGTCATTTATTTAATACCTTTCCAATAATACAAATAATTTCTCAGGAACAACAACTGATTTTTCACAGGAATATATAAACTGCCATGACCTATTGTATCAATGATCTACCTAATCCAATAACATATTTTCAGAAGTAACCAGTACTGGATACTTTAAATAGTACTAAGTGTAAGTAGATATTTCATGTCTGATTTTTGACATTTTGAAATGCACTTTTCCTTCGCATTATAATGAAATGAAAAAGGTTATCTGATTCTTTGTTGCCAAGCTTTAAGGCCCCGTCCCAGAGTCTCAACCTTGGCTCTGAACAAAGTCTTTTTTTAATTCCAAAGAAGAAAAAGTGGGACTCAGAGCTGGCCCTCCTTAATGTACTTCAGTTGAAGTTCTCACTTGATCAGTCAACAGTGCAAAAGGAGGAAGCTGACAGCCATCTTTCTCAAAAAGTGCATTTCTTCCTATCAGTTGGCCAACCTATCCTCTGAAGAGCAAAGTTTATCTATCCCTTCTCTTTTGCTTTTCCACTTTAGAACAATGCAACTCTGGGCATTCTCATTAAACAACATAAACACACATTTTCTAGACACCCCAAAACTGTAGTGATAATCTGCAGCTATTGGTCTCCTAGCCTCATGCTGGGCAAATGGAGGAGAAATAGGAAGCTCAAAAGCTACACAGATAAACAACAAGGGGGAAACTGACAAAAGATAAAGAGGAATATACAAGCAAATTATGGGAGAATACTGTTCATCGTGGTTGAATCCAAGATATTCCATCACTCCTGATTTCTTTCTAGGCATTGCATTAAAGAAGATGTAAAAGTAGTTTAAAGGGAAGCTTTACAGATATTTATGAAGAACTCTATCAACACACAAGGGCACATCTGGTGAAAATCTTCACAAACTATTCATTTGAAAATAATGAAAGGATGAAGATAAAAGATATTGCCACTGCTTGACTGGAGAACAGAAGATGGCACAAGAAAAATTAGACAAAGAGAGAGTAAATCTTAGGGGCCCTGAAGCCCAAATGGCCAAGCTTGTGATGTGACTGAGAAAAGGAGCCAACAAAAAGATTCAAAGGGAGTGAAAGACCCAAAGATTTAATCCCTGATGCAACTTTCTGAAGCAGTACAAACAAGGGAAGACCACACTTGTGAGTTCCAGGCAGGGCATTGAGACACAAAATGATGAAAACCTGTAGGAAAAAATAAATAAATAAATAAATAAATAATTCTGGGAGTTATTATTGCATGGGAACAGATGAGAAGAATCACACTTGAAATTCAAATGCAAAGGCCTATACAAAAAGTCAAGTCAAAATCACTGTCAGGCTACAGAAAACGCCCAGCAAGTTGGCTGTGCAGTGGATGATGTTAGAGAAAAGAATCTGCAGAAAAAGGAAAGATTAAGAAGGAAAGATCAATACCTCTGCAACAGGTATGATGAACTCAGATTGATGTTTACAAAAACAGACAAACAACAAAACAAACAGAAAGGCTTAGGTTTCTGTCTTTCATTATTCTTGCGTTAGAAGACTTAAAAGGAAACATTCATCTTGTTTTTCTTTTTACTTTTTTTTTTTAGGGCTGTTCATTGCTTTGTACTCCATTCTCACATCCACTGTGATTTTTTTCACTTGAAAAGAGTATACTCAATCACTCTGGCTAGGAGAACATTTGTATCATGATTTTAATTTACTTTTGCTTATTTACTGAGCATAAACAAAATGAAACAATATTTTAATTGAGATTATACCACTGTTTTATATGATAGCATTTAGTATTATCATCCAAACCACTCATATGCTTACAGATTTTTTTTTTAATCCCTAACTGAACATTGTGCATGGGACTGTTCATGAATGGTTCCAATTACAAAGAGGAAGTGGTTAAAATTATTCCTTGCACTGTGCATTTGCTCATAATTATAAACAATATTTTTAATCTACTATTGCTCTGTCAATTAACTCAACTCTGGAGGTTAAAATCCTCAAGAGATCCCCTAGAATCTGCTCCAGCCTTTACTAATTTTGTATTTCCCTTCCTGTGGAAAGTTTGCCAACTCACTGCCCTAGATCAATAGTAAATACACTGTATGCTCTACCATTTATTTTTGCCTTGGCAAAAGACTCACATACTGCTGCATTCTGTGTCTTGACTCTTTTTAAGACTCAATACCTTGCATTTCTCCTCATGCACAGATTTGAAAAAGGCGGTAAGAAAGGACTTCAAGATATTAGGTAGTTTATCTTTTGCTCCAAGGTGCAGTGAAGTTAGACTATGTATGGCTGTATTTTTTTAATTTTTCTAAAATGTTCTCAAAAACTTCGGGTAACAATGATTCCATTACATCCCCATTTATCAAGCCAGCAATATACTTCTGAGTTTTCCAGAATGATTAGATTAAATCTTCTTTCATCGGAAGGAATAAACATGCACATATTTTCTATCTTATATATGGAAAGCTGTGTTTCTCTGTCTTCTCCATCTTAGGTTCACTAAATTAAACCTTTCAACTTTTCATCAAAGATCAATTTGTCTAAATCTCCTATTCTTTTTGCTGTCAGTTGAATTTATTATTCGTGAAACAGAGCGCCCAGAAACTGGATGTTGTACACAAGTTGGGATCTCTGCAGCACTGAGCAGAACAAGTTACTGTAAATAAACCTAAACTAAACAGTGTCCAACGTTAATTATGCTGATTGTACTTACGATACTTCACTATTCTGAACACTTCTCTACAGACTTGTCAGATACCCTGCCCTCCACTATTTCATATTTGTGTATTTGTCTTTCCTTTTCCATGACACGCTGTGCAGTTGTTTCTATTCAGTTTCCTCTTTTTCACATTGCTTTATTTCTGCAGTTTTGAATTCTGATCATATCCTCCAAAACTGCAGTAGGTGCTTGGGCATGCTCTGTCCTTCCCCATTCCAGTCACTAATTAAAATATTGACAAGAACTGGCCCAAGGATGGATGCCAAGGCTTATAAAACTCTTTTAATTTGACATGCTCATGTCTCCAGCCCAGTGTTCAGGAAAAAAAAATTAAAGCTAAGCAGATGCTTATGCTGCACAGATCTAAACATGCAAATTAATTCACTGAAGGAAAATCTTGGTTTCCTAACACCAAGGGCCTCTGATGAAGGCATTGATGGTCAAGTGAATTAGACTATCTGGCTCTGATTTACCTTCCTTTATGTAAAGCGTACTTAGAGAACTCAAAGATCAGTAAAGCTTGTTTTTCCTTCACAGCAGACATGCTGGTAAATGTCCATTGCATCATCATTATGTAAGTGGATTAAATGAATGTATACAGTCTTGATTCATCAATTTTCTTGGTATGAAAGTAGTTTCATTAACCTGAAATTTCCTGGACCACTCTTAGAAATGATTAAGTGTAAGTACAGTATTACCTTTTCTCTAACTCATTAAGAAAGGAAATCCCCAAATGCAGTAA
The DNA here is from genome assembly GCF_009769625.2 of Cygnus olor. NCBI lineage: Eukaryota > Metazoa > Chordata > Aves > Anseriformes > Anatidae > Cygnus > Cygnus olor. The sequence continues at coordinate 94,686,736 of NC_049169.1, forward strand.
TAAACACTCCTTCTTCATGTCTTTTTTTTCAAAATATTAAGACCCGTGTACTAAGATGATATTCAACACTAATGTAAGTCTACTGAACACTACCGGAATACTCTTTCCAGTAGTATGAGATATTTATGATCTTCCTCGAAGACTGGCTATGCCATTTGATTATTTTTTTTCAGTGAATGTGAATTATTTTTTTTCAGCTCCTTCTCTTCACTCCTGCATCAAAATGTCAGAAAGGAATTCCAGATTCAGTCCACTTTCTCCTCTACCTTAACTGATTCAAAGGTAAAAAATATTTTTCATAGTTGGAAAAATAAATGCCACTTCCCCACTAGCCACTGAAATTCAGTCAGTCTAAGCTCGGAAGTCAATACCAAGTTGCTAAAATGTCATGCAGGAAATAATCAAGAAACAACGTAGGCTTGGTTTCAAAAAACAAACATCTCAAGAATAGAATATCCATCATTACAACTACAGCAAAGAATGTAAAAAACAGACGTAAGTGGATGGACTATTGTTCTCACGGAGGCTATTTTTTTTTTCTTAATTCAGATGGTGAAAACTAAGTTGTTTTTAATGATTTTTTTTCTCACTTCTTTAAAAAGAAAAAATAATTGTCACCAGACCACCAAACACTTCAGAAAACTGCAACACCCTATCTATAATATATTCAAGGAAAAACTAAGAAACAGAGTGCATTTAATTTTACACAAATGCGTTTTCTGTCTGTGCAAACCCATCTGCAAAAAGGCCTGCATCTGAAAGTGCAGTGCTTTACTAAGTAGTTTCAGTCAACTGTAGCACTGAAATTGCCATACTGCATGTGAGAATATCCAGAGGTCACACCTCAAATGATCCATTGTACTTCTTTGAAGGTCCTGCAAAGATTTGTGTTCATCCCTCTTATCACTGATGCCTCTCTGCACTCAACCTTGTAGACAAGACACATAGAAAAAGTACAAGTTTCTGCCTACAGTGAGGTGAAGTCCACAATGTCTGCCTTCTACCTTTTGATGATACATACTTATAGACAGAAAATATACTTTTGGATTACTTATGAAAAAATTGTATCGCTACTTTTTTCTCAAGTGTGAGAAAACAGCTTTCTGAAAAGCTTGTTCTACTTCTGAAGTTTCCTGGAAATAAAAATAATGAGTTACTCAAACTTAGGTCTATTTAAAAACCCAGGGTGAGAATAAATAATTTCCAGAGCTTGTTTATGATTTTAAAAAGTTGTATCTAATGTACACTAATTAGCTTGCTAAAACACGAGATAAACATCTTGACCTGAGAATGATGACAGATTTGCACCTCTTCTGTTACATCCTCTTTTTCTTTTCCAGCTTATTTCCTTTCCTAACCCCATGCACGTAATTATATTTAGCACACTACAGAGGTGAATTGGACAGGTTCACACTGACGTCTTCCCCCTTTCGAAGAGCAACAGGTCTGTTGCATGTCAGGAACAGCTATCTGCTTGTTTTCAGTCAGACATATAATCTACTACAACGCTGGATTTTAGTCTTCCTCTCTCCACTATCTCTTGTAAAGTAACTTCATTTGAGGTCCTACATGAGTAAACCGTGTTTCTGCACCTGCTTCAGACTGAATTGCTGTCCTTGGTATTCTTTTTGACAAAGTTAGATTTGTCTTTAGAGCAAAGAACTACTCTCTACTACTACTACTACTACTACTATTACATTTTTTCTGACTAAGTCTTTACATAAATAAGGAAATATGATTCTTATTGTCACCTGTCATGCAGCATTCTGCTGATCAATATAAAGCTCTGTGACTTGCTAATGCAGTCCAGAAAGTATTAGGATAGAAGAGCTGGTGATAGCTCTCTAACATTTATCATCCACTCAGAGCAGGTCTAAAATCACACTTCCATTGAATATCTTCTCCATTTGGAAAAATAAACAAACAAACAACTACAAAAAAAAACAGTCCCGCTCCTTTTGTTTTCTATGAGACTTAAATCTTAATTGAAGAATAACGTAGAAGACAGCACCATTAACTTTTTCTTTTAAGTACAAAAAAGGTACAAGGGTACAATTTACCAGTAATGTTAAAACAAAATCTCAAGCTTAACACAACCTAGGAGAACAAACATAGCTGGGTAGGCAGCCACACACCTAGAAGCGCCTTGAGTCCATCATTCTGTGATTCTATGAGACCACAGAAGCTCTTTTGTCTTTTGGCAGGCCTTTCAGTTTGCATCAGGTCTAATGAATTCCCAACTAGAAGTTTCGCTTTTCAAGTTCATGGCGCAGTTCTAGCCCCAAATCTGTTATTGGCAAGACTCTGTCTTTAGAACCCCTGTCTCAGCTTGGGAGTGCAGAAATGGAGGACAGGACTTCAACTCGCAAGCTCTGTGCTGTAACCAACGTACATGAAAAAGTGAAATATAACATACTTCTGATCTCAGCCTTTATAGCCTGATCATCATTATTTTCATCATTTTTTTTTCTGCTTGTTTCACAAGGGAATCAAGTAAAAGCCACATTAAAGAAATTTTAAGCCAAGAAAGTCATGAAATATCAAATTCTAATTCCTACAGCAAACATGACTAAACTGTTACACATAATAAATTAAAGTTAATCCCACTCAGTGACCTACAAAGCACTATTTCTGCTGACAAAACAGATAGTGTAGTACTGTAACTAATGTTACATTTAAAGTACTAAAGAGCTGAAGAGCTGTGCTTGCTAGTTACCATCTTCCTTGGCTGAAAATTGGTCCCAAGACAAGACAAGGAGGAAGCTAAAAGACACTGAAAAGTGTGGCAGATTCCAGAGGGGTCAAACCAGGCCGCATCCCTCAGACACAGCCCCGGTCAGACTGAGTCTGCATGGAGCTGCATCACGTTGCTTTTTCACTCTTTTACATCCCAGCAAAGAGGAACTGGAGTGCTCTTGCAAGCCCTCTTCAGAGTTCAAATACAACCAGTTGGCTGCTGCCAGCTTCCCAGCCAGCCAGGGAAGTGCTTCAAGTCCACTGGGAGGAGCTGCTAGAGAACAAGCTAAAGCTGGCTAGTCCAGGGCACAGGTTTCAATGGCCTTCCCAGATAATTTTTCAATTTCCCAACTGCTGACCCTCCACAGAAGTTATGTGGACACCAGACTGACAAAATAGCTATTGCTTTCCCTCTCTGAGGGGTGCGCGTGATGCGTGTTCTCTGAGGGCTGGCGGTACCACCCCTCCACGCCCCTGCACCACCAGCTCTGTAAGCATCACCTGACTCCCCCAACACCCCTCCTCGGGCCCCAGGGTTTCTCTGAAGCCTGCCAGGTACTCTGGGTACTCTCACTTGCATTACCTGTCACCCACCGGTGATGGCTGCAGGTGCAGGGCCTGGCACCACATGACGGCCTGCTTAGCGACTGGCATTGCTGTGTGCCAGTCAGGAGCAGGCCGGCCAGGCTGGAGATAAAACCCACTGTGTTTTTCCACTGCTTCGGCACTGGGCAGGATCCTGTAAACCCTCTACGGTAACCAGAGTCAGCTACTAAGATGGGGCTCTGTCCTTGAATTAACACACATAAACTGGAGGTTTGATCCAGCCTTTTGACAGCAAGGGAAGCTCACCGAAAAGCTTCTTTGTTTATCTATGGCTTAAGCAAACCATTTTCTGGAACTGGAAGATATCTGCCATTTCCTTCCAAGAACTTGTTATGCAATTTACTCAGCAGAAAAAAGAAAAAAAAATGGGAAAAGGACAGGAAAGTAGAATTCAAATCATGAATCCAGTCAAATGTTCCTGCAGAAGACTACAGCTCTGTATAAACTCAAGCATGTAAGTGAAACTTCACATAATTGTACACGTGTAATGAGTAGATTATATTCATGGTAATTAGATAAGTTCAAAGTCTCAGCAGTGCATAGGAAATTACAAAAAGGTTTATTTTTAGATACTCAATACGGAAAATTTGCAGAGCAGAAATCAAATCTGCAATGCATAAGAGGCTCTGCTGCTCTGACCCACATAACTTTCCTCTCTGTGCCTCAGTCGCACCACCACCTGACACTGATGGCTACATGGGATTTCATCCCCTCTCCAGCTTCCACATTTCACCTTGCATTCTTCCTGCTAGAAATGGCAGGAGTGGATGGCCACAGTGAGATGTGTTGTTTCCTGAGGAGGAAGCAAGTTGCTTTTCTTCAAGACCACATACTCTCTTACATGCTATTTTGCCTAGAGGGAAGCTCATTAGTTGCTATAGCACCTACTTTAATTGAGATACAAGAAATTCTGCTGGAACAACCAGAATGTCTCGGGTATCATCAAACAGTTACTAATAGCTGTTAAAAGGCAGATGAGATGAGCAGGGCCTCACTCCTCTGTCACAGACCACTGAACCTGAACAGGTTCCCCAAATTCTTTCAGCATGCTTTTCCCTGACTCCAAAGCAGTACCTAAGGGGAAAAAGGAATGGTGGCACTTCTGCTCGGAAGCTGCTGTAAAGTTAGCACACAGCTTTCTACTCTGCTATGCACAGTTCTTCCAACTGTGATGGTGCAAAAGTGCTTTCTAAGAGAACCAAGCATACCAAAAGAGATGCCACTCTGTGACAGGCTAAAGAGGAGTACAAGAAAGACTAAGGAAGACTGAAGAAAGCCAAATCCTCTTCCATGCGACATTCCTGGCCCATTGGGCTGATGATGCTGTAGAGTTCCTGCAGCCTTTGTGAAGGATTCATCTCACCTCAAGCTGCCAACTGGGAACAGTCCATATGCAATGCAAAGCCACACCAGTGCTCTCCACCAAAGGGGGAGATCGCTGCCCAGCCACAGTGACTCTTCCCTCCCTTAAGCCCAACTCCCTGTCAGAGGTCAGGCTTCTGGAAACGTTTACAGAACTGCCGCAGTCTTGTTAACTCTTTAAGAGGTGCAGCACCTATGGCTTTTGAGACATTTAAAGTAACATCAGAGAGAACAGACAGGAACAACGCAGCTTAGTGAGGTAAAAGCACAGCCAGTCCCTGAATTCCATCACTCTTCATATTAATTTTAAATTGACAAAACGCTTTGCTGACTTAGAAAATTCAGTGTTGATTCCTTCATTATGTTGAGAGAGAACTAATCAAAGCCATGTGGATGGAGAATTCTCACACGAGGTACACCACCTTTCAAATTTTAATTGCTGTTTGCAAGCTGTGATCTATCTTTCCAGCTCCTTGTGGTGTGAGAGAAAGGACTATACTAGTGGATCCTAAGCTCAACTTTTGTCCAGTCTTTCCAGCTCTCACACTACAAGGCAGAGTGTACGCTTATATTTTCTGCTTATCTGTACTTACATCTCCCTCTCCCACTCCTCTCCCCCAACACACATACAGAGGGGAGTGCAAATGGGGCAAGAATTAGTCCCTTGATTCAGAAAAATTCTGAGTAGTTCAAGACAAAAGAAAAGTAAGAGACAGAGCACTACAAAATCTAAGGAAACGAAGAGGATTAAAATGAAGAAGGCCTGGGCTCACTAAGTAAGAGTCTAAGCCCCCATATGTAATAGAAATTATATCTCAAGTATGAGAATACACAGCTCAAGCCATTCACTTTGCCATTTTGAAAAATTAAGGACCTTAACAATCCTGCCACAGTAAAGTTTGCCTCTTGCAAATGTTCAGCTAGGTAATATCATAGTTTCAGCTGCTGCTCATATTTCTGTAAGAGGAACATCATTCTGTCTTTGCTGACTTTATCACTAGTAAATACAGTGCAAGGCCTCAAAGAGATAACAGGCCTTTTACCAACAGTAAGTGCAAGACTCTTTCTTGTAAAAGCCATGTCCTTCACCAAGTCCTTCAGACTTGAGGTGTGAAAGGCCTGGAAACTGCTCTGGCCACTTCCACTGTTTCTATTTCAGCTATCCACAGAGAAGTAATTAAAATGTTGTGGTGTGGTCCACATCTTACCATTGAAAATCTCAGTGTTCTCACATGGCAATATTTATCCTGCATTCAGAAATATTTTTGAAGTGCCAGAACCAAAATATTTTGCTGCACTCACTGCTCTTACACATGCTCTTCTATCTAAGTAGAGGCCACAAAAGTGAGATTATTTCTGCATGGCAGCAGTTGGGACAGAAAGCATCATGGAGTCCAACAAATGTTTCAAGATTCTGGCTCACTTTCACAGAGTAAATAAGACTTTGCTACTTTCCATTCTCACTGCAGTCAGCAGAACAAGATTCATATCAGAACAAATACCCCTTTGCGAGCCCTGCAATATAGACAGATGTTCTGCTTTTACTTTGCTGTGGGGATGCTAACCTCCCACAGATGAGTCTGGTGGACAGACAGGAGAAAGGATATGGTAAGCTGTCACAGCCAGATTCATTTAATCTCATTTATAATTTGATTGTTCTTCCTTTTCTTCACCTCTCACTGCTTTTTCTGAAATTAAAAAGCACCCACACGGCACACAACCCATGGAAGTAAACTGCAGAAATAAAAAACGTGTATGAAAGATGAAGTATTTGCATACTTTTGTACATACTATGAAATATATCCTGTGTTCTTGCAATTTCACTTTTTGCAAAAAAAAGTGGCACAGGAATGGTCATGGGATACAGAAAAGCATACACTGCTTTCACCTCCACTATCTGCATTGCTTACCTTCATTAACTGCGTGAGGCTTAATAATGCAACAAGTACAGTTTGTGAATTTTGCACTGTTGACTGGTCCACGACCTCCACTGGAGGGAAAGAACAACTCCAGCTCCTGAAAACAACAGTAATTTAACACCTTTTAGTTTTATCTAGCTACATACATCAATACATAAACTTTTACCATAAGTATCCATAGTCACAGAAAATAAACCTTAATTATGGATTTTTGTGCTAAACACTTTTCCCCTACAATATTCTCTCAAACATATCTTTCCCTCTCTGGCAACATTACTACAATCAGAAAACCACAGTTTGAATATTTCTTGCAATTTTTTCCTTTCCACTTCCACAATGCAATCTATTTCCATTCAGAGCACTCAAAATGCTGCAGCCACAATCATTTGGCAGAGGTGTTCCCAGTTTTCTGAATTCTCTCTTTCCTCAGCATCTTTCCCAAATCAAATCCCAGATAGACACATCATTGCTTCCCTTTTTTCACACCATTTTTTCTTCCACATGAGCAAAAATGCAATGAGCATCCAGTTTTTCTATATACAAAACTGACCTCCATCCCGCCTGCTTACAACTATTTTTTCCAATTGTTTTAAACAATTAAACTTCATCTAAAATTGTTGACTCCCTTCTCATGACTTACTGACCTCCCCCCCCTTTTTTTTGTGTCTTAGTGAATGGAAGCTGATGAACTCAATTGCTCTTATTTCTGGGATGAATCAAAAGAACCTCTTTGCCTCCAATTACTTCCTTTCTTCCTGCCATTGCTATTCAAGTACCATGAAGCATGGGTCTTAGACCATATCGGGGTAAGCCTGACATCCAAGCTTTTTTCCTCAGTGATATTTTTTTACTGTTCACTGCCAGCTTCACGCTTTTTTCTATACAATTTATTCACATAGCTTACACAATCTGCCAATAAACATTAGCCAAACGCTCGAGACACAGATTCCATTTAAGACCTATTGGTCAAATTAAGCAAAAGAATTGATGAATTTCTATTTAAGGGAAATAATAATATCCTGGAGTTACTACTACCAAATCTATCTGATTTTTTGTGTGTAACAGTAACAATGTTAAAGGCCATTTCCTGGAATTGTCTCATTTAATTTACTAGCTCAATTCAGATGGAATAGACTTAACTATCTTTCAGTCTTTACCTCATGGCATTCTGACAATTCCTGTAATCCTGACTTGAACAATTATACAGTTATAACTAATGGGTCTTCCAACAAAAGGGAAAGTGTGTTTTGTTTTTCTCCTAGAAAATGATCTACAATTTAAGTTTGCGTATCTGAGGCAAAAGGGTTAGTTTCTTACATCCATCTTCTGATGACATGCTGCATGATACAAAGACCTTGTCCCACTCTGATAACCAATGTTTGCTCTAAAAGTAGCAGCCAGGAAAAGGCAGCAAAATATTTAAAACATTTAACACTTTCTTTTGCCTCTTAAAAGCCAGAAGAGTAAAGTAAATATATAATGCTGAAGGACTAGGATAATGAAATGCCAAACAAAACCAAGTGGTGCCTTAAAAAGAAAATATTTTTAATTTATGCCTAATATAAATAAATCCCCAAATTTGGCCTGCAGAAAGAGACACCGCCTTACAGTACAATAGAGGCCTACTTTCACTCACCATTTAGCCCCCAAAAAGAACAATGCAGTCTTCTACTCTAACTGTTTAGTTCAAATTACATTCACTAGAGGTTGGCTGGGACTTCAGTTTTCTTGCAGAAGAGTTTGTTTAGGCCCCTCTATCTTATATTTCTTTCTTTTCAGGAAAGCTTCTGCAAGCTGCAGCCAGCTAGTTTCCATGGCAGCTGCAATACAACCATGTAATACTGGACCTACCAAATTAAAATAGGCACAGGACTGCTAAATTCAAAATCTGAGTGGACTTATCAGAGATTGGTATCAGTAACACCACAAAGATGCACACACCTGCAAAAGTTCAGCAATATACTAGTTTCCGTCAAAAAATACCGTTGATGAGTAAGGCCTTCAAACTGCATTTTAAAAATAATGAAATGCAAGAACAACACGCTTAAGACAAAACACTTAATTAAATTTCTAATCAAATCTCATGCTAAAAGATGCTTTCTCCTATATTCTCGGTTCAAAAGCTGGCATAGCTGTCATGGCAGTACACAGGAACAAAGAGAAACGTTTCCTTTTGTACATGAAGGCATCTGGCTATTTATTCTGAACTACAAAGACTTTTCTGACTAAAAAAAGTCACTTCACTGGAGATCAATTTCATCCAAACTCTTTCCAAATACATACCATCTCCACCAAACTTGCCATCAGAAAAAGTACTTCAGGTCCAGAATGTGATTTCTTGTCAAAACCAGGGACAAAGAGGCCCTGCAGGCCAGGCTGGTCTAGTGCTAAGGTACCATGGTGCAATACCAAATAACTGTTAGGTAAACTTTGTTCTAGCCATTGCTTATCAGCGTATCTACCCCACATCAATGCACATGAATAGGCACACAAGTTTAGTAGAAATGCTGGTAATATCTATCACCCAGCCCCAGGGCTTTTTCTTAACACTAACAAAAGACACAGACTGCAAACAAAGCAAAAGAGAACCAAACTCGTCGATGCCAGGCCCACTGTATTACCTTTCAAAACATAAAACAATACAAAATGGCCTGTCTTCATAAATACACATTATGAACAATAACAGCAAAGAAAAGCGAGCTGCAGGCAGAGGACTAGTGAGGACTGTGGAGGAGAACAAGTAAGTGAAACGCAGAAGATGTTAAGAATGACCAGGCATGCTCTCCTGATCAAAGTGCCCAAGACTTCCCTTTGTGACAGACATAAACATGATTTCTCTTTCCAGACAGTTTATTTTTCCGTGCTAAGAAGGAGCCACGAAGAATACCTAAACTAATTCTGAACTCAAATGGGAAAAAAAGAGGAATTCCTGACCCCGCTGTGTTACTAAATAATGTTAGTAAGAAAACTAGTTAAAAAAACCCAGTCAAAAACTTACTTGTGCAGCTGAAGCAACTGAATCTGGGCCATGAGCTGCATTTCTTATGCCATCATGTCCGAAGTTTGCTCTGATGCTGTCTGGTTCATCAGTTCTAGCCACTGCAGAGTTAGCAGGCCCCAGTAATGTTTTCCACTTACAAACTGCATCATCTCCCAAGATTTCCATAGCAACAATGGGACCACTCGTTATAAAATGGAGAAGTTCACTGCAAAACGGAAACAGCATATGGTGATACAGGCTACAAATTAAAGCCAACAAAAACATACTATCCAGTGGAGATGCTCAGAACTCAACTCAGCAAGGCCTTGAGCAACCTCATCTAACTTTGAAGTTGTCCCTGCTTTGGGGAGGAGGTTGGACTAGGTCATGTGCAAAGTCTCCCTTCTTATTACGGTTGTAGAAAAAGCATCAGATAACACAAACTGACTCGAGCTACTGTGTAGTATGTTAGATTTCAAAATAAATTTTAAAAGATCAGTACTGGCAATGGTGAAAAAGCCCCCTGCTTGTGATTTTTCTGACAGAAATGATTCCTAAGCATCTCTCTTCTGCACAAGTGACTTTCAGGATCCTTACGCCTGCCCTGTGTATGTTCCTCACTGACACAACCTCAGTGATGCTGCTAGGATGGAGTGCTTCACTTGCCTGACCTCTGTGCATGCCAAGTCAACGCTTGCCCAGCCAAAACCCAAAGCAGGAGAGGAGGGAGAATTAAGATTTGGAAAGTTTGGGAGGAAGCGGAGATTTAAACACAAATAAGTTATCACATTCTGGCATAAGCAGAAATCGTCTCATTTTGGTGGGATGAATATGAGAAAGGAGACGAGATTGTCAAGAGCAGCTTGCCTCCTATCCTGACCATCTCACAAGAAAGCAACCACCCAAAATTGGAAACCCAGATGTTCTATTCAAAAGAGAAAGATAAAAACCTCACAGCTATAATTCTTTAACTTTATAGAACACGTATAATGACAATCTTGTCTTTTCACTGTGTAGTCTGGACAGAACCAACAAAGGAGAAAGTTTATTCAATGCTTTTTGTACTATGTTTTTTAAAAAGGCTTTACACAATTATACTTGTGGACATGAATGCTTCGCCATCCATCTTTTTCCTAATGATCATTTGCGCAGATCAGTGGGCATGACAGAAGACCACTAGCTCTTTGCTAAAGGAAAAATACTAAAACTATAAAGAGTTACATAAACATAAAGTATCTACAGAGGGAAAAGCTACTGGATACTACTAGAACTCATGTTCTCTTCTTGAGAGACTGCTTCTTTAGGATACAGTTAAATGGTTTATGCATATATATACCCAAGAAGGAAACTGATTTCCACAACACTCTTTACTGTGCAGTCTAATTCTGAATATTAAATACATTTATTTTATAAATTAAATTCTTTAATATGAAAAACATTATTTTCCAAAGTAGAGTTGTTTTTTTTTTTTACTATTCACCAAACTTGCATTGACTAGTTTTGCATTGACTAACTTGCAAATTAAATCTGAAAGTACTCTTTACAGACAAGCAATAAAATGCTAAATATAAATGGGTTGCAGATTTTACATTTTACCAGCTTGAAGATTTTTGCTCTATTTGGTTTGTAATGATTTATAACTATTTGTTTATAAATTAGAGAAAAGTCCTGTACAGAATATGTAGCTAACAGGACTGCAGGATGGGAGACCAGGTACATCACAGAGGACAAAAGCTCGTGGTTCCTCAGATAGCTACCATTAGTGTAGATAGATATCTGTGAAATAACACCACAGGAAAAACTCTTGCTTATTTATCAACATATTCAAACAAATTTAGCCTGTGAAGAAAAGGCAATTCTAAATCTTCCTCTGATCTCCAAAGCGGTCAGGCATAGCCTGGAGTCACGTCTCAGTGAAGGGCTTGGGTTTGGACCCAAAATAAATCAGTTGCTGTTGCAAAAAAGCTGGCAGATCCTTATACCCAGGCACTTCATAACAGCACTGAAATCAGATCTTTCGACACTGCAAAACCATGTTCCACAAAAAAACACAAGGCAGAGTGGCACCCTCTTCCTGAAAGAGGTAGACTACAAAATGCAGAGAGGGAAAAGAAAGGTGGTTGTTGAAAATGTCTGGGACACAAGTGTCAGTCTGGTCAGCTACAGAAAGACTAAGGTTTGTTAGGAAAAGCAGTCCAGCATCACCAAAGTTTGACATTTTGCCCAAGAGTAGCAGTACAGTAAACAACTGCCTCATGCACCATCCTTTCAGTTACCTGTGATTTGGGATACTTGCTACAAATCAGTTCTCACAGATGTTTCCCCACAATTCTCATTACCTGCAAGCTCTACCCTGATCCTGAAGATGCTCCTTCTTTTGGCTTTGAAGTTTTGCCCTGCTTGGAACATTTTATTTTCAGAGAGACTAAAGACAGTCTCCTAATATCATCAGGCTGTAAAAGTGAGAGTTAAAACCCTGGGTAGCTGGAATAAGGATCTCTCCCTGGAGGAAGATTAACAGTGTGCATACTTTGCAAAGAGCTCCACTCAACTAAAGACAAGCTCTGATGTTCCCATGGTCTTGCAGTGACAAATACAGCAAAGGAATCATGTGCATTCAATATGTATGTCAAACTGAAAATGATATACCTACTTATAAAAAGGTTTTGATTGATGGTCTACGTAGAAATCCACCGCTTCTTTTCTGGAAGAATAAAAAGATACATATACATATATGCATGTATGTACATATAAAAACCTCTGAAAGCCACAAACTATCATTCATCAACATGTTTCTACAGGTAATGTCTTCCCAAGATGGACAGCTTGTGGGGCGTTCATGTCCAGTAACAGAAACTACACTTAACTTTCTGTCTTATTTAGCATGGCTGGAGGTGTAGTTGACTTCTCCTTACAAGCCTGTTCTGGAAAGGAAGTAATCACTGAAGCCCGTAAACACAGATTTTCAGGGTCACTGATGGTCCCCACATTCTCAGGTTGGAAAATAAATGCAGCAGAGACACCCTCTTGATAAGCCATTCACAGTTACATGGCTTTCATCTTTCAGCTCTGTTTCAGTGTGTAAGCTAGCTAATGAGGTCTGGCTTTAAAACATAAATAAACAATTTATCTGCTTCACTGGAATTTATTTCCTTATTGAGGCTAGTGTTTGATTACACCGGAGCACAACAGAATATTGCATAACCGTGTTTCTACTCAGTATCCACAAAAATTACAAATAACATAGGCAGCACAATGTCCTCCATATTATAAAATGCTTTCTCCTATACTTTGCCACTTGAAAACTCAATTTGGTCTTGCACTTCTCCTTGGGGAAAACACCAGTTACTACACACGGCAGTCTCCCATAGCAAGGGGTTTCCGTAATGAGGAGGGCTCCTCACCTTGTCAGGTAAATAAAGGCCAGCAAGCATACACAGTATGTTTGTGCTCCAGCTGCTACTTAGTCTCAGTACCTGAGCACCCAGATAGCACAGCACATGCTGCTGCAGGCTAAATGCCAGAATATTCATCACTCAGACTGGGTGGTGGCCCTCTCCAAGCTCTGCATTGTCACAGCCTTGCTGCTAGCAGCGCTGCACTCACCTAGCAGGACTATGCAAGTTTCAGGGACCGTAGGGCAGACCCACTTTCCATCCACCAGCGGGCATACCATTCTTTGGCTTTGCACCTTACACCTGCTGCAGCTAGCCAGCCTACTCTCCTCCCTGCTTTTTCCCCAGCTGCTTCCCATGTTTAACTCTTGCTACACCTACTGCTTTCTCTGCATGGCAACAGCTAGAAGAATCCACAAGGGTTTTCAAGTCTAGCCCTGTTATTTTGCAACAGCAACTTCAAAATTTCGGAAGCACAGGACTGGTCTTGGCTTGCTCAAAGTCTGTACAATCCTGGCGTGTACCACGTTCTGAAGTTGAAATTTGTGGAGAAGGACAAGCTCTGCAGGTGGACTGGCAGCTGAAAGCAAGCAATATTGCCCACCCTTAGTCTGGGTACAAATCTCACAATCAAAGCAGAGATGCAGAGAGACTGAAAGATTCCCATCTTGAAAATTGTTTTTACCTACAGAAACAGTCTTCTGAAATTTTCTGGTCTTCATGATTTTGCTCACTTTGAGCAGCCCCCTTTACTGAAAGAAATGACCTGCATGTATTCCAAATAACAGACTCAAAGTCTGAACAGTCACGATACCGTTACCTGCAGTGCAACTTTTCACATCTTTCTCCATTTGCAGTCCAGACTTAAGCCTGATATTACCAGAGGAAAGAAAAAACCTAAAGAAGAATCTAAAAATAATTCAATTTTCTTAACAGTCACGAAGATTTGAACAGCCTCAACTTTTTTTTTCTTTTTACTTTTTTTTTTTAAACTAAATAACTGCCTGCACATTGGAAGTGAATAGTTTCAGTTCCATGTTAGTATGGACCATTCAAAATTCAAAAGATCTTCATTGACTACACAGATAACATGCTTTCCTTCCATTTCATAACTCAGGTAGTGACATTGTTCAAAAATGACGCTAGTCACAGGAATTCTTGCAATCTCAAGCTTCAAACATATACTCTGAAAATTAGTCTAGAGTTTTTGCTTCCAATTCACTATTTCATCAGAATATCCTCTTCTGAAACTAATTCAGCAAATAACTTTGGAAAGCAAATGGGAAAAAGTATGCAGTACTCAGTATTATAATTTCTGAATATGAAGAAATATTTCAGCGATGTTTTTTCTGAAACAAATTGAGCTCTACTACTCAGTTAAGTATTCCTATTGCAAGAAATACAAAATTGTAATTGTGCTGTATAACATAGCTCCTTTTCATTTCATCTCACTCATTATTTCTCTGCTTATAAAGAAAACAGTGTTCATGTGGGAATAATAGACTCAGCAGAGTCAACTGAGACACGATTAACTTAGGTGACTAGAGAGCTGACCTATCAAAGCAGGTGCCTGCCCTCACTTTTATGTCTTGGCTACAATTTTTACAGAAGGCATGAATCAAGTTAACAGGGATTGCCAGATAAATGTCAGTAATAATTTCTTTACACAGAGCAATAGATGATGACGGTTTGAACAAGCATGACAGATCTTCTCAGGGGGAGAAGACTTTGGCAAAGCCATAGTTTTAAAATGGCATAGTCACAAGAAACAGAGTATATGGTATGCAGAGAAACCACAAACTCTCAAATAGTATTTAAATATATCCAGTATTGCAGCTCAATCTTGTGCTTATTAATCATTATTTTCAATTTTATAAGACAAGCAGGGATTTTTAAAATAGCAATAGGCAATAAAAGTTTAAATCTCCAAGTTTCCATTTCCTTCAAGTCACACGACTTGGCTCAACAGTTCAAGTTCTCAGAAACTGAAATAAAGAACCACCCAACACTTCAGGATCAAATATCTCAGACTGCAGGAGAGCAAGCCAAAAATGCTAGCTTGAAAGACATTGTGAATTGTCAATCGGTGTTACAAACCTGAACTCATGAACGGGAGTTGTTTGAGGGAGGATCTGGGACCAGTATCAAACACTGCAGCAGATGAACACAGAATCAGGAGGAGGGAATCACATAGTTGTTTTATCAGTATTTCAAAAAGCCAAAAAGGTTTTGAGCTGGGGCAAAATTGTTCCTGACCTCACATAGAAACCACAAGAATCCATTAAAATGATCTTATTTAATACGGATAGCTTTTCTTTTGAGAAAGATGTTATATATGAACAGGTTTGGCAAAGCAGCAACTGAGAAATTGTACAGTAACCTTGAAGAATTCTTCTAGGGTAAATTAACCATTTGTGTTCTTTCCTCTGCAAAATGCTTTCTCATATCCCTGTGGCTGAATGAGGCAGGTGGAGAGCAGCGAAGGGTGGGGGGAGTAGAAAGATGCATGAGTAAACTCTGTTCAACCCTGCATTGAGATCAAAAGATCACTTGCTTTGCCTGGGACTTTTAGTCATTAAAAAGCAAACAGGGTTGTGGGAGCAGAAATTAAGATGATGGATTAACTAAGAGTGAAGAAACCAACTCCTTTCAAGACAACTGCGTTATAATCAGCAGTATGGTTTGTATCAGGAAGCCATGAGGTGAGCACATACAGACGTGGGTAATAAACACCACTGAATTGCTAAAGTAATGCTAGTCACCTTGGATTCATCCAGAGACATTCTATATTTAATCACCCATACTCATTTGCACAGAACTTTGTAATACTTAGCTTAATTCTCTACATGCATTCAGAAACCTACACATGATTATGAAACAGATGAGTCTTCCCTTTATTACTCACTGGAATGGATTTAATGTGTGGAACAACATGGGATAGCTGCAGAGAATGGCCTTAACTGCACAAATAATATTTAGATATAATAGAGCTGACCTTAAAAATTCCTTACCTTGAAAGCATCATCATTTTGGCCTTAGTTATTGTAAATCCCGCATTAATAATGATATCTACTAACTCTCCAATCTTGGGTGTTGCATCAGGTTTAATCAAAGCCAGCGTTCTGGAAAAAAAAAAAAAAAGAAAGAAGAGAGACTGCCAACACTTTCCTTAAAGCTTTTAGTGTGCATGTCGAGTTTATATTCAGACAGAAAAACATCACATCAAAGAGAGAAATTCTGCCACAGTTAAGCATCCCAGCCCCAGTGTCTCATCAATTTCCACGCTGTTCTTGAATGCCTATGCAAGACGTTATTCTGATAACAATGAGCTTTGCACATTACAATTTCCGCGGCTTCCTAAGCCAAGTCAGCCCACAGTGTTCCACCAGTGATCACTATTTGCTGGCTTCTCCCCTCACTCTGAGAGCAAACAATCTGGCCACTTCTTGAAGTGGTGTGTACCTCTATTCCACAGTAACAGCTACCTTTCCTACCCAGAACTCGGAGCAACTGTTTCACAATCAACACTTGAAGTTTGCTACTTCTCTTTCAGACTTGAGGAATTCCTTGCATGCTGAAAACTTGTCTGTTTTTTGACGTTCTTCCCACAGAATCCACATAATTTAACACCTAAATTGCTTTTTAAGTGCAATTTGTCTGAGAGATTTTACTCAGGGATTTCAGTTGCAAGGATCCAAGGAAACAACTAAAGTTGGTAACTTCACAGTCTCATAATTGGGTCTTTAACAACAGATAGAAAAGAACTGTTTCCTGGTGCACAAAAGGTATGAGGAATATTCAGTCAGAAGGAAGTATGATATATTTATCAAATTTCTGAAGCACATCTCTCTTGCTGTAAGGGTAGATAGTTTCTCTGTGCTCCCCACTCCCTGCTCTGAGTTAGAACACAACGCATTTGTTTCCTTCTCGCTCCTTAACCTTGCTCAGCTCCCTATGTAAATCATTACATACATAAAAAGCTGTTAAACTTCTCTCTCTAAAAATATTACTTAAATATGTGCCTCTTCCATAAAACTCAAAGTGAAACGATTGTTTTATTATTACTTTTTAAATATTTGGAGGTCCCAGTGAGAAAAAGGATCAAATTGTGCTTAGTACAGTAGAACAGTACATACACTTCATGATATTATACAGTTGGAATGTCAAATGGTTGACACTGTTAACAGACACAACAAAAGGTTAAGAAAGGAGGTATTACATCTCTTTTACTGACTGACAGCTATATTCTAAGGGAGACCAATCCTAAAATCTCTACGCTCTCTCCCACATCTTTGTTTCCAAGTACATCCTGTCTTCTCAATAATTATCTTTTTATACTGTA
This sequence comes from Cygnus olor, assembly GCF_009769625.2. NCBI lineage: Eukaryota > Metazoa > Chordata > Aves > Anseriformes > Anatidae > Cygnus > Cygnus olor. The sequence goes on from NC_049169.1 coordinate 94,704,076, forward strand.
CATCCCCAAGGCTAGGACTGTTTTATTAGCGTGCTTTGCATTGGACCAAGTACACCATCAGCACTAAACATATTATTAATCAAAAATAACACGCACAAAAAGAAGGTCTGTAAAATGGCATTTTCTATTTGCATTCATCTTGTGGTGAGTCAGCTTCAAATGTGCTCAGCTTACAAATCAACAGATGATTTATTCAGCCCCGTATCTCTGAGACTCCATGTCTCCAACAATCCTGAAGAGCTCTTTCCATCTTTTACACTGTTTCCAATAACGAAGGCTACCCAAGATAGATTTTTTTATTGCAGTACTTCCATAAACGAAAGGTAAATAACTGTAAATTTCTCATTTTATTTACCAGCATAGCACAGAAGGCAACCTTTAGGTTTGCAGCAACATATTCTAGTGAGAGCAAATATGCTGAGGCTACAGGAGACGGATGAACTTTCACTACATTTACTTTGAACCTCAAGTGACACAAGATTGTCAGATGCTTTGGGAATAGACAGACTATCTATTCTACAGCAAATGTAAAGGAAGGGAGATGTCAGGGCAAGAAATGGAAAGAGGGAAATTTGAATGCATGTAACAATTCATCTGAAAGCAAGGGAGAGGCATAGATGACCTCCACAGCTCAGAAACCAACACAGATTTCCTCAAGCATCAGAAAACTAATTTACACAGATCAGCATAAGGCCCAGATCTGTTGGGAAAAATAACCCAAAAGGCTTGTAGACTAAGGGTGCGGGCAGTTACCAGAAATTGCATTAGAGTAGTCAGCTGAGCCTATGCTTCAGTCCATCACAGCATAAACCAAAACTGGTTTAGCCTTGTCTTCAGACCAGGAAAGGCTGACTTCTGGCCACTGTACAGGAAAGTGTACCAGCATAATTCGTATGGCCCACAGACTGCTCAACACCTTTCCCAGGGATATCACAGCTCCACTTCATTTTGCGACACTATTTATCATATGACAGGATGTGCCATGTGAACCAAGGCACGTGAGGGGGAGCAGTTGCGTGCTAGACTGATGTGTGCACACAGTCACACAAGGCATGACATGCACCCTGCCATAAGAGGCTCTCAGCTTTCTCATTTACCATGAACACCAAGGATCGAATCACTGGAATAAGATCTCCAGTGCACTTTGCATTTCCTTGAGGAACTTTTTTTAAATCTATGTTATTACACAGGCTGTTCAGCACAGACTGCTAATACTAGAAATAAACTGACCCTTACTTTTCTAATTTCAAGCTTTCCAGTAAAACTGTAATTCCTTGCAAAATGTAATGAAGCATTACATTATCAAGTAATTTCCCTAGAAGACTAATAAATACTGCACTGAGCAACTCTTATATTATCTTTTCTCTAGCATTGGTGTATAAGCTGTAACATTTCAGTATGAGCTTTTCAGAGACACACGGGGTAAGAAAAAGCATAATTCAGGATGCTGAAGACTGTTTCTGAGATTGAATTTTGATTCATGTGCCCTATTTTTAGTTTTAATTAGCAATATGTTTTTGTGGTTTGACGTGATGCAGTCTGCAAAGTACTTTATGAAACAGTTTTATGCCTAGGAACAAAGGAGAAAGAATTAAGCATGTTTACTTACATTTTCAGAAGGACTTTATGACAGTACTCCAGGGAGTACTGAAAAAACAGAAGATGGGAACTGATCAAAGGAATGGTGCAAAACCCATGATGTGGCTATGCTTGTGAGATCTACTTATTCCTAATCATAGGACTGTTACACGTACAGTAGCTTATGTCTTGTAGGGGATGAACCACTAATTATGTCAATAACTGGAAGCATATTAATAGCATATCCGATCATAAAAGAATTTGAGTATTTTTGGTTGAGACACAAGCTTTCTCATACAATTTTCAAAAATGCAGGTATTAACTGACTCTGAGTATAGTCTGCTTAGAAAGGACACACCAGTCAGACAAATTTTTACTTTAGGTTACAGCCACCTGGGATCACAACCAGAGGACCACAGAAACAGAAATCACTTTTTACACCAGTGTTTCCTTATACAGTACGTTCTAAGTAAGCATGTGCTTACTTACCCATCTTAGTCATGGTTTGTGATCCTTTCCTTACAATGCACTGGGATGGGAGTGGGAAGAAAAACAATCAAATATGGCTGTTTTTAAAAATTGACCCAAGACAGAAGAAAAATAAGTGTAATGATTTGAAACTACATTGAATTGCCATTGAACTGTCATTGAATTGTCATTAGCATAAATCAAGAAAGGGCCTGTGTAATAACTGGTCTCTTAATACATCTGTTTTGTGCCTCACGTACCTAGAGTCACATTTGCTTGCTTTTCTGACAAAAAAGAAGGCCCCTAATTCAACAATCATCTTTTTTTTTTTTAAATGTACATTTCTCAGTCTTCCTTATAGGCCTTTTCTGACCCTGCCTCCATGCATATTCAGTGACCAAAGACTGTACCTCCAAAGTCGAAATAAACTACAGGTAGTCTTGTACAGCACAGAGGCAAGAAAAGACAGGGAAATGTTTCTCCTCATACGACATCCACAAACTTATTAGTAGAATTCCAACTACTAATTATCTTTAGGAATTATTATGTACTGCATTAATCTTACTGTATCTAACTAATAGCTCTAATAGCTGCTGTAAAGGCTGCTAGGGCCAGGCCAAAAAGACAAACACCCCACATGCAACCATTTTGCCCAAGGGCTCCTTCACTATGACCCTGTTTACCCAGTGAAAGCTAGCTTCTGTGAAGAAAGCAGATTTTGAGGATCCCTTGCCTGTTTAAGACGCCTTTCACTGTGTTCCCCTAGGCCATTCTGAATATGTAACACCACTTGCATATCTATGTTATCTTTCAGTCGACATTCCTAAAATGTTTTCCAAACAGCTGACATGTCATAAATTCCCTCCTTCCTTTTGTAGAACAGTATAAAACCTCACCCACTCTCCCAGGACCACCTCACTGACACAACTCTGGTGTTGCTGACTATGCTAGTTTAGGCAGAGCAGAAAGTACACAGCTATAAAAAGTTACATTGATATAAAAACCATAAACAAGACAGATGCAATCTACCCAAGGCTCCAATGAGGCACACTGAGAGCAGTAACACATACAGAAGCCCTCCTTTGCTATTCTCTACCTGCTTTGCTACTCTTCCACCATTCCCAACTCCAGGTTGAAGAAAAAGTACCTGAAAAACTCCCTCTGGAAACTTATTATGGCAGTCATTTCCAAGGCAATGTTGTTGTGAGGTTAAGACTAAGAAGAGTGTTAAAACTCGCAGCTCTTCCTGTGTGCCCAGTTATTTACACCTCTTCAAAAAGAGCTCAAAATAAGCCCACATAGTTGGAGGGAACAAGCAACTAGCTGAATAGGGCTCCCTGGAACATCATACCTAAGAAAATATCCCGTACTCTTTTCAAAAAAAAGCTGGAGCAAATTATATAAATTATAAAAAATTTCTAATTTGCAAATTCAGAAATTACCTACAGTGCAATCAAATCAGATTTAAATTCCTTGTAAAGTAATCTTGTTGTCATTTTATTAAGTCTCTCATGATATTTTTATTCTTGGATGGGCTCTTAATGTCCTTCCCAAAGCAAGTCTTTCAAACGAAAAGAGACAATGAGTCTTACCTTTACCCATTATAAATGAAATTTGTCTTAACAAACAAGCCTGAAGATTTTATTGACACTCCCATGCTACTCTTCCCATCCTCATGACGCATTTCAGGAAATGCTGAAAACATTCTCAGGAAAAAATAAAAAAAACAAACAAAAAAAACCACATCCATGGTGGGAAAAGCAATGGAGAATGGGAATGGGACTCTCTCACTCCTGTTCCTACTGTTTCCAGTTATTACTGAAAAATGTTATACGTTAATACAGAGCAGATCTGTTTGGTAAGGTGCTAGGTTTGTGCACAGACTCCAGAGATGGGTGATAGCTTTGCAAGATTCAGGACTTCCAAGCGCAGCACGCATCATGGTTACCACACCAATACTGCCCCAAGAGAATCCGCAAATCACAATACTGTTGCTGCCTGCCCTGAGGGGAGTAACAAAGCTGAACTGGAGCCCATGTTTTCCTCCTCAGCCTCTTCTCTTTTGAGAAACCTGGAGGAGGCAGCACTTGACACCATGGATAAGCTGGCCTTAAAGATTTATCACGTGGGAGGGACAATCATGGGTTTGCCTACAAGCAGGGAACACTTTGCTTCCCTCCAGCCATCAGTATGCCAGATCACTTCAAACTGCATGCAAACCTGCAAGTAATTCATCTTCTCGCCACAATAAAGAAATCTTATCTCATTTCCAGCAAAGAGCAACTACTCTGAATCCCCAGCTACAAAGGAAGATTTCAAAACCCATGTTTTCGTACCTCTCTTTGCGGCTCCCCAGCTTGCGTGCTGTATATTGATCTCCATAGTCCACTAAGGAAAGATGACGAGAAAAAACTGTAATTTTATTGCCCACAAATAAATCCTCAAGGTGTAAGCTCTCATACTTGGTGCGCTTCAGAAAGGTGCGATGGTTCTTCACATCATACTGCAGAGAAAAGAAGATTAAGATTTATCATAGCAAGAGATCTAAGCTGTAGGCAAACTCAACATAATTTTTACTCTACTTTCAGAAATTTCCATGCTACGGTGAGATTGAATCTGATCACTAAATTGATTTAATTCCTAACCATTTGAACTTGCATGCGTACTGGGAATGCCTAGAAGATTAAAACCCGATTAAAAATTTGTTCCATTTAAATAGTCTCAGGGTGACAGCTGTCTTTGCATTTTTTATTTTACCATTTGCTTGTGCTAATTCAAACTGTGATAAACGGTTCACGTGCCTATGGATATCTCTGCCCAGTCTCACTGAGAATTTCCCCCTAGCAGATCTGTGCCGTTTCACAGGCCAACGGCTCACACCAGTAATGACCATGATGCACACTGTCTGTGGCAAGTCTCCTCTTCAGGGCATTGTTCCAGTGATACTACGCTTTATTTGACTGCATAAGACTCTGAATTAGGAATGGATGGATGGCTGCAGCACTAGGTTGAGAAGTTCTCACTGCCTAGAGCTGCAAGCTCAAATGCCTGTCAAGACAATTCAGCTTTGTATCATCTTTCTCAGCAAGTAGCAAGACGGTAATGTGCAGTTTTCTGGGTGGGCTGGCAAAGCACAAAAGAGAACCTGATGAACACACTCTTCTCCACTCCATGTAAATATTACTGATCCCTTCAGTTTCCTGGAGAAATGGAATCCTATGAAAAGAAAATTTTTGTCCTCTTCAGGCTAAACTTCTCCTTTTCTGTTTTCATTTATGTGTACTGTCCTCCATTGCAATGGTATACAAACTAGAACAGCATTACAAGAAAACTTCATTCCTGCAAGCCTTGGAGAAAAAAATAAATCAGTAAAATTACATACTCCATGTTCTGAAATGTTTGAATTAATCTCCTGTTTTAGGCTTGAGCTAGATGAATTGTGAGCTTTTCCAGAACAGCTAAAACTTTGGAGATCAGAGAATATAAATTATCTGTATGCTTCCTTCTGCTGAGGCAGAATTACAAGGAAGAATCCTTCCCTGCTGAAATATCTTCAGCCCTCTCCAATCCTACTACGTGTCCTTCAGTTACAAGCATAGGGGTAAATGAAACAATAACATACTGAAAAAAAAAAATCACTTGAATTCAGCTACTTGTTTTTTCATGTACTTGGCCAGGAATCCTATTAACTGAATTGAACATTAAAATTCTTCAGCATCTTGACTAAAAATCTGAACATTTCCTTGGTTATTTCACTAACAGTTGTTAGAAAGGCAACCTCCCCAGCTTTTTCTCCCTTCTCAAGCAGAAGATGAAGAGGGGAAAAGAAACAAGAGAGATATCTACCTGTGTTAAAGAATTCTTTAGAATGGAATTTTGGATGTTTAAAATACCTTTCTATAATGCAAATGATAAACTGCAACAGAACAGATGTAAGACAAATTTGATTGTTTTTTCCCCCTTCTCTCATGTACATGTGCAGGTTAATTATCCAAAATAAAGTAGTTCTCTGCTAAGCACATGTTCTTTTTAAAGACTTCTCTCTTTTTAGAAAATATTCTGTAGAAAGAAAAGTTGTTCAGGCTGTAGGAATTTCCTGTGAGAGTTATTAGCTACAGAAAACTTGGACAGTTGGGCACATCTCTGTCAAGGCATCCAGTCTGATCACAACAGTTGCTTGCTGTTCTTGGACAAAAAACTGTGCTGTTTTCTAATGGCTGCAAGGCAAGCTGGAAACTTGTCACATTATTCCCTCTGCAATTTTCCTTCCCAGGAATAACCAAGATATGAAGGACTAAAAAAGAAAAGCTGACGATTTCACATAACATAAGCCTTCAATTGCTCCATTCCACCTTCAGCTGGGGTGTGTGATAAAGGAGAGCTATCACTGCAACAGTAGGAAAGGTGATCTCTCTATCAATCTCTCTCTTAAGCAGGGAGAAGCAGGCTCACATCCATTACCTCCCTTCTCCTAAAGCATGTTAGAGGTGAGGGTGGGCAGCCATCACCTCTTGGGAAGACACCAAAAGACGCAGAAGAATTTGGCAGTAATGAAGAAAGAATCACCGAATTTCAGAGAAACTGAAAAAAAAAAAAGATCCAGAAGGCAATCCTAAATTTAATCACTGTCCACAAACTCACCCCAAAACTGATTTTAAGAAATCCTTTCTATAGAGGTGTTAAAAGCATTTTTGCTTTTTTAATGGTTGTCTTGATCATACACAGTCCGTGTAGACTCATGACTGTTAACACACAGCACTTAAATCTTAAAATGAGAGCACAACAGCAAAATGCTAGTCTACCAAGTCATAAATGTTTGATGCAGAAAGTGTTAAGACAGCTCAAGAACACCTTGAAAGCTCTTGGTTTTGAGACATCTAGGTGAAATGAACAACAATTTTGTCAGCCTACACATGGTTGTGTAGGAAGATTATTACGGCTCCTGACTGATTAGCTAAACTGTCTCTGGAAAAAAAAAAATCCTCACATTTTGACAGCTGTGCACACAGACATCATACAAATAACTAACTTAAAAGGGACAACATCATGGTAGAGTTTGTTTAAAGAGACTATCAGTAAAAAGTGCAAAGTGCATCTCCTCACACTGATGGGTACCATGGTTTCTTTCAGTAAGCAATTGTTTGGGTAAGAAAAGGCACATTTTGCTAGTTTTCTTATTTCTGATCTCTGCATTTGATACTTACAGCAGGAAAACTAAAATTTCATAATGAAATTAAGAAGTGTGAATATCCAAACCTAGTCTACTCCCAGACCTTTAGATCTCCATTAAAAATTAGAAAAGACTAGTCAAAACCATTCACCCATTCCTAAAGGGGAGCACAAAGAATTGGCTGTTTCACTAGGATTATCTGTACTATCCATACTTCATTTTTATATATGTGCCTGCTTCTGCAACATGCTTGTTTTAACCTATTAATAAACAGAGGGGAGTAGTTGTATGAACAATAAGTCAAAAAGCACCACTGATGCTTTTTTTTTTTTTTTGATGATGATTTGGATCCCACTGTCTGAAACATCATTCCTTGCTTTAAAAGCAAATTAAGAGTAGTTTACCATTTCCTCTACTTTGGTAACTTTTTTTTTTTTTTTACACTTTACTCTTAAGAGACTTCTGGAATTTCAGTTGAAGCTTATTTCCCTGCTTGGAATTAGCTTCAATTTGTGTTTCTCATGCAGTAGGTTAGCACTGATTAGTTCCAATACTAAAACCCAAGTAGAGATTGAATGAAAACAGATTTGTGAAAATGAATCTCTCCGTGCCAAAATAAGATTTAAGATAAAAATTATTAACATGGAAGCTTTTCCACATGTTCCACTGTGACCTAGTGTTTTTGCTTTTTGTTTAGTTTTAGAAACAGAACAAGGTACATCTTAAATTACATTTTCATTACCTGGAAAATTAATTGGCATAGGTAGTGGCCTTCCATTTTTCAAACTGTTTAATTGGATATTGTACTTATAATAACAGGATTTTTTCTTGTATTCTTACCATTTCAACTGATCCATCCTTTGGATAATAGAGAAGCTCATAACGCCGAAAGAGTGAAGCATTTGGGTCATACCATTCAGCAGTGAAAGCATATCTATCATCTTGACTCTGAAACAAAAAAAGGGAGGGCTATCAGAGCAACCATACATGTTTCTAAATACATAAATAATAATAATAGTAATAGTAGTAGTAATAATAATAACTAATAAACTTCCTTGCATTTGCTATCAGAAAAGTCAAAAAATTCTTTAGTAAATGCACAGCCTGCACATCTTCATCTGCTTAACACAGCTGGTGACATCTTTTCACTTGTCAGTTCTCATCTTTTAAGTATGATGAAAACAATATGGCAGTTTTCCAGGCAATCTCAAATCTTATTCTGATTTCATCAGTCATTAAATCTGATTTGTTATAGCAGTTCTTGTTAGACTTCTTAATTTTGTGAAATTGAGCCAGGTATCTGACTTACTTTGGTATGTTAAAAAAAGTGTGTTCGCTCACACGAAAATACTGAATTTTAACGTTTCCCACACAACTTACAGGAAAACACTTTCCTCTTCCTGACCAGTGATATCTGAACTTCCGTTAATGCTGAGATAAACATATTTGAGCAAAGGACATTAGTTCAATTCACTACTTAACTGCCTGAAATTTACATAAAGCACAAGCAACCTGATCTCATTTACACCTCATTTTCTGCCATTATGGGGTGTGACTTGAAAGGTAGACTGCAATAATTATGAAACTGTAGCTACATGCTTAGCTTGTCTCCGCTCATCCTTCAGGGAAGCAAGCACAAAGGCGATGCAGTGCATGTGGACGTGCAGCTCCAGCACCTCTTAGTGGTGTGTGTTTGGTAGCTGTTGGTCCTACAATACCAGTTATTTGACAGCTGCTAGATGGAGCTCTACGTTTTTATTTTCCATAGCCTTGCTAAGTCTGATTGCTGCTCCTGAGGACAAGCATGGTCTCATCACAGGCTTCCACTCTTTAGAGGTGCCCGTACTCTCTTATCTTAAACATTTAGGTACAACTGGGAGTTGAAGTTGCAGCCAAGTAGGCTTTTTTTGTCCTTCAGATTTTAGAAAAAAGCAGTATTTCAGTTGTTCCAAAGACAGCCCACTAAGCAACCAGACAGAAGGAGTTCCCACGGGCTTCAATGACTGCTCCGGAACATCAGAAGGTAAAGAATCGTAATCACTTTTGTGGTGAGTGGAAGCCTACAGACATTAAGCCAAACAAATCCGTGCTCTTGCTTTTGTTGTCAGTGCAGTTTTTCTTTCAACATCTTCAGCTTAAAACTGACATAAGAACTTTTGCAGGTTAAAGACTTAACAGAAGCAGCGATGGGTAAGAATGAGATAAAAAAGAACAATTTCATAATTTCACAGTGTGACGAATACATATGTCTGGTCAGTTAAAGGCGTTGAGGCAAGTTCCCCACCCTACTGTCAGCCCTTACGGTGCCCTCCACTGCAAAACAAAGGCATGATTGTAACACAAAGAGACTTGCACAGTGGGAGCAGCACAGTCTTATCTCTACACTACACACTACAGCCTTTGACATTACTTAAACATGTTTTAGGTGCAGCATCCTGCACAAAAACTCCCTGAGGACTTAGCCTAGTTTCAGGCCCTTATATACGCTAGTCATGCTCGTGTCTTCATTGCTACCACCGTCATTCTAGACATACGTAAGCCAGAACAAACACCTTCCTACGTGAAAACTCACACCTTAGTTCTTCCATATAGGCATGTCACTGGCAATGAACAACAAGGAGGGCTGACAGATTATAATAAATGACAAATTTCGCCCTTGATCTTAAATACACTCCTACTGCTGGAAGACGAGACAAAGCATTTGACTGATGTATTTGACCATCATCTGATCACGGATGCATGTTACACAGAACCACTTTGAAGCAGCAGTCTACCACAGAGGTTGTCTGAAAAGAAATGCAGTCCTTGTTCCTCAAGTACTACCTCCAGACAAGGACTAGTGACATATGAAATAAATGAAGATGCACTCCTCGTAACACCAAGACAAATACAATTGTATTTACGCTACCGATTTTATATTATAGCATCACTTTCAAACATGTTTGCTAGGTAGCAGTTGACAGAGAAGCTACTAATTTTCATTTATGTAAAACTTCGGAAACATCCAAATGTTTACTTGTTCATGTAAACGTGTTACTTGCCTGAGACAAGCAAAGAAAACGCCTTTAGATTTTTCATTTAGTCACCAGTATCTTCGCATTTACAGTGAAGAACTGCATTGTGTCTTGTCTGTTGAGGAACTGGCCTGCTTTTTTTTTTTTCCTCTTAACATATCCTTGGTTTTAAGATGCATTCAAAATTCATTTTCTGAGATCTTACTCAACGTCCGAGCTATTCACATTTGCTATTTAGCAAGCTCTGCTGGCCACTGCTTTTTATTTAGCTGAATGGCTGAAATGACCACTCTGTATTATCTTCTTTCAGGATGGCAAGCAAACCCAAGGTAATAAAGGCTACTTAGGCTTGGAAAGCACTGCTGAGCTAACCCCCAAATGCCCAGTAAAGGAATCAGTTAGCAGGAAAATTGGAATTGGTTATTATTTTATACCTGGAAAACACACAGAGCTAACAGTTTTCTAAAATGATCAAAATTAAATCTGTAAAGCTGGGCCATAACTAGAATTTCCTCTGCTTTATAGACATAAAAATACCACAATAAGTCATTTTTAAATGCAGAGAACAGTATCCGAAGAAAGCTTACAAGCTTAAGGAAAACATTAGAAAAATAACTGGAAACAGATTACATTTGTGAACAGGTAGATTGTTCCATACCGCAACGTGAAGAAATTCAATATTAAAAGCAACCTGTAGACTCTGCCAAGCAAGTGCAATGTAAAACACAACAGGACTGCAATTTTACTATTGCAGATTCATACAGATAGCCTTAGAACTGACAGAAAGCAATCCAGAATGCAATCACAAAATGGAATAATGCAAACATATTCAGATGAGCCCTTCCCAGGCATCGCTGTAAAACTGACACTCCAACTCATCAAAAACATCAACCGATTTCAAATCATATGTTTTAAAAATTGACTACATACTAAGCTCTTAATAAATCTTTTTAAATGAGAAGTGAGACTTTTGTTTAGTTACTTAATGCAAAGACAAATACCAAACACAAACATCTGTCCACTTCCCATCACATACAGTAAGGACTGCAATAGAATATAAAGCCTTCACAACCCTGAAATTATCTTTTACAAATATTTACTTTCATCTTCCATTAAAGTGCACAATCACCATAACTGCTATGGCAGACAACTTTCCTGCATACTCTTCCACGAGTGTGTCCCAGGCTGCCACATGGAAAGGAGTCTCAAAGACGGGAAGGTACTATGGGAAACATGCTGTGGCTGCTCCTTGCCTTCTGCTCCTCCTCCTAAGAAAGGCAACTCACAGAGAAAACACATGTCCAGAACGGGGTGATCAGAGACCAGTGGGGATCTGCCAGGTGGCGTCGTGCTCAGTGCACCACCCCGCTCTGGACCAACACCACATCCTTCACAGCCCTCAGCCAAAGAGGGGAAATGGCTGACACGGTTAGGGACCAGTGAAATCATGTCACCGTGAACAGCTCAAATAGTAACAAATCAAGTCAAACTATGAATATCTTATAACTCAAAAAATTCTCCCTTGAAAACATTAGTTTCCATTCCTTTCTGTATCTGCACCCTCATCACAATTACACACAGCCTCTTCGATCACGACCACACTATTAACCAAGCAATACCTACTGAGACAGAAATATTTTTCCTTACGCTTTCACATCAGTGGAAAAATTACCAGCATTAGAAAACCCAGCAGTGACTGTCTGCTTTATATTCACATACTGATAGTTTCAGAGTTGCTGTCTTTAGTTCAGTTTTTGCAGCCCTTTCTATGGTAAAATCCAGGGCCACTGAAATCAGTGATCTCAGTTCACCTACTGCGAAGACAAAAAGAATAATCTTTCTCTTTATTCCTTCTTTCACAAGCTGCAGGGAAAAACATTTGGATATATGTGTAGGTTTTGCTAGCTTAGGCTTTTTGTTTATACTTCTATGTGTGAATATGCAGTAGGAGTATGTATTCTATGGCTCTGTGCACATGAGAAACATTTATTGAAGTACAGCTGAATACAAAAAAAAATCAAATATTGTACTTAGTTCTGAAAGTGATGGGAGTAGCAGGCACTCTTTGCTAGCATGGGGCTAAGTTCTGGAATCTAAATCAAAGCATTTCTGACAGAACTGTGCTCATAAAAAACTGCAGCAGGGAGAAACAGTTTGTCTGGAACGTGGCTGCCAAGGAAGCTCATAACCTGAAAGCAGAACGCTTGGTAAGCTGGGCAGGAAACGATCTCTTGTCCTGGAAAGCTCTCAGATTTCCAAAGGGCTTCTGCTCTGCAGTAAAACAAAAGCAGATCTTCCAAAGCTTTCATGAGAAAAAACAGAGGGGTAGAGCAGCAGCTCAGGGAGTAAAGAAGTTCCATGGGAAGGTGGAAGAACAATTTTATCCCTCTGGTCTGAGCTAAGCAGAACATGCAACTGGTAACATACAGTTATCCCACCTTCAAGGTGCTTCCTGACTGGCACACTCTTTTACTGTTCCGGGATGAGTATCTTTGTCCTCTCCCTCTAGTTTTGACTAGAAATTTCATCCTAGAGATGAAATCCATCTCTTACAATGGAGTAAACAGGAAATCAGGGTTTTAGGCAATTTGTTTCTAATGGTCATGTGCAATTTCTGGCTCACCATAGTCTAAGAGAAGGGCAGTTGAGATGATTCCCCGTGTTAACATACAGGCAACAAATTTTTACTAGGATCTTGCCTTTCATATGACTTTATTCTTTTTCATTATAGAGATAATTCTGTCCCATCAGTGAGCCTGAAGTTAATATTTTTCTACCTGTTTGCCAAATTCATGCTCTTAGCTGTAATCTCTACAATCTCTAGCTGACTAGGAACAACCACCTGTGCTTAAAACAGTTCCCAGCCTGCAATGCACCCTCACTCATTCAGCTTATTACTCAAGAAATTTCACATGAAACTATCAAAATATTTCTTATAATTACAAAAGCTCTGAGGTATCTTGAAAGTGCACCTTTACATGCTGTTAGTAATCCTGCCTCTGTGGAGGCTTATATATACTATCAGGAGCGGCAGCATGCATGACATTTTGACACAGGCTCACGGCCCATTGCCCACATATTTATAAGTTTAGGAGTCACAAAGAACATCGCTGTTTTAAGTGGGTAGCTTCATGTCTGCTGCTCCTTCGATTTTCCCGGTGACTCAGTGGCTCTGAAATCCGATCTGAGGGAAAACAAATCAAAAGGACCTGAATCAACTCCCACTGAAACAATAAAAAGACTGCATAAACCTCAGCAGAAGCTGAATCGGAGTCAAAAAAGACCCGTCTTGATCTCCTGATTCCGTATTTTGTAAAACTCTGTGCCGTCTCAGGGAAAAGCTGTGCTCAAACACTGATCAAGCTATTTGTATGAAAATTACTGGGAACAGGTTGGGCCAGCAGGCAAGAACAATCCTCAAACTGAATGAGTATTTCCCCTCATACAGAAAGAAAACTTTCTGGAAAGAGAGTCCTGAAACTTTCTAAAATTATGGCAACAGTTTTAGGAGAAACATTTATTTAACAACCTGGCTGCTTCCTATGCCAGGCTGTTGGCACTCTGAAATATTTGGGGAGAGCAAGAATATTTTTATAAAAAATTAGATGGTATTAAAGGACAAAAATACAAATTATTTTACAACTTTTCAGGTGAAGATATGAAGCTGACTCCAATATAAGGTAATCTGCTTATACACTAACATGTACTTACATTTTTTAGAAATAAAAATAAATAAATTACAAGTGTATGCAAGTTTGCTGAGCACTCTCTTTGGCAAAAGTTAGACTTTGTTGAAATGGCCAGCCCACTGGTATCTTTTTTCTCACCTTTCCTATTTTTTCTGTAGAACCTACATAGAACTACTGCAGTATGTGTTGGTGCCATCCCTCAACAGATGTTGGCCTCGTGCTCTTCAGACAACAGGCTGAAGTGGGGGACCTGACTAGCTGCCTTCCTCAAAACCTCAGCTTCTCAGAATTGGATCCAGAAGTTATTGTTGTAGATGTATGATTAATCTCTTAACAGTGGGTATCTAAGTCCTGTTATGAATTATTTGAAACAGCTCCTCAGAGCTCACAGATCATTCAATCTTCTGGACTAATCACCACTTCAGATTTAACTCTACCACAAAAGGACTTCAGCAAAACTGAAAAGAAAGACAGTGATAAAATCCTAATCTGAGGAGCTGGAATCAGGGCTGGCAGCCAGATCCATCTCCACCTCCCTCCAAAGCAGCCACTCGCAGACTCATGCTCCCCCAACAGGCCACAGGTAGAAGCACTGTCACAGCCTCACCTGCTTTCTGAAGAGCCCCAAAAATACTACTTTTGCTTCAAACTGTTTGCTGTTATTAGCTTTAGTGTTCTCCCATTCTAACATTCAGACAGCTTTGCTTTATTTTCAGCTGAATGCTTTTAGGTGTATCTCCCCAGGGAACAGGACACCTAGCTTTTCAAGTAGCACTGCGTTCTCATGTATTCAGAACACCAGACAAAAGCTGTCACTTCAATGAGCTTTAAAGATGGGCTCAACCAGTGGGCTAGCAGTGCTTTTCTTTCGGGTAAGGACATCTCAGATGTGACAGTCCCCTGCAGATAAAACCATGAAGCTGAAAGAGCAAATCAAAACCATTTAAAACAATTAGAGTCTCTACAAAAATGTTACATAAAATGATGAGGTTGAAACATCAAACAAGACATGTCAAGCTAAATTACATTAATAGATGCCAAAATATTTAATGAGTTGGCCAACTCCATTTGTGCAAATAGTTTTCATCCAGGAGAGGGGAAAAAAAATCATGACCAGTCTTCTGAGATGCTAAATAAAGGTTGATGGAAGTTAGAAAATGGGACCGGGATTCCTCTGCTCCCAGCTCTTCTTGGACTGCCTGTGCAACCTCAGGCAAGACAACTTAACCTTATGTGCCTCCTTTCCTCCAGCTTTAATAAATTAAATCCTTACTCTGGGAGGCCTTGCCACACTCTAGGCAATAGTAAATGTACCTGCATCTGGGCCGGGGCAATCCCAAGCACAAATACAGGCTGGGCGGAGAATGGATTGAGAGCAGCCCTGAGGAGAAGGAAGGACCTGGGGGTGCTGGTGGATAAGAAACTCGACACGAGCTGGCAATGTGCACCTGCAGCCCAGAAAGCCGACCACATCCTGGGCTGCACCAAAAGCGGCATGGCCAGCAGGGTGAGGGAGGTGATTCTGCCCCTCTGCTCTGCTCTCGTGAGACCCCACCTGGAGCGCTGCGTTCAGCTCTGGGGCCCCCAGCACAAGAAGGACATGGAGCTGTTGGAGCGAGTCCAGAGGAGGTCCACAAGGATGCTCAGAGGGCTGGAGCACCTCTCCTGTGAAGACAGGCTGAGGGAGTTGGGGTTGTTCAGCCTGGAGAAGAGAAGGCTCCAGGGAGACCTTGTAGCGGCCTTCCAGTGCATAAAAGGGGCCTGCAGGAAAGATAGGGAGAGGCTCTTTGTCAGAGTGGAGTGATAGGACAAGGGGTAATGGCTTTAAACTAAAAAAGGGTAGGTGTAGATGAGATATAAGGAAGAAATGCTCTGCCTGTGAGGGCTGTGAGGCCCTGGCACAGGCTGCCCAGAGAATCTGTGGATGCCCCATCCCTGGAAGTGCTCAAGGCCAGGCTGGATGGGGCTTTGGGCAACCTGGGCTGGTGGGAGGTGTCCCTGCCCATGGCAGGGGGGTGGAACTGGGTGGGCTTTGAGGTCCCTTCCAACCCAAACCATTCTGTGATTCTATGAAATAAATGGGATACTTGTACGTTAAAAGTTGTAAAGCAATTCTAGTTTATACAAAACAAACAGCATCACTTCCTTTCATACAGTCTATGACTGAACTGCTACAGCGAGATGCCTTTCAGAGAGCAAAGGAACGGTTAGCAAAATAGCTAGTGTCACTTTATCACAGAGCAAAGCACTTGCTGCTTCATCAAACATGTCTGTCTTCTTAGTTTCCAGGCACTGTATGCCCTTCAGTTTGATTGAACAAGAAGGCCTGTACGTACAACTTCAGAAGGCAACAGTACTAGGCAAATACATTTCTGTACCACTACACTCTGCCTTTCTTTAGGACTACTTGTCCTTACTAAATGACAAGCAAACACAAGAAATAATGAGCCCTGGTTCTTTCTACTCGTGTTTCCCATCCCCGACTGTTTTACCTGCAACTTCTCTTCAGCTCAAGCATTTAATAAAGGCTCAAACCCACCTGGACTCTCTGATGCGTAACTAGGGTTGAGCTCACAATGAAGTCTTTCTTTAAAGATGCCTTAGAAGGTTTCTTCCCCCTTTGCATTACTGTGAAACCTGGAGGAACATCATTGTCCCTCTGCCTGAAATCTGCCAGTAATTTCAAACTTACTGGGGAGAAAAGGGAGGACACAAGACAGTGGTCAGATACACACATGCAAACTGAGATCACATAAATTTTGCTTTTCTGAGGCAAGTAGGCTGAAAGCAGCTGTACGAAAAATTCCATTTGCACATTATGAGTAATTTCCTATCATCAATAATTCTTTAAAAGAAAAATATCCATTTACGAAAGAAAAGGGAAAGGAAAAAAAAAAGTGCAGAAACAGCTAAGCCATTAAATGTTGGTGACAATTTTGCAAGAAACAAGAGACTTCAAACATACCGGTGGCATTTAACGAACAGCATTTTAAGTGGCAGAAAGTGCTCTCACTTTCAGCATTGTAATGCACCTTAAAACCCAAAATGAATCCTCAGCAATGCACACTTATTATGTTGTGCTATTCAACCCATCTTCTACCTTTCACAGTTCCTATAATACAGGATATTTTCCAGGCAAAACATAAATCCACAACACTGTGCAGATAGAGCTCTCAATTAGCTCTGTCTCTCAAATCTCATTTTCCTCCTCCTCTTCTGTCCATGTTTCTGACACAGGCATTGGTATAATTTTTATAACTCCCATTCCACAGCCCCCTTGCTGCTGTTGGTCCTCCCACCACTTTCTCAACAGGCTTTTCTTCAGAGTCAAAAAAATCACTTGCAAATTGAGAAACATCTGGCAACTGCAATTTCCATGGCAATATCTTGACTACAGACAATTCTCAAACTAAACCTCGTATTCATAAGTTCACTGGTGAATTCTGGAAGTCTCTCTTTTTTTTTTCCCTTTCCTTGTATAAAGCAAATCCTACCTATTGAAAATTTCACAGAATTTCTAGACAACTATTAGAAACTAGTTAAGATTGGTTAAAATTTCAAAAATCTTAATCAACTCTGGAAATCTTTTAAACAGGTGAAACACTGCTGCATTTAGAACGCTTCCCCTGCCATAAACAGGTGCTACTTCCTCCAGATCCAGCTACCTGACTCCTACTACTACTGGTACCCAGCTTCTCAGATGCCTTTTGGCATATGTATGTGCTTTTTGGCATATGGCCGTTGCTGCCCGGACCTTCTGCTGCCAAGTAACGTGGGGATATTTCTGTCTCTGTAGCACTGACCAAGTTAATCATCACCTTTGACTGGGATTTCAGTTCAATAAATCTACTCCATATGTGCAGGGGTCTTGATGAGCACAGCTCTAGAAGGCTGAAGACCCAAAACTTTCTTCCCAGATTTAGAAATCTGCATTCCCACCTCACAACAACAACGTTATCGGGCTGTTCTGCCAATTTGCTAAGGAAGAAATCATCTTTTACTAGATTATGCAAATGCTGCAGGCTTTCTATGTAGCATGTAGGCGTGATTAGTGTAACCTATTCTTTCCCCCTCCAGTCTCTCATGTAAGAGAGTCAAGAACTGAAATCCTCAACTCTTAACTCCAACCCTCTTCAATTACATGTTATAATTAAGTACTTAGTTATAGGATTCATGTTATTTTTCTAATGATGTTGGAATACAATTTCTCTAAAACACATGAAGGACCCCATACTGCTGCTACTGCTCTGTGAAGACAAGTGTAGCTTTAGAAGACCAGCTAACACTTATTTTGAGGGGAATATCTCTCCATTTAATGCATGCTACATGATGTACTTTATTAGGGTGAAGATCACAAGTTATATTATTGTAATCTTTAATTACACAGCCCCATATAATTTCTCTAGTAGTAGTCAGTAGTGCTCAGCATTTTCCTACCTGCCTCCACGAACTCAGGAAGAGCGTGACAGTGATTATAGCAAAAGCAGAGCTATTCCCCGACTCAGAAAAGCATCTCTAACACAAGTCATCTCACAGACTTGGGGCACTTGCATAATTACATTTCAGGATACAGCTTAGGTGCTTTGCAAAATCCATTAGTAGTGGCATCACTAACACTGCCATGGTCAGCTGCTGGATGCTGGGTCTCTGACTTTGAAATAGGAGGTTAGTGTCTGCATGTGACCCCAGAAAGGACAACAGGGCTGCACATACACTCAGCTACCTGTGCACCCCATTACACAATCCTTCCTGTATTGTACTTACAGGAAAAAAAGTTTTGAAAGGCTCAAAACTCATCCAAACATTAACGTTGACAGTCACACTCAAAGGTAGTCTCTCCTTTTATACACCTTTCCTCTGTCAGAACTCCAGCTTTCAATTTCCAAGCTGTTCAAAACAAAAGCTCTTTGGAGGAACACTGAATTTTTATCTATTTTTTGTTTGTTTATTATTTGTCTGCTTATTTATTAGGACCGAGAAAGTATTTCAACTTGTTTTCCACAAATTCAAGTCTTCCATTCAACTTTCAACTCCCAGTAGAAGCTGTTTGGAAAATTTCCAGCAGAATGGTTCAAGTTTCAGATCATTATGAGCAGCTGGAAGCAGAGGTTCAAAAGGAAACACCTAAAAATCCTGAATGAAAGCTCTCAACAGCACTTCAGGCTATCCTAATGCCTTCAGCATCTTTAAATTATCTCGGCTTATAATAATGTTCTGAAAATCGTTCTTAACAGGAACTAATTGTTTCCCTTGGAATCACAGCTAAGGGAGCCAGTGTCCTTCGGTCCGCTGACACCAGTGAGCATTAACACCCCAGAGTTCGAGTGAATGTTCCAAAGACCGCACGTGCTGCATCCACCTTGAACAGTCAGGGTACGTAATGGTGTAGTAAAGATTTACGATGCCCCGAAGTACACAAACAACCCTGTCGACAGGTTGGTTATTCACTGCTATGGGCACTTAAAGCAAGTACTTTGCCTGCACTGCTGTTTAACCAAATGCTGAAGTTAACACACTATTTTTTCGTAGATTGTGTCAAATATTAACTCTAATGTAGATGGACTAAATCCAGATCTCAGCTAGCACAGATGTCGTGGTCATATACCCTTTAATCTGCTGTCAGACTAATGACAAGTTAGTTGTGAACAGGAGTTCTCATGACAAAATCTGTTCAGCAGCTTCCCAGGAGTAAAGCTGTCAGAAAGTAAAAACCTGTGTGGCAGAGGAAACAGAGTGGGTAGTTTGAATCCTGTTCTTAAACTCTGCCATTCCTAATGACTTTTTACAGGTCAATTTTATGAAGATTTCTTTGACCATCTAACAAAAATTACTTCTCTTCCAGAGCAGAGGAATTTTGTCACCACAGTTTTGAGCAGCCTACATTAGTCTCCAGAGACGTGAAGGTCTCCGCTGGATGCAGGCAGTGACTGAAGAATAACAAACCTGTACATGGTCTTGGTCAAATTGCTTAGTTTCACCTTGACAGATATCCCCTGCATTAGTGCATTTGATGCTCGGCACTTTCACAAAAAGGAGGCTGTATTTCCCACTTCATCCTTCTGTAAAATGGGAATAACCATCATCATGGTCCATTATTCCAATGGGAACAACCATCAGCACGTCCACAGAAGGACAGCAAGATTTAATGGATAAAATATCCAGACTACTTAGGTACAACCCCTCATCTTGTTTTTCTGAAAAATGAGGCAAAGGCAGCTCATTTTGTTCACCCTCCTTTCCCACTTCTGCAGACTCTTCGTTGCAGTGCAGAAACCAGAGGCCTGCAGAAGCAGCCAGAACAGGGCTGCTGTCCCTGCCCAGCCCAGGCTCTGCAGCTGCCCCCAGCAACCTCTGCTGGTCCAGCAGCTGCAAGGACTGGATCCACACCACAGCTCATCCCTTCTCCCCAGTGAGCTGGGGATGTTCAGGCTTCGAGGCCGTAGCTCAGTCATTACAAACTGTGCCATATGAGAGAACATCAGGCAAGGCAAGGACAGCATTGCTATCAGGTAACTAGAAAACACATGGCATAATGCAGTCCTGCTCCACAACTGCAATTCCTAGACACTACAGTAAGAGAATGAACACAGAGAAAAGATAAAAATAGAAGGGGTACTAAGTTTAGTGAAAGATCATACCTAAATATGCATGGCATTCATGTGGAAGAACAGGTACGCAGCCTCAACTGTGCATGCACACATCCTCCCCTTCCCATGTGTATGGGAACACACTCTGTTGTGTGGCTGCTCTTTCCAAGCATGTTAGCATATTCTGCAGCGAAAGCATGACTTTTTTAATGAATAAGGTGGTTAAAATTAATGAAGAATCCCATGCAAATAGACGCAACAAGGCTCTCGGGACTGCATCGCCAAGAGCCACTTTGCAAATATCGGAGCACCATCTGGTGTTCAACGGGAGGTTGAACACCTTATTTCAACTTCCAAGTACACTATGCCTCAAAAATAGTTAAATGGCAAAACGAGATAAAAAGACTAAATTATAAAGCACAGATTCTTTTAGTCATTTTAATACAGGGAAGTGGCTGAAACGGGGTCACACAGCCTTCTTCAATACCCAGCTTCCAAAAAATGCCAATGCCACGTGTTTTGGAGGAGTAACAGAACTCTTCACTCCAGGACAACTTGCAAGGGCAACCTCGCAGAGCTTACCTCATAGCGGAAATGTATTTACCTATAGGTATTAGCATGAGAAAAAAAGAATGTCTGCCTTTTGTATGTGCTCCCCTTATCAGGGGATATTCTCATGATACATACAAATACTTGCTAAGCTCTCCATAATAAGCTGAAGCACTGTGTTCCAAAGACTACAGGTTCAACATTTACTCATCAATCCTTATGTTGTTTTTTCTTTCCATTTTGTCAACTGGGAGAAAACTCCTGGGTTCCACTCACCAAAGGGTACTCGGTGATCTTGGTAGGTTGCTTAGGCACCAGTGCACCTGGTTTCCACCTGTGTAAGGCCACAGGTGAACACAAAACAGTTCTGGAGGATTAGGCCAACCACATCCATGAGGTAGAACTTTTAGTGATTACTCATCGCTACTCACAACTTAGTCAAACTGCTCAACTGAACAGCCCAAACCACTCTTCAGAGACTCCCCATTCCCTCGGCTTAAACAAAATGGACACCACTGACTGAAAAGAGGAAGAAAAGTCAGGGGCTGGGGAACACAACACACAAGATGGAGCTGAGACACCGGTGCCCGCTTGCTTGGCTGGCCAGGGATAGGGGAGGGCGAGGGTGGCCTGACTACAGCCCATAGGGCCAGCGGGGGACACACTGCACAGGACACATGCTGACAGCAAAACAGGCAAAGGACACAAGCTGAAAAACGGCAAGTTCCAGTTACACAGTAGGATTCTTAACCTTATGGTTAACTTATGGGGTTTTTGGTTGGTCAGCTGGTTGGTTTTTTTTAACCAAGACACTGGAACGGGCTGCCCGGAGGAGAGGCATCTCCACCTTCTGAGACTTTCAGGACTTGCCCGGGCACGGCATGGCACCACCTGCTCTGATTAGGCCTGTTTTAAGCAGGGGGCCAGACTGGATAACCCCGAGAAGTCCCTTCCAACCCGAATGCCAATTCCATGATTTTTATTGTCAGTTTGGATGCTTCTTGCCCAAAGGTAACACCCATCCTCCTGCACTCCTCCATGTCCTACAAAGACCTGTTGGGTTCTTATAATAACCCAAGTCCAGATGTGCTTTCAACAAAATTAAAACCTCTGATACAACATACTTCAGCATAAATTTTATCCACATGAAATCTGCCTGGAACAATTCTCTAAATAACCACTGTCTCTATCATCAACTCCCATTATTTCTTTATTACAAACTTTCCTTTCAGTTGGCAACTTTTCTTTTCATTCCCGACAGTGGCTCACTGAGTAATCCCTGAATTTCTTTGGTTTCTGGCAAAATAAAATAATAAAAGAAAACAAACAAACCCATATAATTAGAATAGATGTGCCAAAGTTATTAAGAACTGTACCTATAATCTGAAGGGTCCTGAGAGACAATTCTGGGTGATAAAGGGAGATTAATATGGAATGTATCATTATGTAATGATACATTCATTAGATAACTAGATCACTTTGCCTTTCATGCTGTCAGCTACTTCAGACACATCAGTCAGAAGAGCTATCACTGCATCTAAAATTACTGTTAGAGAGATGGCAACTCCTGCAAGCCACAGCCGAGAGCTGGCTAGAGTAGGAGGCAATTTATCCCGTGCATTCTGAACCTGTCAACTTTATATATGCAGGGCGGTATTTTGTATAGCAAGTAATGCCATAAAGATGCCAAAACAATTCCTGGAACAATGTTTTCCATTGCTCCATCAGATATAGCTCACAGGAAAGCTGTATTGAAAGCTGTATTCTTTTAGCAGTTTTCATTTGGCTTGCACAGGCCCAAAGATTCTGTTATTTTATTAGCTCCATCTTCTGCCACGTGCATAGGCTACCTGCCCGAGAAGAAAATTAGCAATACTAGGAAACATTGGTTCAAAAAGAAACGCTATCATACTTCTGATGCTCGTAAGACTCACCGTGCAATACGACATTTTATTTTCCCTGTAATGAAATGCTGCAAGTAATAGCCATTAAGTAAGGAAACCTGTTTTTGCGGTTGTTTCTGTCATGCCAGCTTACAACAGAAAGACTCAGGCCACTTACTCTGCAGATGAAAAACCAGGGTAATCACCAGCTTGTACCCCAGTGAAACTGACCCTTGTTTGAAGACCAAAGAAGCAAATCTTCTCAAGCATTAAGGAAGTTTTCTGGGGGAGAGGTTTTGCATCTCTTCCACAAGTTTAAAAAAAGAAAATGCTATTTTTTTTTAAAGGGCAACTGTTTTGCAACAAAAAGTACATAATTTGCAAATGACTAAAAGAAAAGTTATTTTATAAATGTGCTCTTGTTCAGGAAACTCTACTGAATGGGAAAGAGTTTTGTCTCTTTATATGTTCATCTCTGAATGACCACTCTTCACCAAGTCATCCCATCTTACCAGCTAATCCAGTATGGTTGAGATTACTGGTTCCCAAATTAAACTCCAGTAAGCCAAGGTATAGTTCACAACTGCCTCAGGAGCTGTATTGCCTTATAATGCCTTCAGCCGAAAACTTGATCACAATATGACAGCGCTGGACCATGAGCAACCCAGGGCTCACTGTGGCCAAGTTCTAGAAATGGCTGATTTGCTTCCTATTTTCTAAGATTCATTTCCAAAACACAAAGTCTTTTCCAGTGATGAATCAGAGCTGTTTTTTAAAAAATATTAATTTTAAACAATTAGTTAAAAAAATTATTCATTTTCTTCCCTGTCTTAACCAAGAACTTCCATGTTTCCAAGAACTTCCAATATTCTCTAAGCTGGGTTTTATTTAGCAGTGAACTGATAAAAATAAACACATAATATAGTAGTTGTAAAATTTTCTGTTGAAGTTCATTAAACTGCTCATCTCCAGATATATTCAAGATTGTGGTCAAAATTACATGACTGCATGCTCTGGCAAGCTACCCCAGAACAGCCAACTTCATATGTATTTCCCCCGATGCTGCAGAAAGAATTAAGTTAGTTGGAAGCTCAAATTCCACTATGTGCCTCCGTGTCCACAAAACCAAAGCCGGATGACATCCAGATGACGTCCTGTTAGACAAAGCCACCTGGCTTTTTTGTGCCTTGATTTCTTTATGTGCAAGATGGAAATAGTACTTGTCTATTCTGCTCTGCAAAGAGTCTTGGTGATGTACTCTGCAGTTGTGAGAGCTGTGGGGGCAAGAATAACGGTTTTCTTTTAAAAAAAAACAACACAGAGGGAAACGAAAGCATGCAAGTGCACCTGCAGACAGCCTAAGTGCAATAAGGCTCTGTACCTGTATGACCACTGCTTGCATGCACAGGCCATTCTTCTCTGGCAAATGGTGGATTTCTACACCTGGAACTCTTTCAGGTGTCAGAGTGCAACAAACTCATTAATAAAAAGAAATTAACATTTTCGAGATGATGCTCCAACATGTCTCTGTGTGTTATTACATCCATAAAAAGAGTAACTATTTCCAGCAGCCAGGTGAAACACCACCTCTGGAGAGGGAAACAAGCGAGATTCTCTCAGGGAATTTACTGCCCACAGTCCACAGCAGCCATATGTCACACATGCACAATCAAGATGCCAAAATGCATCAGAGCTGATTTGAAATACTGTCAACTGATGACAACAAAAACTGCTTTCCAACAACTAGCAGACCTTTAGGCCAAAGTGCTGTCATGGACAAATAACTGCAGGGTGTTTCAGAACATTTCTCCTTTACCTTAGCTTCCCCCACAGTTATGTGCCTGGTTTTACAATGCACCCAACCAAGTTTCCCATGCACTGGCTCCGTGCAAACCAAGTGTAAGGTCTAACACTAGTACACTCTGAATTAAAACAACTAGAAGTTATTATACTTTTCTTTCTGTGGCTATGATATGATTTGTAACATGGTTGTTTTTTTTCTGAGTAGATATACATGTTACAACTAATGCAATCATAACTCATAATTTATTCTACTGACTATAAGCAACACAGTACTCTGGGTCTGGCAAGCTTTCTACCAGAATTCTCCTTGCTTTCAGAACATAATTAGGTTCCTGAGTTAAAACCTGGCTTGTAGAATAACATTTGAATTCATTGGAAGGAGTTGTTCATTTTTTAATTCATTGTGTCTGAGAAAAGATGTTCTGAAAATGTTTGAGATGGATCAGGTGTATAAAGTCACAGTGTCCAAAAGTTTGGGAACTTATCTCTTTCTCGGGATGCTGTATGCCTACCTAACTGGGTGGCACACGTTCCTGTAACACCTATTTTCCCATCATCTTCCAGCTACCAAAGTGTTCTTACTGTATTTTAGGAAATTGGTAGGAGAAAGGGTGCTTGAGTGGGAAAGCTGGCTGCTTTGCAGGTATGAAAGAAACAAACTGCATTCTATAATACATGGAATGTCAGAGAAAATCAAAAGAGCAGCCCATTACATTACAGGGAAAGAGAACAGACAAAATATAATGCAGAGGAAACTGAAATACACAGCTTCTTCTTGCTTCAGCACTCACAAAAGCAATTAAGCAGGTTACAACCAGAGAAGTAACACATTTGGTTTTAATCAGGGGACAGAGCTGCCAAACAGGGAAAGAAAGAACAGCTTGAAGAAGTTAGACATACCCATGTTAGCATGTAAAATGGTCCTTGATGTTCCACCAGGACCAGCCAAAGAAACCCCAAACCACACTTATTTCTGAGCACTCCTAGAGAAAGGCCACCGGGCCCTGGAGGAGGATAAGGCTGGGACAGCTGCCTCACTGCTGCCTTTGGAAGATAACGGAACGAGTTATTAAACAGACAATTGTTGAGCATCTAAGACAACATGATAATAAAAAGCAGAAAATGTTAACGTGTCAACAACAAATCCTATCGTATCCAGTTTCCAGTTACACAGTAACTGACCTAAGTGAGTAAAGGAGAAGTCACTGATGTGACACACTTGGCTTTGCTAGGACTTTTAATCCAAGACACCCCACATTCTGACAAGTAGGAAATCACAGCCTGAACTAAAGAGCAGTTCTCACTGCTGTATGCAAAAGTAATTAGGAATACTTCACTCACAAACCGGGAGATGATTTCCGGTGGAGTCTCAAAATGGCCCGTCCTACATCTAGTTTTATTTCATATTTTATTTCAGCGTTACACTGACAATGAAACAGAGAAGGTGCACGTTCAGAATCTGGGCTCACACTAGGCTGGGAGAGACTGCAGTTTGGTAAACAGAAGCAGAATTCAAAGTGATTTTGATTAGCTGAGAATGGTCTGAAATTCTGTAGAGGCCAATTACTACAACGATGATCAAGAAAATAAATTCAAATACCTGGGGAAAATCTAGCCAGACTGCAAAAACACAGGAAAAGATCTGAAAGTTACAGAGGATTGCAGTTGAGCAGGAGAATGCAGCCAGGAAAAAAAAAATGTGGCTAATTTGTCACTGAATATCTAGGACACAAGAAACGAGAATTTTGTGCTGGTCAGCGGCAGTGAAACCTCAGTTGGCATATAATATGCAGATTAAACACCGCGTTTAGAGAAAATTGCAGACAGTAGAAAAAAAATCCAAAGTTTAAACACACATGATCAATAGGAAAATACTAAGAGAACAAAGTCAGTTTAGCATAGAATAACATGAAAAGATAGAATAGTGAAGCAATAATCTTCAAGTTCTTTTGCACATAACAGACAAAAATGGGTTATCTTTATACCTGCCGTGTATAGAATTAGTAACCACTGGCATCAGCTGCAAAAAGGAATGTATAAGGAAAAAATACAAACAGTAACTATAAAAATCAATAAGTAATGGAACTATGTCAGGACATCATGCAGTCCCTGTCACCGAAGGCTCTTCAAAACAAGTTAAACAAAATCACCATGGGAAGTATTGTTAGAGGTAGCTGTAGGATTCAACACCACTTTAATGAATCGGTTAACTTGTGTCACCTCAGCTGCAAAGGAAGGTTAGAAACACATCACATTCACAACGAACAAAACACACAGCTGCGATACGCATGCTGTGCCTAGGTGACATCCGCGTAACCTCACAAAGCAGGACTTCTGTTGACACGAGTAAACACAAAAAGCGCATTTGTAATTTTGCCCGGATTCACCAAGAGACCTGTACGCCCTGTGTGTGGAAGCGAACTGTGGTGCTCCTGATGAAGCGGCAGACGCTGATGCCGAGTCTGGGTGCTCTCACAACGCTGTGACACGGGCTGGAGCAGCTGGGACAGACCCGAGCTGCGTGAGGGATGGATGGGGCTTTGGGCAGCCCGGTCCGGTGGGAGGCGCCCCTGCCACGGCAGGCGCTGGCGCTAGGTGGTCTTTGGGGTCCCTCCAACCGCACCGACCTGCGATCCTCCAGCCACACCCCACCGCCCGCTCGCCTGCCTGAGGAACCACAACGCCCGGCGCTCAGACGTGTTTCCGCCCTAACACCCGCTGCCGGCCTTCCGCTGGGTCCCCCAACCCCAACCCCAACCCCAACCCCAACCCCAACCCCAGCCCCAGCCCCAGCCCCAGCCCGCCCCAGCCCCGCGCTCACCATGGCGGCGGCCGCCTGCCCCCGCCGTTCCCTAGCAACCGTGGCCCTGCCCAACGGCCGGAAGCGGAAGCTGAGGGCGGTGGCGGGCGCTGGAGGAGCCGGGCTCGGGGCTGCCGCCGCCGGGAGAGAGGGTAACGGCCGCGGGGGGCGTGGCGGCTGTTGGGGCTGGATCCGAATCCGAATCCGAATCCGAATCCGAATCCGGATCCGGATCGGGACCGGGACCGGGACCCGTCACCGGGACCCGTCACCGTCTCGCCGTGACGGCTTCCTGCCCTGGCTTAGCTGGGGGCTGTGGGGCGGGAGCTGAGGGAGCCCCGGGAGGGGAGGCTGCGCTTCTGCTTTCCTCTTTTTCCTTTATTTTCTGTTTCTCTTTTCCCTTTTTCTACCCCTCGCAACGCAACCCGGGGCCTAGGAAGCTGGCAGGGGCCTGCTGCTCCCTGCCACCATCGCCGTGTCGGGCGGAGGAGTGGCCGGGAGCCGTCGTTTCCTCCTCCTCTCTTGTCCGCCCCGAGCACAGCGCGGATTTCACTTTTTTTCCCTGGTGATTTTAGGCGATCTTTACGTGCTCCTCAAGTTGTGCTTTGGGAGTGTGGTAGTTTCAAAGGGTAAGGGGAGGGCTCATTTGGAAAGGGGAACTTGAGGGGTGGAAGTTGAGCAGCAAGAGCTGGGAGGTCAAGTCTAGCCCTTAGTGAAGGAAGAAGCAAATGCTGGAAGCTTCATGGTCTTCTTCTAACTCTTCTGGGTCCTGGAGTGTTTTTTCTGTTTGTTTTTAATTTGTTTTGATGGTATTGTTTCCCCCCCCCTTATAAATTACTTACAGCTTTTAGCTCACGATAAAGAGCATATCAGTGTGCCTGAACTGAATTTTAAAGGTTGTACTAGAAAACAGGGTAACCCAAGATTAACCGTCAGTGCTATCTTGCTAAAGATTTTTTTCCTTTCTTCCCACTCCTCCTCAGATTCATGTAGTTAAGAAGAACTGAATGCTAAGGAGAAAATGACATCCCTAGAAAAAGGTAGGTGGTTCACATGATATCTGAACAGACTGAGTTAAAAGTACTTTAACCTATATTCTAAAAGCTTATTCCCTTTATTTAGCTATTAGGAAATAATTGTGTGGCCTCACTGTTGCAGTGAAAAATAAAGAGCTGCCTGGATGGGGCAGTTAATACGATGGGTTTTCATAATCTAGTTTTGCATGGAAAACCAAATCTGTCACTTGTCTTTACGCTTGTCTGTCAGTCCTATTGTGGTCTTTACAACCTGGTGGTACTGATTCAACCAAGCTGAAAATTGGGCAATGTAATGGTGCCATTATGGTATTTTTGAAATTTTGAATAGAGGATGCAGACACGTTACTGCCCAGAGTTTGAGGAGTAACAGCAGTATGTGTAGCTATGTTGTAAGACACTTTCCTGCCTTTACCCATTGTGAGGAAACTTTACTGTAATATTTAACTCAACTGAAAACT
The DNA here is from genome assembly GCF_009769625.2 of Cygnus olor. Classification (NCBI taxonomy): domain Eukaryota; kingdom Metazoa; phylum Chordata; class Aves; order Anseriformes; family Anatidae; genus Cygnus; species Cygnus olor. Next base: position 94,733,112 of record NC_049169.1, read on the forward strand.
TGGTGAACTTAAGTAAAATGAGTTTCAGTGACTGTTATGTGTATTTGGGAATCTAGACCAGATTGCAGCCTCACTGGGAGTACTGGGGGCTATTGATTAGAAATGATGTGAAACTGAATCATTCGCAATTAAAACATATAACAGATAGTACTTAAAGCCTCTTAAACTTCTTATGGCATTAGTAGCTAGTAGCTGCTTTTTATTGTTGCTTTTAAAATGGGCCTGCTCTCATTCTGTCAAGTTCCCAAAATGTTAAGTTTGCTGTCAGTCTATCGGTAATATTGTCATGATTTTTTTTCCTTACCAGTTCTTGCTCATGTCTGCACCTACCTAATCTTGTATGGCAGCAAGGAATTAAGATTAATACAGTTCAGATCAATGATTTTGTCTTAATGAGCAACACACACTTGACTTTTTAGATCCTAACTTGTGCTGCAAAGGACTGTTCTACACATGCAGTGTGAAATTAAAAGCTTCACCTTTAGAGTAAATGAAGCGAAGAGTTGCAATGAAACCATAACAAAATGAAAGGTGGTAAACTTCTCCTTCCACGTTTTCTGAATTTTAGTTGACTATGCCTCGTCACCCATCCGAGGACCTGGAGATGGCATGGAAACAGAGCAGACGGCTGAATCGGTGGAAGCAAGCACTGGAGCCAACACTACAAACCATCTCATCCACCACAGCCCACAGAAAAAGACAGTCTCTTCGCTGAGTCCTGGAGTTCTCCAGCTAGGGAAAATACACGCTGATAAATCAGTAGAGATTGAAGCTATCCGTATATTAGTCCCCAAAGCAGCTATCACCCACATTGTTCCAACTAAAAATGCTAAAGTAGCTAAATCAGTGGGACATAAAGGAGATACGTTCCATCAGTTGGATGGAACTGTAGATCCCAAGAAAGAACAGACAGAGTTGAAAAATGCACTTGAAAAGCTAAAGAATTCAGAAAAGCGGTTGTTACAGGATAAAGAAGGTCTCTCTAATCAGCTTCGTATACAGACAGAGGTAAGAAATAAAAGTTGTTTGTTTGGTTGTTTTTTTTTCCTCACACACAAATGAGCAGCTCTGGTTTATTTAGACAGTTTGTGAATAAAATCAAAGCTAACTGTTGTGACATTGTAGCCTTGAAACAAAAAATTTTCCTTTTGAACTTATCAGCTAAGATATGGAGTAAAAGTGCATCCGAGCACTCCAGTGCTGCTTCTCTGTCAGCAGATAAAAATATCAAAGGCGCAAAGCTGGGTGAAACATGCTAGAGAGCTGCAGGGAAATGTATCTTTCATGAGAAAAGCCTTTGCCCTTCAATCCAACTGCGAAGTAAAAAATGTTACTATAGAAAGGGGGACTGTAGCTTTCAAAAGTCATAAATGGATGTCTTGTCTCATCCTTTGCTATCTTACTGAGTCAGGACTTGAATGCTGCTGAAACTTTCTTTGTTTCTTGTAGCAGATTTTCATTCTTCCTCTTTGAACACTGTTATAATTTAAGCAAGAAAATGTTAAACATGTATTAGTCTTAAAAGTTTATGGCTTACTGAAGTGGATTGTGAGGCTTAATATATGCTGCTTTGGGTAGATCCCATGCTGGAAGGAGGAAGGCAACTTATTGTTTAGTATTTGCAGTAAGTTGTGCTGCATTCAGAAAGTAGAAGGTGTTTCAACCTCTATTGGTAATAAGAAGATGGTTTGGTCTAATTCTAGGTGAATCGGGAGCTGAAGAAATTACTTGTTGCTTCTGTTGGGGATGACCTGCAGTATCACTTTGAACGGATGGCTCGTGAGAAAAATCAGCTTATCCTAGAAAACGAAGTCTTGGGCCGGAATATGTCTCAGTTGTCTGAACAACTGGAGCGCATGTCTATACAGTGCGACGTGTGGCGAAGCAAATTCCTAGCGAGCAGGTATTCCCTCTTACAGAACTGTTACAGCAGCATTTTGCTTTAGTCTTTTAATTCGCACACCCACTGCAATACCTGGGGGTGTTCTTATATATGCAGAGCCACAACAGCTATAGGACACTTATTATGAAGTTTCAATCTCTTCAAAGATATAAAGAAAGTAAGCTCCTTGTAAATCTAAATACTTCTGCCTTTCAAAGGCAATAGGGTGGGTCCTAACACTCCTGAAATCTTAACTCCAGTTCTTGTCAATGTAGTAAGACGTGTCCAGTATAGGGTTTAAAAATATCTTACAGGACAGCTGTCTTGACTCATCTATTTTTTTCCCCCAAGAATCCCCATAAAATCATCAATTCTTGGAGAAGTTGATTTGATAAACTTTTCTTAGAGTGATTCAGGGATCTACTGGGAACAGCAAAAAATGGAAAAGATGGGGGATCTCTTCTTTAAACACTCACTGTGTTACTAAGAACCCTACTGATACTTCTGTAACCATAAACGAATGGGTAGCAAGAGTCAGGAGCAAATCTTGAGCTGATCTGAATGTCAACATTTCCTTTGACAATGGATTAGACTTTTAACTTGCTAGGTGTAGGTGATTTAGCACATCTGCAAATAGTGTCCTATGATTTTAATCTTCTACTGTAGCCATATACAACTCGTTAATTTTAATTGGTGATGCTTAATGCATATTGTGGAAAAGCCTTACTGCTTCAAAGAGACAGTAATAGAATAGTCTCCTCCATTTAAGTTGCTGGTATTTAGCAGTTTTGTCATAATGAGTGAATGGTAAGTAGCTGTGACAGTACTAGCTAGGCAAGTGTTACTACCCTCATTTAACTTGTTTCTTTAGTATTACAAGTCCCAAGATCAGGGATGTGAGTCCCTCCTATGAGCATTTTTGACAGTGTGGAGATGTGCTTCGAGTGACACCTTTGCTACTGTAATGTTCTGGTTCATTGAAGTCTTGGATTTCTTACTGGTGGCTGTTAAGTGGCATTCTCTTCTTGGTGTGCACAGTATCTCAGGTACTGAAATACCAGCTCGAGGGGTCAGTGCCAAGTCTCATGGCACAGCAAAATATGACAACAGTTTTCTCATTTGTAGCTCTCGCATGTCTGTATCCGGAGCATTTAACACCTAGGGACTGCCCCTGAGAGAGGCAAAGAAGTGAATGCAGTCTGTAGCCATAGCCACCTTGCATGTCCTTTGTAATTAGGTAGATACAGGCCCTGTGTGGCAGGGAAGGGAGGGGAACAGCAGCTTAATCCTTAGTTTGAGCTGATTAAATACTGTCTGTCGTAGAGTTAAGGTGACTTTGAAACTGCTCACTTAAGTTACTGATTGGAGATTTCTTTTGCAGGGTTATGGCTGATGAGCTAACAAATACCAGAGCAATTCTTCAGCGTCAAACACGGGATGCACAGAGTGCAATCCAGGATCTGTTGAGCGAACGGGATCAGTTCCGTCAAGAAATGATTGAGACACAGAAGTACGATTTTTCTAATCCAGACTACCTCTCTGCAAGCTTTCGTTTTTCTCAGTTTATTATGGGCTAGAGAAGAATCAAATAGATTTCCTCTGTTCTTGTGGTATTTAACAACAACAACAACAAAATGCTGATAGATAGTATCGTTGCTTTTCAATCTTGGAACTGAAATAGCCGAAGTAGCATTAATTCTTACTCCAGCATTCCCTGGAGGTGTGACTTCTCAGGGGTCGTATACTGTGGGGCTGATATCTCTCAGATACTAACCTTCTATATTTAATCGCTTACTGCCTTGACTTCAAGTCTCCTCTATCTCCTTCCAAAGCGTACAGATTCTTCTACCTGTATTGACTTCTTAATGCTTATCCAGACAGATATCAAATAAGTTTCACTGGTATTAAAATTCTGTATTGGTGATGTATGGCCGTTGAGAACAGCCTCTTTGCTTCCTTGTTTAAATACTAAACCTTTTTTGGTTGACATTTTGACTTGTGCGGTAAGTTTTGGGAAGAGATGATTCCTCTGAAGCCTGCTGTGTGCTGACAGTATGCATTAAAAAAAACCCACTAATTTTCTCCTTTCTGTGCAGGCTGCTGGAGGAGCTGATGGTTTCTCTTCAGTGGGGGAGACAGCAGACATACTACCCCAGTGCCCAACCATACACTACAACAGAGCTAGCAACTGTGAACTGTAAGCTAGCCAAAGCTGTAAGCTCACATCTTCTTGGAAATGTTGGAACTAGCAGTCCGAAAAAGACTTCAACAGCTGTGGAGTTTTGCAATACCCCTGCTGAGAAAATGGCTGAAAGGGTAAGAACCCTTCATATATCTCCAACTGTCATCACAGCACTGGGTTGTGTTGCCATAAAGCAAGGCTTTTCTTTCTGTAAACTACTTAATATCTTATTTAAAAGCTACACCCAAGGAAAACATGCTGAATGGAGCTTTTTGTTTGATATTTAAAAAACAAATCTGGAAGAATAAGCAGAACAACATAACACATGTATTCTGTTCTGTCCCTAGCACCACAAATGACTGGGTCAAAATTTGTTTAGACTTAGTGTGTCAGGAGAAAGCCAACTGAAAATACTTAAGTTTAAAAAATGATAGGGAGAAGAAACCTAACTCAGGTAGGAATAAATCATAACACTTCAGGAGTAGTTTCTGTTGCCCTAAAAATAGTATTGTCGAAGGTGGGAGGAAACAGAGAGAGAAGCTTTATCTCTTCCAAGATACGGTTCCACTACAAAAAGCTTGATGTTTAAAATAACAAACTAGACTAACAGTCTAGTCTGGAAGTAGCTGAATAACACTTGAGCAGCAGAAGGCTCACAGTACCTTATTATATATATTGGCCTTGCTTATTTTTGCTCACCTCAGCTAAAAAGAGTTCTGTTATTCTCAATAAAATCATACCTTGAATTTCTGATTGATATTACTAACTCTTAAACAGCACTTAATGCTTTTATATTGAGGGTCTGGATAGATGGATATTTTTTAGTTTTAAATTTGAAATAAAGCTGAAAAGCCCTGCTTTTGAGCAGAAATCCTTCGTAGCTGTCAGAGAATGATAAATCCTATTAACCTTAATAGATATATTTTCATTCTCAGCTTTTCCATCCTTAGGTTTTACGTGTATTGGATCCAGCTGCCTGTACAGAAACATCAGCAGAAGCTTCCTTTTCTGAGACTTCTCCACCTTCCTTCCTTTCCACAAAGAAGAATATTGGAAGGTTTCACCCTTATACAAGATACGAAGATATAACTTTCAATTGTTGCAATCACTGTCAAGGAGAGCTGATAGCCCTTTAAAAACACAGCAAATGCAACTGCACATGCACTCTTTCTGAAGAATTACACTAGTTGATGTTCAGCAGGCTTCCCTTTTTCCTGTTTCTTTCCATAGGAGTGTATTTAAAATTGGAAATCCTGCAGTTTCTGCTTCTCTACCACTTGAAGTCAGGGACTGACAGGACTTCCTTAGCCTGTGGGATACTTCTATTATTTTTCAGTCTGAAAAGCTACTTATTTCCTTCTACAAAGGCAAGACCAAAAATGTTATGCTGGTCCAAGCTGTAGGGCATAGAGATCCCCGTGATTAGTTGAGGTTTACAGTCTTATTAACAAATCTTAATGAATCTCTCGTTACAGGGAGACAAAAGCATAAGCTATACCAAAGTAAATGAAGTACTACATATTAAAATAATAATATAAAAATCAAAAGACACTGGAATATAGTCAGCTCCATGTTTTTTAATATTATTCAAGGTGAGGAACTGTCCTCAAGTCTACGTTCAACCTTTTAAATTTAGTAATATAAACAAGTGTGTGCAATGAGTCTTTACAGCTGTAAGCTCTGAAAGAGCATATGCAGTATTGCTGCCCTCCTGGTATGGAGAAGGGGAAAAGAACTTGGATGAACTCTTATCTATAATATATTAAAAGGACCTGGCTTTAAATGGATTCTAGAAACTGTGGGGGGTGATATTCTTGTATTTCCACAAAGCTATAATGATGCTTTTTCCATCTATTTCAGCTTCCAGAGCCAAGCTGTTAGGTAGCTGATCCTCGGCAAAGAAAGTTTGATATACCTCCTTTAGTACACAGTGCTGAAACCTAACCTAGCACTAAGAACTCAGTCCTTGCCCAAAGTCTTCCTGGGTGTTACGGGAGGCTGATGGTAAGCACTAAGTTTGCACAAGGACTAGTAAAAAATATTTTTTTACTTGTATGATTTTATTTTCTTGATGTTGGTTCAAAGAGATACTCCAGCAGATGATCTGCTGAATCCAAAGAAGCCTATTTAAATTTAAGTTGCAAATGTAGAGGAAAGTTAGGAGGATGCAAATACACATTTTGATTTGTTTTCTCTCCCATGTTTATCATATGTAGTTGTCTAGTTTGGAGAAAGGGTTTCTACAATGGCTGCCTTCACCCAGTTTTTCTTTAAATCTCATACCATGTTCAGAGTATATGTTACAAATTCTTGCTGTTTCTGGCCATGCTTTGGGTTGCATGAAGAAAACTACAATAAACTTTCTTTGCTTACTTTAAAGTTACAGTTTTGGATTTAATACAGCTGTATCTTTGACCCCGCATTCCTTTGATTTCATCAGTCACCTCAGCATATTCTCTTGTATCAAGAGTACACAGCATCAAGGTGACAGTTTATTTCAATAAGTTTAGCAAACGTGGAAATGGACACAAGGAATCCAGCTTCCTTGATATTGGTAAAGATCATAATTCACATTATCTTTAATTTCATGGAGTATAAAACTACTGAATATAAATGCATCAGTCTGGCTCAAAGAAGTAAGTTTCTGAAAAAGTGATGCAAGTTCACATACATGTTAAACCTTCAATCACCACTTCCTCTGAAATGAAAGTGTCCTCTGGTCTAGCCAGGACAGCTGGTCCACGAACCAGTAGAAAGCAGTAACTCAAAGATTTAAGAAATAGCATTTTCCAACAACACAACGAGTTGTACAAGCATCATCACAAGCAGCAAACAGCAATATTAATCCAGCAAAAATTCACCATTTTACATAATAGCCTGCATCTGGGAATTCATGGTGGAGTTCAGTAATAAAGTGCCTTTTAAAGGGGAGTATGTATTTGCCACCCTTGCAAACAGATCTCACTCTCATTTAGATTTGGTCAAACCAAGAAGATCCCTGAGTTGTACATAAAAGCAGGCTTTTCAACAAAATTCATTACAAATAAATAGCAAAACCATCGTCAATGAAGGGAATTGTTAAACTCACTTGAAAGCTTTAAAAACACCACAAAGTCGGTAGCTGTAAAGAGCCATAAAAATTAAGAGGGTTGCCCCCAAGAACTCTGTAGTTACCTCTAAATTTTCAACTGTAATGGTCTCTGAAGCGAAAGGATTTAGCCTCTGAACTAATGCAGTGGATGTTCTGCATCTGTTTCGCTCTTCTGGCTTCTAATCTAAGCTGCCTCGCTCGCTCTTTAGCAGCCAGTTCTTCCGCTCGTTTTTCTTCTCTCTTTCTTTTTAGCCATCTGTGGAGAGAAACAGGACTGACAGGTAGCAACTGAAATTTTTATTTCATCCATTCAAAGGAGGCTGGACCCCATGTAACTAGAGTCACCTGGTGCTGCAGGATAAAGATGTTAGGGCCAAGTAAAAGCCCATCATTCCCAAACATGAGAGGTACTACACTTTTCAATCCCAGCACTCCTGGTTCTGCATCCACATTCCCTACCCGCTTTTGTTGAACTAATTCAACTTGCAGACTCAAGAAAAAAAAATCTCTTTACCAGATAAACTTTCTGCCCGTCTAATAGACTAAATTGGCATAAGACTGCTTTAAAATAGGCAAAAAGGGCTAGGGGAGAAGGATCTCTTTTTCAGCAGAAGCAATCCACTAGTTCAGCTCAGGCTCTGACAAATAAATTTTACAACAGTGAACAAACAACATCAAAGAACTGATATGTTTTTCCTACAGTATAAACTAATGAGGGTATATTCGCTCAAAAAAAGACTTCAGCATTAAAGATGTACTATAAAACGACAGTCTAAGTTGATACACTACAAAAATTTCAAAATGGATTCCCTAGGAATGTTTCTACTCACTCTTTGAAAGCTCTGTTGCATTCCTCTGTTCTTGGGAAAAAGGCAATTCCCTCTGCCTGCCGTCTCAAAATTTCTATCTGTTTTTCTTTCATGTGTTCTTGGTGCTTTTTTTTAAGCCATAACTTGAAGGCTTCTTCTGGATTCCTACTCCTGTCCTATTTAAATGAAAGACACATATACATGAGATTTATCATTAAATGACCTTTATATTAATCATTTTATTATAATTTTTCAACTCCACTCGCATTTCCCATCCACATTAGGGAAATTATTTTATAAGCAAACAACCATATGCTAATCTGTCGCGGAATACACAGATGAGCAAGCACTCAAAGTGGTATGTTTTTAAAAAAAATACTAAATTTAGTTTTTCAAGCCTGTTGCTGAAAGACAGAGGAACTTCCGAGTATCTGAATCATCACTGTTGGTTATGCCACATGCATTAACTGCTTGTTAGCAAGTTCTGATGGTAAGGAATATACTTCAAAGGGTTTTCTGGCTTGTTCACTGCTGGGCTCAGTCAAGTCATTCACCTGCTAAATAAGGGCATCACTGTACCTCCTGTAATTTTATAGCTATTAAGGTCACACACGGAGCTTGTACAGCATAAGCCAGCCTGCCAGGCAGAACCATGCTGAGTATGCAAGTCAGTCTAGCTCTTCACTGAAACAATACGACAAAAACATTTCCTATCACTGTGAATTTTCATATGCTTAGCTAAGAACAGGGGCTTCGAATTCGGTTTTCCTATTTAACCAGAACAGTATGGCTCCCAGTCTCACATTAGGGTGGTCTTACTTTGCTGTTCAAGTTTTCCAGCTCCTTTGCACGACGAATTCGTTTTTCTTCTTGCACTTGTTCTTTCTTCTTCTGTAACCAGGCTCGAAATACCATCTCATTCTCTCTTCTCTTCTGTTCTTCTTGTTCTTTTTTCCTTTCTTCTTCCTTGTATGAGATTAAGCGAATAAAAATCTTGCTCATTAAGATAATTGTCTTAATCTGCAAAAGCTTCATTGTCAAAATGGATAATAAATGAGCCATTTGAATTATATCTGACACAAAAATACTGATGGAACAGGAATACTCAGACTGCAGCAAGCTGGTACTGTTTTTAGGAAGAAATTAGTCTGAGCACTTCCCCTGTGCATATTAAATCTACCTGTTTTTTGTGATTACCTCCATTTCCATGATATATCCCAACTCATCGACATTTCAGTAGCAACAGGTCATCTGCCTGTAGCAAAATGACATTGCCCAATTAAACTGATTTGAAGCCAATCAGAGCTAATTGATGCATTTTAAATATTAAAGAAACTCTCAGGCTTGATAGACCATTAAACCCTAAAGGATATTTAACTTCTCATGGACTGCTGGCACTACCTTATTAATGGAGATTTTTTTTTTCTGGACATGAAGTTGAAATGCATTTATTCACGGAATTATTAATAGCTTAACACTTGTTCTCAAGTTTAAAAAATTGATTTTTATAAAATTGAAAACACTTCTTGTAATTATTAATCACATTTTAGCTAACAAGTATCTATAAATAGCAGAAATGGTTTCAAACAATGCTTCAGAACAGGACAGTTTATCAGGTTTTAATTCTCTGACACAAAAGCTATAATCCCCATTCATTTCAAAAATCTACTCTTCCTGCGAATAGATGATATTCCTCCCACTTACACACAACTTGCAGACAGCATCCCACAAGCTTACAATTTCTACTTTACTGAAATGAAAAAAAAAAAGCACCAAAATGAGGCAGCTGGATTCAAATAACGTCAAGAAATGTTTTGTGCCTGTGAAATCCACAGTGTTAGTTCACCTTCACGGATGAAGAAATACAGTACTACATTCTTACCTTCTTCGTGAATTAGCCAATAAAGTAGCGCAGACTACGTTAGCCTAGTAACAGAAGGTTGCCTCCACCACACTAATTGTTTTAAATGCGTGAAGTATGCTGTCAAGAGATCTAGACTTGTGTGTACAAATAAAGCACATCAGTAATGCTCCACATTTCATGCCCCTCATCTCTGACATCAGCAAACTTTTCATACAAAGCAGGCCAGAACTATTTCCAGCTTACTTAGAACACCACGGCACAGAAAAATGATAGGTGCTTCCACGTTCTTTTTATTCAGACCATGACCTTAGATTTAAAGCGCCTGACTAGAACCCTAGAGAAGTATGGATAGTTTGGTTAGAATCCAAACCGCCTATCCTGTCCTGAATGAATATTTACAAATAGTTTCCTGATGCGATCGTTATTATCACAGGATGGTTTGGTTTGGAAAGGACCTTAAAGATCATCTTTGTGGCCCTCCTCTGGACTCGTTCTTGACCTGTAACTAACAAGGCATGCCCATTTTGAAGTCTTCCTTCCATTTCAAACACACGTACCCCTTTGTTCATAGATCTCACAGCCACTCTCCTGTGTAAAATCTTATTTTATGACTAAACACTCTCCCATCTGATAATTGCCTATTACATACTTCATCAGCACCCAAACATGCACCTGCATGATTGTGGTTAATGCTAGTTTTCTCCACAGACCACACTGCAATGTAGATGTGATACTGTGTACAATGTTCCAGTAAAGAGTGGGCCTGTAATGGAATTTACAGGGAGTCAATAAGCAAAAGATGTAAATAGAATAAAGCAAAAAAAAAAAAGGCTTATTTATGAAGAATGTATTAAATACTTAATTTCTGCTGTGAACAAGGGATGATCCTATACCACTCAATGTTTTTGGTGGGTTTTGGTGTTTTTTGTTTTTGTTTGTTTGTTTGTTTTGTTTGTTTTTAAATGAAAGGAGTTTTGAGAGATTTTGTACAAACTCCAGAGAATTACTGTTACTATTACTGCCTCTTTTATCATGGAAGAGCAGAGTAAATGCCCTGAACACGTGGCCTTTGTGAAACAGAGGAATGTGATGGTCACTTTGACCTGCTCGTTGCCTCTGTATCTTTACCTCTTTCCTCATTTTTTCCTTCCTTTGTTCTAGCTGCTTCCGCAGTTCTTTTTGTCTGGGAGAAAGACAGTAAGTGGAACTTCTCACTGGCACATTTGCAGACTGTGCTCTCGGTGGAGTCTTCCGTTTTCCCAGACCTCTTGCAGCATTGATAGCAGAGTTTGGACGATACTTAGGGTTAGATGGGGGCTTAGGGAAATACACACACTCTTCTCCAGCAGGAGACAAAGAATGTACACCTGGTCTTACAGGAGGTACTTCCTTCATTCGAGAGAGAGCACCAGAAGAACTGGGGTGTGATTTTGGAGACGTACGTTGAGTTTCAATGTCAGTGAAAGAAACACTTATTGGGGGCAAAAAGCCCTGGCTTTCAATATCACGTAAACTTAGAAGTTCAAACTTCCCATCTTTTTCCACTAGGATTTTACCATCCTTCTGTTCCTCATTCTTGCCAGCATGTGGTGAAAATGATGGGCTTTCCTGTCCCATGTCATTAGAAATATGCAACCGAGACAGCCTATTTGAGACATCATCTTCTCTTGCAAGGTCTGTTTTACAAACTTCAGCATCTTCTGGAGGAGGAACTTCAAGATCCACCAATGTATCCTTAAATTTTAACTTCCGTTCTCTATTCTCATTCACAGGAGCCTGATTCTCCAGCAGTTTGTTGGCTTCTTCAATCTTTTCCAAGATGTAACGCTTTATTTCTTCATCCTCTTCCTCATCCAGTTGCTGCTGGTTCTCTAGCTTGGATTCCTGGATAGAACATTCACTATCTGTATCAGATAGATGATCCCCCTGTTTCATGTCAGACCCTGATACCAAACTTTCTTCATTGAGGGGTTTCACTTTCACATCTGTGCCTGCTTCTGAAAGCTGATCTGGATTTTCTTCCATTTCTTCACTGTCTTCCTCAAAGGTCTCCACAACTTGAACAATTTTTCCTTCAATATGCCCTTCATTTCTTTCAGGATTCTGAAAAAAATAAAAATAAAAATATTTATCTCAAACTGTTCTCCCAACCAAGAACAGTATCAGAGAAACAGAAAAGGAACAGCAAGAGAGAAAAGCAGTACTAACTACACTATTTTTTAAAACAGGCTGTCAAATAGAGAATGTCTTAACAAATAGCTTTTTTGGCACTAACATCTCTGCTACAGTTTCTCCATGTTACATCTATACAAAGTTTAACCAACCATGGCTGGAGCAGTAAAGCAATCAGTGACAATGTGAAAACAGAACAATGTGTTGCACAAATACTTAAAGGAGCCTGCACTGAAAGCAGAAGTACTTTGTACTGAATATATTATTTTCAATGAACTCTGTATTTTCTGTTTTAAGACAATTATAAGCAAACTAATCGGTTCATTGATTTTTTTTTTCACTGTAGCTCCAAATAACATTCCTTCTCAAAATTCAGCAAATGTACCTACACATCTCAAGCCACACTGAATTTTGTGCTTAGGATTCCAAGTATTACTTTTTCACCCTTCTAAATAAGAAAACTATCAATTAATTTAACAAATACCTCTATTTCACCAAGGTTTTCCTTTTCCTCTTCATTAATTAGCCATTCAAGGTCTTTTTCAAAGTCATCCTCATATTCTCCACTTTCTGTTATATCACCCATATTTGCTGGATCACCTTGGTCTTCATTTTCACTCATTTTGGTGATGCCTTAGAGTAATACTACAAAAAAGAAGGAATACTCGTTTTAAAACTCCAGTGACAAACAAGCACAGAATGTTGAAATCTCCCATGGCATCCACATCAAACTTGCAAACAGAATCAACACAACCATGTTAGATAGTGCCACAGCACCTCAGAACTAAGGAGCATTAATGGTTTTAAACATGAATGGTTTCGGCCTTTCCAGCTCTGGCTAGCAGGGCAAGATCTGAGTCAAAACAAAACGAAATATACTCAATAACCAGTCAGTCAGGTTGGCTATAGTCAAATTCATGACAAAAGTGAGGGTAAGCCACTATAAGGATGGGATCAGTCAAACTATCTTTTCTCTTTGTACCCGCTGCTGTCTGGAAGTTGCTGCTTCTGTCTCTCTCTCACAGGATAAACCTGCATCGTTTGCAGTACACCACTACACGAACATAGCATAGCATATGGCAACACAACACGGGATGTAAGAATCAGCTCTGACCCCAGATGGCCCTGGAACTGCAAAACAGTTCTTGCTGTTTGATCCTTCCTGCCTTTCCAGACAATAAGGGTTGCACCTGAACTTCCCAATCTGTAAGCATTTCGTAATGTGTTCTGTAAAAACTCCTCCATCCAGAAGCTGCTACTTAAATTCCTTCAAGGTTTTAAATTCTGGTGAGCATCTTTGAGTTCTCAGTTACTTACTCACACAAACACCAGCTCTGCCTCTTAAAACCCTATGTATCACAATTGACAAGCATTGCTCTTTTAGACCTCAAAATTTAGTCAAGATTTAGCTACAAGAAAAGAATAATAATAAAGCTGGATACTTTTATTGCAAACTTGTTTGTATGCAAACTTTACAAAAGCTCCTCTTTTTGCTTGAACCACATTTTGGTCAATAGAATATGACAACATTTTGCTTCTCTCACTTCTTTCTAGCCACCACTTGCCAGGAGAATTACTTATTCACACTAGGTTTCTCCAAGTTTAAGTTTTTAAGGCTCGTTCAGACCGCTGACTTGGCTTTCTACACATCTATTTCCATCATGTCTTACCTGCACCTCTTCCCATAAGACAGACAAACCTTTTTGCTTGGAAATGCCCCTTCCTTCACAAACGTCATTGCTTTGGGTGGCAACACGTAATTGGGTTATTAATGGAGGTTACCTTACTGTAGTGCATATTCAGCACAAAAGAACTATTCCTCCTTAACTTCTTTGTAATTACAGTTGAACAGTTATAAAAGCTACAAAGGTGAATTGTACCTTTAGCAAAACACATTCATGTCCGTCTCTGCCACTTGACACAAGCACTGAACACATTTCAATTTATGTATGATGTGTATAGTAAAGGGGAGAAGCATGAAATGAGTCTCTGCTATAGCATAAAGTAGTTGTGGCTGAGAAGATATTTTCACTTTCTTCCAGAAGATCCCAAATCAGCTGCTGTTCTATTATTAATTACGAAGTAAAAACTAAAGTCCTTCAGCTTCATCAGGGACCAGAAGTATTTAGAAAATATAAAGTCGTCACAGAATCACAGACTGGTTTGGGTTGGAAGGGACATTAAAGATCATCGAGATCCACCCCCCTGCCATGGGCATGGACACCCCCCACCAGCCCAGGCTGCCCAAAGCCCCATCCGGCCTGGCCTCGAGCACTTCCAGGGATGGGGCATCCACAGCTTCTCTGGGCAGCCTGTGCCAGGGCCTCACCGCCCTCATGACAAGAATTTCTTCCCCATGTCTAATCTAAACCTCCCCTCTTTCAGTTTAATGCCTTCACCCCTTGTGCTATCAAGGAGCACCTGTCACCTATTTCCTTTTTTTAAGAAGGAAGGGAGCAGAAGGGGCAATGTACCCTGTGCCTGACTCCTGCAGAGCCTCGCAGCCCCTCTACACCGCGGCCCCGTGACACCAAGATGCCGCCCGCCGCGGCCGCCATGAGCTGCCCCCCCCCCACCCCCCCGCAGCTCCGCAGAGCCCGGCGCCGTTGCCATGGCAGCAGCACGGTCCCCGCTCACCGCCGACGGCGGCCCCCGAGGCCCAAAGTCCGCGGCGGACGCGCGCCCGCGCCGTGTGGCACCGCCCCGTCGCCATGGTGTTATTTATTTTTGTTCATGGCCCCGCTGCTGGCGAGCAGCGCGGTCAGAGGGGGAGCTGCCGGTGTCAAAAATCGGAGCTTTTGTTAGTAAAAATAGCGCTACACCTGCAGGGAGGTGATCGGCTGCATCACATCACTCTCACATCACACATCACTCTCACAGAACTTCGAAATGCAGTGGGAAAGAAATAATTAAAAAAATACATAAAAAAAAAAAAGCCAACCCCAAATAAATGACCCTCTGGGCTGGAGAAGCCAGCAGAGGCACCAGACACAGTAGCAGAGCTGCATGTTGTGGGTGCGAGCTGCATGTTGTGGGTGCAGGCGCTGAAACGAGCTCCGTGCTGGCTTAATTTACCATGGCACCTGCCTTCGTGGCTCGTGCAGCATGGCACCGCATTCAGAGGTATGGCCCCCCTCAGGCCTCCTGCCACCACAGGGCTGCAGGAGCACGATGGCTGTGGGCAGAGGGGAGGAAGGTGTCTTGGCTGGCAGCACCAACATGGTGCCCATCACCTCATCCCCAACATGGAGGTGGGCCCCCGTTTTGAAAACGAACAAAAAAACCCCACATCATTAACCGAGCTGAAAATGACAATGTACAAGTACACCAGAAGGCCAAACACCTCAGGGACAACATGTTCTGTGTCCCAAAGGCTTATGTAAATAAAATAAAACCCAGGCAGAAAACATCCAGGAGTAAATTTAGCCTGGGCATCGATAGCTCTAAGGGACATGAGGACAGTTACCCTTGCACTCATAGCAGGGGGCTAAACCGCGTCAAGGTGGGTCTCAGGAGGTTTCTGAAGGCTTCTGGTGCAGGGGTTTCCTCTAGTCCTATGACATACAGCAAGAAAACAAATGGGTTTTGACATTGTTTTCAGCAAGTAGGAAAGGCTCCCTGGTATTTACCTCAGATATACATGGCTCCTGCTGTACCTGGAAAAACATCAACCACTGACCCTCACCCAGGGTCACGTAGGTATCTTGTACATGAAGATGACACTCCGGAGTTTCAATTTCAATTTTTCACATTTCACAGACAGGTGGCTTAGACAAGTTCACAGCAGACTAAAATAAAGCTTTGATATTCCTCCCAGTTCTCTTTGTGCTCTGCTTTTATTGTAAGACCATCTTTCATCTTACAAGCCAGTGCTACCACTTTCATTCACAAGAGATGCTTTATTCCACTAATTACGCATCGGTGTGATTGTAAGATAAGACAAGAATTAGACCCAGTTGCTGGAATATCAAGCTATAATGCTTAATAATGATATTTAAAGAACTTAAGATATTTTAAAATGATATTTTTGGTTCAATCTAAATTAGCATGATTGTGTTTATGAACCCATATATCATTAAGTTTAGGTTTTCAGGTGTTCCTTTCTGTGAGGGAGCTACACAACATGGTTGTGAAGAAATGCATTGAAAACAATAGGCAAGCAATGCAGTGCTTCAGGGACAGGCCCCAACACGTTGGTTGCTTTTTTCCATGTCACTAATACATCAGATGCCACCTTTAGGGAACAGAGAAAGGCTGCATAACACCTTCAGAGAGCTGTTAAACAAGCATCGTAACACCTTTTATATAGTTTGTAGGAAACAGCTGACACTGTCAAGAGTCACTAGGAATAAGGTCCAGAGCTACTAGTCCCCTGTCCCTTGCCATAAGGAAAGTCCCTCTTTCCTTCCCAAGTGCTTGGCTACGGTGACACTGATAGAGCAGAAAATGTAATCACATCTGTGCAGAGCCCTCCCCTTCCCCTGAAAGCTCTGCCAGAAGAGCTGGCTGTTCGACACACACAGAGACACAGCACAACAGAGTAAAACCCTGCAATGCCTTGGCAGGCTCTCAGGGTCAGTGCTAGCCCAGGATCACCGCAGTGGGGGCTGCCCACTAAACAGCACCCTCCAGCAGGTCTCACCCTGCCTTACCTTTTGGACACAGCAAGCCTCTCTCCCTGACAAGGATCCCGAAGTCCAGAAGCCATGCCACGGACCACCAGCATCACAGCAAGCCCGGCACAGGATGCACAGACTGAGCTGACACTTACCTCCAGCAGCACCTGGCACGAGCTGGAACAGGGAAACAGCCACCGTGTCCCAGGGAGGCACCCCGGCCACGCGTGGTATTTATCTCCTCTCTGTCAAACCGCAGCGTGCGCTGTACCACCAAGGCAGGGATTCAGCTCCGTGGCAGCAGCTAGGCGTCTCTTCTCAGCTCTCACTGTATGCAATGGGAGGAGCAAGGGGGATTGCCACGGTTCACGTGGACCTGCTTTGCTCACAGGCAAGAGCAGCTTCAGGATTCTTGTCACAGCACCTTTCAGCAGCACCAGAGACATGCAATGCTTGAATCCACCTTGAAATGTAACACTATACTATCTGAGCTACTAATTACCCTCCTGCTGTATGCAAGCATAGATTTTAATCCCTTGCATAGTCAAGAAGCTCAGGCTAGCATCCCTTTACAGCTAACTCCTGTATTTACCCAGGGGAAGCTGATGAATGAAGTTCAGAAGCCTAACATGCTGACAATCCTATCCATACTGCCTCAGTGATAAGGCTCTCAAAGAAACACTTGCAAGGACTGCATTTTTTCCTAGCACACACCCATTCTCTCCAACCACCCATTTTCTATTTTTCAACAAGCTCTACAGAAGGCTTGCTGGCTACAAACTGGCAGCGAATATTCAGAGAGCAGTTTCCCTTCAGCCCAGCCTGTGCTAGCAGGCACAAGCCATCTCTTCCAGAATCACAAGACAGGAAGGGACAGCTTTCTAAATCAGTCAAGTGTGGTATGTCAGGATAGGTAATGTATAGGCCTCAATTTCATAATTAGGTAGATGTGAATAGAAAGGTCCTCCTGTACAGTAAACCTGCACCTGCTTTCCCTTACAGTCACCCTCAGTGATGCTGATGCTTCCTGACCAATGTTATCCTGCACCAGTGAGTAAGCTTCTCCCCCACTGCACCAGTCTGCACTGGAACTACAGAGTGGAATTTCTGAACTGATCGACAATTAAGGAACCTCAAGGTAAGACATTTGCACAGAGCTCCACAGAACTACACAAAACACTCAACCACTATCTTTAAGACTTAGTTCTCTTTGCCTGGTTTGTCTCAATTTTTCCCTTTGTAACACAGATGCTCAGAACAACCTGCATTAGTCTACTGCAGCAGCGATGTTGTGGATTAGCAAGTTAACAAAAGACAAAACAAACACTGGCCACACATATCTTGAAATATTTTTATTTAACAAAAATAGCTATTCAATTAGAAACAAGCTGAAGGGGTCCTACCAACAACATCAATATGCTTACAGAATTTCATAGGCATCAATAATTCCACGTACAGTCAGGCTCTACTGACACCTCATCACCACAGCAACAGCATAACATAAGAACAACATCTAGGTGTAGTTTCCATACATTAATAGGCCTGAAAATGTACACAGTGTAGCACATCACTATTAGAGCTGTCACAATTTCATGACTTTGGTAGAAAAATTGTTATTGCTGTAATTCATTAGTTATTTAAATAGAAGTTGAGAATTAACTGGGTTGTTCCCCTTCAAATACTTATTCTCTGTATGAAAAGTGCAATTAAAATTGAGTTGCTTCTTTCTGTCACTTGATACAAGTGCCATGCGTCCATGCCTCATCTCACATCACAGCTGCCATCAGGCCAAGGAACCCAAAGGACAAGGTATACCCTTACTACCCCTTCTCAGGACAGCTCGTCAGCTAGCATTTCACAGCTTCAGATTATTTTTTATACAGTAAAGAACAGAATAGAATATATATGTGGTTGGCTTCAAGTTTCCATTTCAGGATAAGGTGGTTAAGTTTACACATGTAAGTATAAATAAAGCCGAGCCCCTAAGACACTTCAGAAGGCAGCCTGCTGACACGGTGAAGCTTTCGGGAGCACACTTCCCTGAGCAGCCAGCCTTAAAGAGCTCCACAGACCCCAGAGAGCACATCCCAAACACATTAGTCATTCACCTTGTGTCATAAAGGCTGAGGCGCTCAGAATTTACGAGGAAGATCGTATCTGTCCCAGCCAGGAGAGAAAAGCTGTGATGTCTCCATGGCATTAAACAAACCAAGTAATGAAATGAAGCTGCTTCTTCAGGCTGACTGGAATAAGCTCCAACCACCACACAAAGAGAAGGCATGGAAAGGAAGCACACTGCACAGCACGTTCTCCCTTCCAGTTCTCCCATACGCTTAAAACTACAACCTTCACAGCAACTGGGACAGCTTATAGGCCATGACCACAGTGCACTACAAATATCTGTTGCTGTGCTGGTTTTGATGCCTGAGTACCCAGGTGCCCAAGCCTAGGACAGCTCTGTGCAACTCCTTCCCAGTGCTGATGCAATTTGGAAAAAAATAAACCATTTTAAAAAACAGATATGAGGCAAGTCCCAAATTGCTCAGACTGGACAAAAGAAAATAAAAAACTCTTCTCCCCGTAAACACTTTTTTTTTTTAAGTGGAAAGAAGAGGTAGAACTAGTGGATAGAGACCCGCCAGAAATAAAGGCATTTTAAAAAGGGAAGAAGCAACAGATCAGCAGTCAGCATTTTTCAAGGCCTCAGGTGTTCATTTTGTTAAATACAGTAACTGAAGATGTCTAGTCGCTGCAGTCATGATTCTGAGGTTACAAAGAATAGTTTAAAATCCTGCAAGTCACCTTCCTTCTTGGTGCTACACTCAAATCCACCATCCCACTGAGATAGCCCAGGCTCCTGGGATACGAGTCAGTGACTCTTACAACTGCAGGAATCTGCAGACCTAGAGGACAAAGGCAAAGATGCCCAACGGTTCTGCAGATCAGCATCCTGCCTACTTGAACTCCCTCTAGGCTTTCCCTAGAGCTTTACAGTCCCTTGGGTGCAGACCTTCACAGCACAAGTAGCACCGCTGGCAGCGAAGTCAGTGCTGTCACAAGTCGCCCCAGGACAGTTAGATTTTTGTAGAGGTAGCATGATCAGCTATGGTGAAGCTCTGACAGCAGGGATAGCAGATAAACTGCAGAAATAATACTAAACTAAAAGAAGCATGTGTATATGCAGAAACATAAGTATATGAGTCCTCAAAACACAGTATCCAGCAAGAGCCACACTGCAGAGCACTGGCCTAAGGCCACCTCCTCTCCCAGGCCCAGGTCTCTCCACAGAGAGGTCTGTGAGAATGCCCTCACTACAGCAGCATCTTAATGACAAAGAGAGTAGCTGTTTACCAGGCAATCAAAGCTGCGTTTTCAATGACAGTCTCCAGATGCATGGCTTCAGACTAAAGCCTCTCAAGGCTTTCATTTTTTGAGAAAACTTACTGTTCTTCGCTGCACATCCCATATATGCAACAGAAGAACAAAAGGCATTTTAGAAAGAAGATATTTGTTCTTACTTACATAAGACTTAATACATTTACTTTCTAAAACGTGCTACTAATATAGTATAAATATGGATCAAGTGCCATTAAGGTGACTGCCTTGGGAAGAAAAGGCAGAGATTAAAAACCAGACCTCTATCTTCGTGTGTAGCCACTGAAGGTCTTCACTTGGTGCACTAATGGCTTTCAGGAGATCTGCTTTGCATCTGCTCTTGACTTCTGTAAGCTCTAATAATACTGTATATGCCGCTGGCCAAGAACACCAGGGAGATAGCCGCAAAGTAAGATGCGTAAATCATGAACTGCAGAGAAGGTGAGAAGGAAGAAGTGGTTAAACAAAACAGTTATCAAATATATAAGAAAGTTAATTCATGAGCTTCCTTCCTCTTCTAAAGTGTCAGGAATTACTGAACATTAGTTGGCAAGGCCTTAAACCAGAAACTGGTGGCTGAGAGGCTTTATAGCCTGTTTCACCTTCCTCTCTCCCATCTGTAAAGCTAAAGGGGGCTATCATACCTGGGTGATGATGTCCAGCCCAAGCCCACTGGCATCCACAACAATCAATGTGAGTAGAGTCTGAAGTGCTAAGGCAATGAAAGTATTGACCCCAAACACCAGGGCGTACCGTTCCACATTGAGATTTGTAGCGATCTGGAACCTGGAAAGAAATGGATGACCAAAAACGTAAGGATGGGGAAGAAGAAGGGAACAAGAATATGAGGAACATCTCTGTAAAAGACAAATATGCAACCTAAGGAGTTACATAGATTGGTCCAGTATTTTCCACAACTAAGTTAGCTTGCACTGACAGTGTGTTTTGAGAAATAAGCTCATGACAGACTAGCAGGAGATCTGCAGAGACATCTAAAAGGCTGCAAAAACTTGGGAAGGTCTGTGGGTTTCAGTAAGACTGAAACATCCCTGCCTGACGCAGCTACAAATGGCCTTGCCACCCAGAGAAGGTGCAACACCCTCTAATCTCAGAGAGCTGTTGGCAGTCCCTAAGCATCAGCCTACGGCAGTGTGGTCCATAACCTCCTGCATCCTTTTGATCACAACTCCCTTTGCAGTTACCAGCTTCAACATCTCCCCTCAGACTGTGCCTGGGCTGTCATGTAGCACTGAGTATGTGTGGTTGAACAACAGCTGTTTTCCTTCTCAGACAGGAGTTACATTGACATTTTCCTCCATACAAGTTAGCAAAAATTGACCCCACAATGTAGATAAAGCATTGTGCTCTCCTTATCTGCTAACACTTCAATCCAGCCACGTTTACAAAAAAAGCAGCGCTATCTAATATTTAGAAATAGTCACATTAGTGTCATACGACTTTTGAGCCTAGGCAGGCTGCCAGCCAAATAAACATCTCCGTGCCTGTTTCCAACCTGAGTCAGAACACAAACCCTTGTAAACAGACTTCCAGACTCCTGGCGGGTGAGACCCTGCTTACATGGACAACAGGCCAGCTTTCCAAACAGCTGTAATCTCAAGAGCAATTTACATTAAAAAATACTCACGTTGCTATTGTGATTAGCAGCATGTAGATAATTCTGAAGACAACATACGATGCATAGCACACCCAGATGTTGTAAACAGTGTCCATGATATATACAGCAGCAGCAATAAGAAAGGAGAAGAGGGCAAGTGCCACTTCACCCCACATTGCCCAGGATGTTTTTATATGGCCCACAACAAACACTGCAACAGCTCCTGCGAGGGGGAAAGCAAGCATAACTGTTAGTTATTGCAATTCAAGTAATTTGGACACTACAGATTAGGAGCTGTATGGCCTCTGTTAGAGGATCATTAACGAAGTGAACAATATTAATGTGCACACCTTAGGAGCTCTCCTTCCTAACTTCCCCCTTACCTGGAACTGTGCTGTAAGTTCCCATTCATATTTCTGAGAACAACAGCAACAAAAATAGGTCAGTGGTGACCCCTCCTGAAATCTTCTCCCTAGCTTCATAAGTACAATAGCCCTATGACTCATACCACTGCTGCTGACCATAGAGGTGTTGTCAGCTAGGCAGAGAAATGCAAACCCTGCTTCACAAAAGCACCCAGTTAATGATTTCGTGGTGCCTTAGGGTCTACATTCACTGCAGGTGGGGACACAAAGACACTATCCACTTTAATACACAGCTGTTAGAGCTCTCACTCAGGAAACAGGAAAACCTGCGTTTACTGTCATATTCACACCGGGCTGTAACAGTAAGAGCATGAGTTCAAAACCCCATCTACCAGAATGAAGCTTAATTGAAAGCTACTGGGGCTGTAAATAAAAAAAAGTCTTTCACCACTAACTGTGCATGAACAACCCTTCACAATCAGAACAGGTTGGTAGCTCCTGCTGGATTTTAGAAAGGTGGGGTTGGGAGGAGAAGACAGATCACACGGTGAGTGGCATGAATTATGATGCACGTTTCAAGCAGAAGACAAGGTCCATTTCACGCACTATTGCAGCTCTAACTTCTGAGAAACCAAAATACATATTACAAGTAAATTCCTGTGCGAAGTAGGCTTTGTTTTGCAAACAAGCCAAAGAGCAACCAATAGCATAAGGATGCTGCCGCATACAGCAAACAGCATGCTGACAAAGGGAGGTTCACTGGAGATCTCTGAAAAACAGGATTGTATTCAGCATTTGACCACTGTACAGAAGTGCCACCCGGCAGCATTTATGCTTTGTAGCCCTTGGCTGGCCTGCTTTCTTAGAAACCCTTCAAGCACACGAAGGTTTTTTGTGTACCATCAGTGTACCAGCCTGCAATCCTGTCAGATCTCACAACAACCTTTCAGACTAGCGCAGGTAGCTCTGCCAAGGACAAAGAATTTATTCCCTACCCCTCCCCCTCAACTCCTCTTCCCAGTGCCTGCCGTGACATTACCAGACTGACATTTTGTGGTCTTTGGAAGCCTGGATCCCCTAGTAGCAAAACCCTGAGATGCAAAAAGAAGCTAGGTCCTAGAGCCTTCTTTCTACTGTCTCAGACATTCTGAAACCTGGGGAGAGAGATTCTACATCTCGCTCTGGGGATTTAGTGGCAACTCCAAGTCATACTCCCCATATGGCTCAACGTTATACCAGCCCGACACCTAATTATGAAAACATGTAATCTGTGTGCTGCAATTAGATACCTACAGCTGATTCAGTGGTTCCCATCCCAGTCTGATAAAGGAATGCCACAGTCCCAAGAAGCTGCAGGGATACAGCTACACAGTCAGTTGACCTCACTACGGAGCATAACATTTATCTTGCCCAGGACAGGAAGCTGACAGCCACATGAGTCACCATGCTCTACTCAAAGCCTTCTACCAGACACCACAGCTACAGGCAGGGATGGCAACAGCATCTTTTATGAAGGTTACCAGACATTGCTCGTAACAGATCACAGAATGACCAAGAGCAAGGACAATGGCAGATGGGATCTGGGATACACCAGGAAAGGGACTTTCAAAACAATAAGAAAAGTAAGGAGCATTCATGTTCTTCTACAGATCTGAGGACTACAGCTGCACTCAGATTTATTCAAGGAGTCATCCATCTTCAAAAAGAATGCAACTCAAACCAGATTTGGTGCAAAGAGGGGCCTGTAAGATGACAGTAAATGAAGAACGTAAATTTACTTAAGAATGGGTAGAAAAGGTTGATTTCACTGGGTGCTCTTTCTCAACAGATCACTTCTAGTCCTGTTATATATTTAAGGCTTTTTGTTGAGATTACTTCACTAAACTTCATTTGTTCCAAGTAATGAATCTGTCAAGCAGAAGGATTTTTTGGTTTTCTTTTGAGCAGTTCAAGGACAGAAGCTAATTCGCTTTCAGAAGACTTCACCCAATATAATCCAACCATTTACAGAAAAGACAATAGAGGAAAAATCAAAGTTTGCTTTGTGGGAAAACAAAAATTTCAGTTTTGCTGGAGTTAAGTGCCAACAACCTTTCCTTCCAATAGGACCACTGTTCACAGGATTTGAAAAGGACCTTGATATCACAGATGCTCATAACAAGCTTTGAAGAATATTTCCTCACTTTTTTTCCCTAATCTGTCCACATCTGGCCATGCTATAACCCCTTAATATAATAAATTCACATGCTTGGTAAAGACTTCTCAGAACCTAACAGCTGCCCTCTGAAGAGTCCCTGCTTTACAGAGCATGCTCCAGTTGAAGTAAGAGCATCTTCTGTGTAGCAGTGACCTGTGATTTCTGCACCCACAAACTGACTGGTGTCTTCTTTTGCTTGATACAAATTCTTCTGCTTCCAGGGGCCAAGGCAGAATGGTAGAGGAAGCTGAATCAAACAAGAATTAAAAGAGCCACAACATCATGCTGTGATAGCATATGACCACATGGTATTTAAGTGCACTCCAAAGATGATGATTCTTAAGGATCTGACCATTAAATAAAGGTGGTGACACGTTCAAACCCAGTTAACAATGGGTGCTAGTCCAGCTACTAGAGCTATAAATGAGTCTCAGCTTCCCACTGAACTCCAAGAGGGGTCTGAGCATGCTAAAGACAAGCTCCAGGCCTTGCTTGTTTGGATACCTTGGCTTCTTCTGCCCCAAGAAGGCGAAGTTCACAGCACATGGAGGAACAATGACTCCATCAAAGAAAAGGAACATAGTAGAGCAACACCTAGAGAGCCTCTGCAAGGATACGTTAGCGATATTAAAAGAAGTATTGTCCTAGTTCTGGTAATGAAACAGCATTAATAACTTGTTAAACAATTTCTTTTTGTTGACGGACCCACCTGGCCCTTTCAAGTCAAGTGACTTCTTTCATCGTAATAGCCTTTCTGCTTAACACTGCTGAAATGACTACACAGTGGCTCACACATGCTTGCGCGTGTACAGGAAACTTTCATGTGCTCCCTATGCTGCCAGAGAAAAAGTAATGAATGCACAGGACCCTCAGCTGGGCTTTGAGTGGTTAAAACAAGCACAACCCCAACTGTTTCAGGGCTGCAGCTACAGTGACAGCCAGGAAGAGTCGATCACACACCTGGAGCCTTTTTGACAAATCATTCAGAACAACTGACTTGGGAGGTTCCTTTAAACACCTACACACTGGATTACAAGAACCAGGGCTGCATGCAACAGCAAACTCTACACTGAGTGCGACACCACGCGTGTCATAGAAGACTCATCCCAAGTGCAGAGATTCCCTTGCCTGCATGGTGTGGGGAAACCTAAGACACTTCCAAATCACACTCTGGTGACCCTGAGGGACACAGGGCATTTCTCCCAGCAGAGCAGGAGCTACATCAGCAGCTTACCTAGCAGCGTTGAGGCTGCTTCCACACCACCATTGTAGATTTCTGTGCTGTGAGAAGGCAGCACCACCTCCCACAGGTTCTGAGCATAGTTGATGACTTGTAAGTAGCCACAAGTGGACAGTGCCCACCACACTGACCAGCACAGCATGGTCCGAGAGGAATAGCACTGCAGGAAGTCCCGCCAGAGATCCTTGAGCACCTTCACGATGTCTACTTTCTGCTCCTGCATGAAGGGGAGGGAGGGGGAGAGAAATGTTAGTCTCCATTTACAAATACCGCACACCATTCTATAATACGGAAAGGAAGGGGTCCGTCTCAAGCATCCTCTCCACCTCCAGCTCTCTCACACAGAGCAGTAGCTGCTGGTTGTTGGAAGTGCCATGAGAGGTACCAGAGAGAAGAGGCATAGGCCCATATTTATTTTGAAGAAACGGGTTCGGAAGCCAGTCACTCAAATCACAGGAAGAAGCATCACTGACATTTGTTAAGCCCTGATCCAAATTCAGTCAAACCAGCTAGCGTGGAGAGCGTGCAAGTGACCAGATGAGGGTATTTATCCCTCATAAGTAAGTCAATTTTCCCTAGCACTAGCATTCAGGAATGAATTATTCAAAGGAGCAATATCATTCCACTACTCTACTCCTGTTAATGTTCACCAAGGCTCTTAGAGAGGTATTGCCTGGGGATCTGCAGAGAAATGAAAGCTCCTTCCATCAGACCCTGTCACAAACGGCAGCTCTCGTTTATACGAGTGCTTTGACGATTCAGTGAGACAGAAATGAACCTCTCTTCCAGATCTTTCTAGAAAGAGCACAAAAAAGGGGGGCAGACCCACAAAATGGTTTGAAAAAATTTGAAAGGAGGTCAGTCTTAGCAAGAAGGGATGCTGACAAATGAAAATTGCCTTTTACATACAGGCTATTAGACTGATGTTCCTAACCACTTTACACCAGATCAGCAGAGGAAACAAAGGTCTTCACGTTGTAGACAGAGCTGCTAATTATGTTTGTTGTGTGCACACGCTCTTTGTAGACAAGCAAGACCCTTCTCACATGAGCCCACACAGCAGTTACTTCATGTGGGTCTTGGCAGAGCTCCTGAGCCCACCCAGCATCTATAGCTTAAAATCCCTGCGGGATAGCATAGAGCTGTCACAGGACTGAGCTACTGCACACTGAGCCACCACACAGCCAGCTTTGGAGCAGCTTCCCCACCAGCAGCAGCTTCGTGCTCTTGGCAGCACGCCCTTGACCCAGGGGAATCACTCGCCCTATGCCTTGGAAAGAATATTCTCCTCAAGCAATAAAACTTGTTTTAAGGCATCGCTGCTCAAACTCCTAACAAAGACCGCAGCCTAACTCCATCCTGAACTCCCTTTCTCCACCCCTCAAAGTGTCACCAGTTTCTGAGTATCTTTATTAAATACCACGCGGTCCCTTTGGTGCTTTGCCAGAGGCAAAATGCTTGCTCTGCGTGCAGATGCTATTTCTGCAAAGCCCAACAGAATGACTTGGAAAGAGGTCAGCTCACAGCAAGCCAGCATTAGCCAGACATTTCCCACGCAGAAGGCTTCGCATGAAGCACGAGTTCAGGTGCAGAAAAACAGGGAAGGTAACTGTCACATATGCTGCAAGCACTGATTCAGCAAGCTCGGTGCAAGCAGGTGCCTGGTAAGCCAGAAAGGCCCATCAGCCCTCCTATCGCTTGGCAATGGTTCAGTTCAATTATTTGTACAGCCTCTAATGCACGTTCATGCAACGCAGTTGCCATTACCTTTGTTAAAACTACAGACACCAGTGCTTCTCAGCTTTCAGCACCTGGTATGACCACCACCAGGTAGTTACACTAGAGCACACGTACCTCCCTCCCCCTGCATCCCCCCCTTTCAGCATTAATTCTGAAGCAGCTTTGCCCCTTGCTCTGGGAGAAAGATAAACAGAATGGGAAGATAAGCAATATGCATCCCTTCATCGTTACTGGCACCGTGGAGAGGGGTTGGAACTAGAGGATCTTTAAGGTCCCTCCCAATCTGAGCCACTCTGCGATTAACAAATACCGTTCAGCATACAAGTTTGCATGGTTAAAGACTTTTTTTTTTTTTTTTTTTTTTGCTTTTAATCACCTCAAAGCCACTCCTGCCCTAAAACCAGGAAATCTGCAGAAGCACAAACACACTATCTCTCAGGTGGCCACACTGCTCCCTCCCTGGTGCCAGCACCAGGAGGACAAGGCAGGAAAGCACCCTTCAGGTGCTGGTACCTGGAGACAGCATGGAGCAAGAGGCCAGAGGGAAAGGCCCTCAGGACCAGCCTCGTGTGTTCAGGCAGCCCCCTGCTGCTGTGCTACTCTGTCCTGGCACGTTCTCCTTGCTTCCCACTGGATGACAAAGCAAAATAAAGACTGGTCCCCTTTAAAAACATATATACTTTTTCTTTTTTAAACACCTTGCCATCTCAGCAATTGGGTCTCGGCAGACTGTGCTGGATGGGGCAGGATCAGGTCCCTGGAATGTTAATGCCTTTAATTCCTAGCGACAGCTGAAGGAAGCTGAAAGCAGCCTGGGACACTGCCCCCTCAACCCAGCCAAAGCACAGAGCCCTCCTCTGCTCCCCCCGTGTCAGTGAGGAAACGCCAGCTCTGACACATGCAGCAGCAGCACAGATGCTCTCTTCACACACCTTAAGAAAAAAATTACCCCAGCTCCTCATTCCTCTCAATCCAGGGACAGTGCACCTGGCCTCACGCAAAGTGCCGGCACCTGCAGCAGGCTGCTCTCTGTGCAATTGGTTGTCTGTAATGAACGGCCCCAGGACAGCTAGCAGCCCTCTGGGGACTTTTGCTAGAGGTTACGTAGCCCAGAGTGCTTGGCATAACCTGTGGTGTGCTCACGGGATGCTCTGAAGTTTTACCAAAACTATCTCCTGCAATTTACCTGTACCCTGTCCCCCTGTAGGTAACCTACGCCAGTTGTCAGCGCTCTCCAGAACTGCTGCTGTTTCCTCCCCGGACTAGTGTCCTTCCAGCACTGTAAGTAAAAATCCAATTGCTACACATCTTCTTACTACACAGCTTACACAACAGCTGAAGGAACGAATGTTTTCAAGATGTGGATGCTGGAAGAATGGCTTTTTTCCCTGCAAGTCACAGACACGCCCAGAATTTGGACAAGCACCGAATTTTTAGTGCCCCAAGATTCTTCTGGCATTGTACGGTTGAGCAGCAATTTGATACCCAGAGAGTTTTAACCAAAGCCTTGTGAGGCACGCAGAACGACTTCAGCAAAACCAAGGAGCAGCCTACCATGCTCTACCAAAGAAAGGAAATCACAAGGAGATTTTCCTGTATAATAAATAAGGAAGTTGGATAAGTAAAGGGATGGGTTTTGCTATTGGATACTGCACCTCTACTGCTGTGTGCACGCACATACACATACACCTATGCATGTATGACAACCACATGAGTGTTGCATCCTCTTCTGAAGTACACCCAGGGCACAACTCACCTGTTTCTCTGCTGCACTCCCCTCCACGTTTAAGGGAACTTTAGTCTCATCCTCCCAGCCAGGCGTCCTCTGCACGCTGGGCTGATCTTGGACAGCCGATCCGTTTTTACAGTCCATGACCTTCATCTCCAAGCTGAACGGCTGACTGGAGACGTGGTGAAAGAAAAGGCTTTTCCGCGGCATCGGCAGGAACCAGGCCGTGCCGAAGGCAATGGATATGGAGGTTAAGGAGATGACATTCAGGCTGAAGAGGGACCACCCCGCCACAGACACGAGGACCTGCCCGGACACCGAGCCCACCGTGTAGCCCACCAGGGTGGCGCTGCGGCAGTAGCTGGTGACCTTCTGGTACAGGTCGACATCGACAACGCTGTAGATGTAGGAGTAGTAGGCGACGTCGGTGGCAGTCCCCATCCCATAGAAGAACTCGAGGAACTGGACGGCCCGCAGCCCCTGGGCATAGAGCAGCATGAACCAGGTGACGATGAGGCTCAGGCCCTGCAGCAGCACCACGGGCTTGTAGCGGAGGTAGTCGGAGGCCAGGAACACGGGGAAGAGCAGCGCCAGGTAGGAGTACGTCCACACCGGGTAGATCTCGTTCAACACCTGCCGGGGGGGAAGAAGAGACGGCGGTAAGACGCATCGCCACCGCGCCGCGAGGAAACCCGAGCCGCGGCCACGCGGTACCTGGGTCTCGGAGAGGTTTTTGTGCGGCCCCAGCAGGTACCGGGTGAGGAAGGGCTCGGAGGGCCGCACGTTGCAGAAGAAGCCGTAGGCGCACAGCAGCGCCGTGGGCAGCGCCCAGCAGCAGCCGGGGCCGCCAGGCCGGGCTCCCCGCGGCCCCGCCATGCCGGGCAGGGAGCGCCGTGTGGCCGCCCGCTGTCCCCCCGTCCCCGCCGCCTCCGTCCGCGGTCACCTCCCGCCGCCGCCGCCGCCGCCACCCCCCCTCAGGGCGCGCCCCCGCGCCGCCGCTCTTCAAGCCCATTCGCCGCCGGGGGGGGGCGTGCCCCTCGCCGGCTTCTGATTGGGCGCGGTCCCCTCCCCCCAGAAAGCCGGCCAATGGAGAGAGGAGGGCGGGGCGGAGCCGTGGCGGGAGAAAAGCACGTGTGCGCCGCGCGGGGGCGGGGCTGCGCCGCTGGAGGGGCGCGGACGGGCGGGCGTTGAGCGCCCTGGGAAAGGGGCCGGGAGGGGCCCCGCTGGCCCCTAAACTTCCCCGTCTCGCCCTTCCCCCGAGGGCAGGCACGAGATTTTCCTGGAAAACATCTCTGCGAAGAGCCTTTACCTGCTGTGCCGGTCCTTCCTTGCCTGGCCCAGGCTCCTTCAATCGCTGTGAGAGCGGGAGTTAAGGGAATCGTAGTAGACAGGGTGCTGACTAATGAATACCTAGATTATTGTATTAAAAATAGATGTTGCTTAATGTCTTTGCTTGCTGCTGTGCAAATTAACCGAAACGAGGAGTCTCGGGGCCCATCGC
The DNA here is from genome assembly GCF_009769625.2 of Cygnus olor. NCBI lineage: Eukaryota > Metazoa > Chordata > Aves > Anseriformes > Anatidae > Cygnus > Cygnus olor. Next base: position 94,763,490 of record NC_049169.1, read on the forward strand.
AAAGGATGGTTCCTGACAACAACGGGGAACCTGTCTCAAGAACCGTCTGAGACCAACCCTGTGGTTTGGACAAGAGCCAAGGAGCAGCTGAGTCTGCACAAAGACAAGAGGTCAGCTAGCGGTGATGAAGAAGAGCTATCAGCCTTCATTCCCACGCCCCCCGGTGACCACCACCAGGAGACACTGCGCAAGCACAGATGGGAGGAGTTTATGGAAATGACTCCTTGGAACTAATTTTAACATGAAGCGGGGATAGGTCATGCATATGTGTAGGCACATGGGGAAACTTCATGCATATGTAACTCTACTGCATATAACCAAGGCAAGTTGCCACGTATATTTATACTGCATATAACCAAGGCAAGTGCACACAGCTTTGGTGGGACTACCCCCCGTGCTGCCCAGCGCTGAATAAACATACCTTCTTTACAATCTTACTGATTGTGGAGTCCGTTTTCCGCACGTCACTAAAGCTTCATTCACCCAGGACTACAGTCCTCCTCCAATCTATTGGCTGTACTGCTACTCACTCTACCCCATGTTACCCCTTACTACCCCCTACTAGCCAACTCCTTCACCTCTGTGCTGCCTCCCTTTGATCTCCACCACGTTGCTACCACTGCTATGGCTTCCTACTCTGTACTGACAGTTTGTTCTCCAAACTGGTTGATGCTTTAGAAGGTTCATGTAAGGGGTCAGGCCTCCTACTTCTGCAATAGCATATCCAGCCTCCTAGCTGGGGACAGCGTGTGAGGATGCAAAATGAAAGCCCTTAGAAGGCATCTGACTATGCACAGGTGGGCAAGCAAGAACAGGTTCTTCTCAAACCCAGAACAGATTCCTTTAATTGCAGGATTTTATTCCTATCTCCATCATTATAGCTGAACACATGTAGCTACAAAAGGTTCTACGTTAATGAGATTACTCAGCTGTGTAAAACTCAGCTAACCATTTTAAACATTTTGGTCCTGTATCATCTGGCATCAGTGGTTTGTCTGGGTCCTGCAAAATTTCCTTTCATTTGCCCTCAGGCCATTGCCTCTCAGCAGTTTCATGCCTTCTTTTGTTTGCAGATTTGTTAGAAAGAAAAGGAAGAAAGAAAAGATGACAATTGCCACTTCACTGTACTTTAGCTTGAAGCAGAACTCTAAACAGAACAAATCTGGTCTCCACTCCAGCCATTTGCAAGGAACTGCATAAAATAGCATGGAACTTCATAAAGCATAGGAACTTCATAAAATAGCATGGTTAGGGTGAAATGAGACAAAATAATGACTGATAAACAAGTTGCTGTGGGAAAGAGAACAGAAATGTACGGTTCCCTCTCACTTATCTCTTAGCATCCCCTCTGTACTGCTGGCATGTGGCAGAGCAGCAGGTAAGTAAAGCCTGTGGCCTGCTAGAATGAGGTATTGGGCACCCGCTTACTGACCTGAGTCATCGCTTGGTGCCGAGCAGGGGCAGGGGAAGGAGTGAAACCTCGGAGTTCCCACGGCACGTCCTGCCTAGGGGCAGCAGCTTCCAGGCTGCTCACAGGATCTGATGGGTGGCCTCTGTCCTTTCCAAAATAGCAATCCCTAGAGTAGTTCCACTGCAGCTCAACACATTTACTCGAAGCGATACAGACAGTAGTCAGGGAACCTAGATTTGTCCTCCAAAAGCTGCACAAGAAAAAAAACAGCGAAGTTCTGACTGAAGTACACTGGGTTTTCCCAGGGTTTCTTTTGTTCTCTGAAGCACCTGCCTTATTTTGTTTTCACAGAACACTTTCATCCTTTGGAAACAAGCCAAAATTATATTCCTGGGATTTTTACTTCCTTCCTTCCCCAATCTTCCTCCCTATTTTCTCTCGCCATCCCCCCACTCTACTAGGAAAAGTAAAGTCAAAGGCATTTGGCTAGTAGACAAAAAAATTCAAAACCTTTTTTTTTTTTTCCCAAGATGGAAAGCATTAGCTATGAAAAGTAGGATTTCTCACACTTTCTCCCCTTAATCTTGCCTGCTCCCTACCTCTTTCAACAAGCTTACACCTTTTTCAGTAGAAAAGAGGAGTAATAGAAAGTTTAAAAATAAAGAAAAAAAGAATAGAGGGGAAACTCCTACCTTTTAACTTTTTTTTTTTTAAATTCCAAACCCAAAATAACCTTATGTTAGTACTAGAAAATAATTTGGTTTGTTCCAAAGCTATGTGTTTTTTTCATTTCTAGCTTCCTAATCAGATAATATGAAGAGTGTTTTGAAAACGACTACCTTCCACACAGGATGAAACCATTTTCCAGAGAAAAGCACCCTCTTATTGGAAAAATGTGACTGGTTTGAGCGATCACTCAAAATTTTAATAGAAAGGAAAGCCATAAGGTATCCATTTAAAACTTGTGTCTAATCTTGGATACATTAATGCAATTTGCATTAAAATGAATGCCAGTTGGGTAGCAGTAAGCAGGCCCTTATCTTCAGCTGGCCTACAAAGAAGCCCAAGCAAGTGTAATGGAGGAAATGTGAACTTCTGAGAATCCCACCGCAACCTGGTGGCTGCAGGCTTCAGGTCAGTGCCCACTGCCTCAGAGGGTCTTCTCTGCTGGATTCACCTGGATACAGATCTATTGTACCTCACCCAGTGTCTCCTTTGGTGGTAACTTCTGTGTTGTGCTACCTCACCACCCAGAATGGCCTTCAGTGTGTAAGGGTTTCCTCAAACAACCTCTTTACAAGGAGCCTCACCTTCGTTTAACATAGGCAGTAGTACGCTAGAAGGCTCTTTGGCTGGCTAGGGGACATGCCCGCTCTTCTTCCTGCTCCTCTGTTGCACAAGGGAAGCTTGAAATCCATCTGTACTTGCCCCAAGAACTCTTTAGATTCTCAGACCAATCTCTGAAATTGCTGTTGGCACTTTGGAAGAAAAGAGTAACACCAAGCCCTTCAGCATGGCACTGTTGCTGCTTTCCTTAGTGCTAAGGACTAAGAATCCTTTTTGTTTTAATCTAGGGTGGAATCACCCCTAGGGGATGCTTGATTAGGCACGAGATCCAAGCAACTCATCTAAATGCACAGTACAGTCTGAGACTCAAAAACGTTTTAAGGTCACATCTTACCTGCACCATAAACTCTGATTAAGTTTCACAAAGAAATGCACCAGAGGGGAGCACTGTTAACCAGTTCTGGCCTGTATTTTATTGTGGAGGATTTTATAAAATGTACGCGTGAGAAAAGTTCTCTTAAATTCTTGCCAAGCTGTTTGGAGAAAAGCTTCTGTAAGTTAAAAACTTTACGCACTCTTGTGAAGCCAGTAGGTGAAAGCACTCAGATGGCGCAAGTAACTTGGAAACTCACCAAAAGCAGGCAGTAAACCAGATTTTTTTCCGTGCTGAGCATGGACGTAACTCTGAAAAAAGGCAGGAACTAATTTCTGTGCTTTTATAATTTTGTCTGATTAATTAATTTGAGGAATTAGACTTTATTAACTATCATGTATGATAGAATGCAACAGCAGTGTGAACAGAAAAAACAACAACAACAAAAATATTTCTGAAATGATTAGTTTACAACAAGGCCTGTAGAGTGTAGCTACCTATAAGAACAGAAGATTGGTTGCAACTTTGAAGGTCCATCTCTTCTAGATCCCCCTGGCTGATCCTTTGATTTGGGGGCTCTCAACAGGAGACTTCCAGAAATTAAACAGTCATGAAGGGCTAATTTAAAAGCTTTGCCATTGATTACTTTACTCAGATGCCTTAATTCCTGTTTTTTCCTAAGCTCCTAGGGTTTGTTAATTCCAAACATTTAAGATGTCACATTTTCAGTAAATATGCACCCCAATTCAAGAGAATAGGCCTGTCCTCCAAGCACAGGGCATGTGTTTCCCTGGGATCAAAAACAATGGAACAAAATAATTTAATTGGAGGGAAGAACATAGTGTTGTCCCATGTCAGGACCTCAAGCAGTAAATTCCTGTTGTTAAAAAAAATAAATAAGACAACAAAATTAACTCATCTCCATGATCCCCTCCTCTTCTAGAATTCTTTCCCCTCTTTAAAAAATAAGGATGCACGAATTTTGCTTGGATATTCTTCCAATGCCACAGCCATTTTTGGAGCCATTCTGGCTTTTGAAAGCAGGAAATCTCTTGTAATTTTGTATTTTACAGAGGTAAAGTGAGCATCAATGGTCGTTGTCATCACTGTATTGCTACAATCTGATCAATTGCTCTTGAACTGTAAGAAAAGGTCCCTCACTAAAGGAATGCAACAGCTCTTCTCTGTAGCATGAACCAATGTCAAATATTTTCTGCTTCTACTTTACTACAACACAGTCTGGAAGTCCAAGAGTCCAAGACATTTTAATACTCTAGTTCCATGCAAATTCATATTATTATTATTATTGAAATGTCTCTGCTTTTTACCTGTAGTTCATGACTTATTGTCCACATTGTTCCTTCATGTATCTCCTTCAGTGCTGTCTTCATCACCTCTAGTTTCACACTTGCTGGGTCTTTTGTTCAACAAGAGTGGTAAGCCAAGCATACCCTGAAAACTGTGCAAGGGGGAAAAAAAAGCAGCACTGCAGTTTACTGGAACACAGCTGACAGAGAAGCCAGTACAAAATCCAAGCTATGGAGACCTGCAGAAGCCTTAGGACACACAGCAGCCACCTCTGCAAAGTATAGGAGCTGTTAGGAGGCAGGTGGCTACCTAAAGCCGCTTTATCCACTGGACACTATGGCACCCTGTGTGTTTGACACAGTGCAGGCTGAAGCACATGGCCACTGGAAATAAGACATTTATGGCTGAAGGACTTGTTTGTGGAATCACTTGCCACGGGTTATCAGATTAACCTTTAGTCTAAGATGGATCACGTTGTACAGCATTATGCATTTCCATTATGGGCAGAACATTTTTGAAATGTTTTTCAGTTGGCTACTGGGAAAAAAAAACTGGAAAAGTCACTTAAGTCTGCTACAGATGGGGACACTGATGTACAAATTTTCCTGATAAGTGCCTAAAGAGGGCTGTTATAAAGAACAGCAAACAGTGGATCAAGTAGAGTTAGAAGAATCAAACCTAGTACTTTTTTAAAATAAAAAAGCACAAGGATCAGACTGAATTAGTTTGTGCCTCTGGACACACCTAGTTCCCAGTGGGCTTAGCATAGCATTTGTCCCACTAGGAGAGGTGTTACAGATGTTCCCAGGAACACTGGGAACGATTCCGTGGCCCATTTTGGAGGGTGCTATACAAACTTCCAAGATGATGGAGTCTCTACCCAGAGGAGGTTATTGTAATTAAAGCATGATGCAAGTACCGGGTGTAACAAACAAGTGCAGAATAGGGCACAGTAATGATAGGAAAGTGTGGGTGGATGAACTGGGTGGATGCTATACAACTAGCATGAATAAACATAACAAAGTAAAGGAGTGAGAGCAAGAAGAGGAACACTCAATGCTCATTAAGTGGAACGACTGACTCACTAATACCAAGCAGCAATTGGTCACCCCAGGACACTGTTGCATCTCATTTCTGTGGTACTATATAGTAATGTGTAATAAACAGTCTTCCCTAGCACATCTGTGTGCATGGGCACAGCTTTTACCTTCCTCCTTCAGGTAAGTCTCCAAAAGGTCTTTTCCTGTCATAGAAGATACCACCTGTGCATCACTGCTTATGAAGTTGCAATCCCCCCTTTTTTTTTGTCCCTTAGCACAGTTCTAAAAACACCAGTGTTCATAGCCATACCAGGGTGCGCTGGAGGGTGCTCAAAAGGCTGGATGTTTTCCTGAAGTCCTAGCCAGATTCCTACTTGATGCTTTTTCTGTAGAGTTCTCCTGGCACTTCATATGGGCATGCCTTACTTTTGCCACACATGCTCAGTGATGTCTAATACGTGAAGTACCCCGAAGCCCAGATTCACCTTTGCACATCTCAGGAGGTTTCTGGGTAGATGAACACAGACACATGATCTGCATCGACTTGAACCCATGGGTAATACACAGCTTTGTATCTCCATCGTCCTTTGGTATGCCTTTACAGCTACACTTCACAGCGCAGTCTGTACAAACCTGTCTGAGTACTGGACTCACGTGTCTGGGTCTGGAGAAAAAACTACTGCGGTGCTGCTGTCGGCAACTACTTTAGAGCTGCTCAACTGTGGTTACGTGCACTTCCTCCTCACTTCCCACCGACATGCAGACACAACCAGTTTCACAGCTTCTGCCTGTAGTCCAGCCACTACCACCTCTGGAAAGCAAAAGGAAACACTTAGTGGCACCTAGTGAGAAAAGCATGGGGATTCATGTGCACCTATCCCTTACTATCATCTGGAGATGCTCTGCTTTGGACACCCTGTGTCCTCCTGGAAGCTGAAATTATAGAGCAGCAACTCCATTACTATACCATTTGAGGCTACGAACAGTTAACGCTGGGGCTTTGGATCAAAAGGTCAGCATAAAGGCACCCACCCAGACTCGTGTGTGAAGAAATTATTGGCAAGATGTGAATACTCTGCACTCTAACACTACATTTCTCCCTTAGTCCAAAAGAGCTTGTGTTTGTTAATGTTTCATGCTGTGATATGCATCTCTGCTTTTTAGTTTGAGAGAACCGCAGGAGTTTTTGCTCTCCTTATGTATTTTACAATTAATTTCAACATACACAAGATTTCATCCTGTGGTGTGTAAAAGGTGGTACAAACCTGATCATTTTTACTACATATTTCCAAAAGTCTTGGCAGATTCAATCTAAGCTGGCTGCCTCTTGACATGATAAAAATTCTTTGTTTTCCAGTCACCTAAGGGCTTATTGAACATAGCTTACCTTCAGTTTGGCAGATCCAGTACAGATATGTTTTCACATCTTGCTGTAAACTAGACCAAGAATTTGACCCCTCCACTTGCATATGGAAATACTTTGTGTACTTGGTCTTGCTGGGATGGAGTCAATTTTCTTCAGAGTAGCCCACGGTGTGCTGTGTTTTCAATTTGTGACTAGAACAGTATTGGCAAGGCACCAATGGTTTAGCTATTGCTGAACAATGTTTGCACAGTGTCAAGGCCTTTCCTTTTTTCCACTTTGCCCCCGAAGCAAGTAGGTTGTGGAGTAAGAGGTGGGAGGTTGGGAGAGGACATGGCCATGACAGCTGATGCACACACTAAGCAAAGGGATATTCCATGCTGTACGACATCGTGCTCAGCAATAAAAGCTGAGGGAAAGGAGGAGGAAGGGTGGCACATTTGCAGTCATGGCATTTGTCTTCCCAAGTAACCGCTATGCATGCTGAGACCCCAACTTCCAGGAAGTGGGTGGACATCTGCCTGCCAGCGGGGAAGTAGTCAATCAATTCCTGACTTTGCTTTGCTTGCCCACACAGCATTGCTTATCAAACTGTCTTGATCTTGACCCACAGCTTATTCTCATTTTTGCCCTTTCAGTTCTCTCCCTCATCCTGCCAGGGGCAGCGTGTGAGCGGCTGGGTGGGGGCTCTGCTGCTGGCTGGGGTCAAGCTACCCATTGGTCCCTGCCCAATGCATGGCAAAAGGGGCTCAAGATAATGACAGATCTGATCAGTGTGCCAGATGGAATTGATAGCTGTTAGAGCTGTTTAGCTGTTAATTAGCAGGATCCTGGGCCTTACTGTTTACTAGAGTCTAGTGCTTGTTAGCGACTAGTTTTGACTTTTGCTGTTTAAGCCCTTATCATCTCACTGCGCGGTGCCCAGGAATATTGTGATAACAGCGATGGCCACGTGCCTGGGCTGGCAGGTGGCCTCGGCAATGCTGCCACACTGGACATACTGGAACTCCAGCAAGAACTGGAGTCAAAGGGACTGTGACCATTGAGTAAGTCCACACTCAAGCAGATACACACTGTTGTAACCCGTGACTTGAGTTGCATGTTATTGGAAGTACTGCAATGTGAACCACCTGAACCAACAGAGCATGAGCCTCACAAAAAGCCAGGCAAGCGCAGCAGTGACCTGACCTGAGCTGGGTTTGGTGTGCAGGAACTCAACACAGCGCACCACTTCTGCTGTCCTGAGCAACTACTTTAGCAGATGGAACTTGTGTCATGGGCTATGAACTGAATGGACATTTTACAGGGATGGACCATAGGCTAAGGGAACAACATCTGTGTAAGTATCAAAGGATGAGAAGGGAGGGAGGAGTTAAAGAGGATCTTGATATATTGTAGTGTAGTAGGACCTGAGCATGATATAAATGTTATAGACTAAGGAGTAGAGATTGTACTAGGCCTGGCAGGGATGGAGTTAATTTTCTTCAGAGCAGCCCACATGGTACTGTGTTTTGGATTTGTGACTAAAACAATGCTGACAACACGCCAATGGTTTAGCTGTTGCTGAACAGTGTTTGCACAGTGCCAAGGTCTTTTCTTTTTCCCCAGTCTGTCCCTGCACCGAATAGGCTAGGGGTGCACAAGAGGTGGGGAGGGGACACAACCAGGACAGCTGACCCCAAACTGACCAACGCCCCATCCCTTAGCAAGCAGAAGCAGAGCCTCCAACTTGGAACACTGATGCAGATATATTTACTCCTGCTCCTGCACTTGTCTAACTTTACATATATAATAAAGGTTATAAGCAAGTAATTAGTTTAAGAACATGGCCTTCTTAAATATAGATTTGTTTAGCACTCACCACACAAAATTCTAATTCTACCAAAGTTAGCTAGCATTCATTATTTGTATTCTCAGGTGAAACCTTTCTCCACAGGTTTAAATTACTTAAAAAAAAAGAAAAAAGTGAAGGGGGCTTTTATTGCAGTTTCATCATTGTATCAAACAAAAATAAATTAAGCAACATTAAAAGATCAGTCTCTTAATATTTTCTAAGATAAAACAATTTTCCAGACAGTTTCACAATTTGAAGTTAGTTCTAATTAGCACTGAAATTTCCCACTGAGCAGAAAATTTTACTTTTGTGATGCAAATTTCCACTAATTATTGCCAAAGAGGTATGACTGTCAAGGCAAATATACAAATTAAAATGTTGATGGTTTTCATGCTGCAGTATTATCTTTATTTTCCAGTGAAAAATGGTAAGTTTGTGACATAGTAAAAAAAAAAAAAAAAGAAAAAAATATTTTAGTTGTATACTTCTTTACACTCCTTTTCTATATCTTTATTTTGAATGGTCTATAAGATACAAGATTTGAAAAACTACTGAAATAACTCAGATAATACCATATGAGGATCAAAGACAAACTACTTCAAGAATTCCACCCTTCTCAAGGAAACCATGTGATAAATGGGAGTTTTGCAATTAATTTACAGGATAGAATCCAATGACACTAGTGAAAGCCTAGCTAAAACTGCTGGAATGAATTCATGGACTGCATTTGCATTTTCACTAAATGTAGTCACCCTGGGAAAAAGACGTGTACACTCTACACACAAGAGTAGCTCCTCTAGTGAAAACACTGTCAGTGCTAAATAAGATGCAGGTGTTTATTGTCCAGTTTCATCTGCTCCTCCTCTGCTACCACCAGGTTGTATTCTCAACAGCTAAAGTTCTCAATGCTACCTATTCAGGGAGCTCCTCATAGTCTAAAAGTTTGTATGAGACTGAAAGTAAGGAGTTCTGGATTTTCCCTTTGGTTCTACCATTGCTATTCCATGACCTGGGGTAAATCACTTCCCTTCTCGCTTCTGAGAAAGAAAGATATGGCTGACTCTTCCTCCCCTTGCCAGGACACTTAAGCTAATCTATGTGAAATCCATAGCTTTTCCACTGTGCTTGGTATGTAAGAACCAAATCAATAATGTGAACCCCCATTCTCAAAGAAGGGATACTGCATATGCCTCAATACTGGGATGCATTCTACCTTTGTCATACTGTAGATAAAAGACACATGGAGGTGAGATTACCCCTACTATCACTTCTTACCTAGGCATTGCTGGAATGCAGCATGACAGCTCCATATCTGCATTTGTTTTCCATCTCAAGCACTATGTACAGAGAACGTCCACCTGTAGCTGCCTATTCTTCCTCTATGCTGCAGAAGCATTACAAAATGGAGGCAATCAGTGCTCAGGATTAAGGCTCGAGTCTCTGTTCCCAGGGATTTAGAACTTAATTTTAAGTAGAAAGAAAGATTGTACTGCTTAGGATGAAGAAATGATATATAAAACAGAAGAGACTGCTATTTCTTTACAGAGAAAAGAAGCTGTTTTTTGAATTTTTTGAATGTTTTGTGTATTTATAGGAATGAACCATCTGCCAAAGAACTCCCTCAATTCTTGTTGGCAAAACATTAGGTCTTTTGATGAAGCACACATCCAAACTAATAAGTATGATTGCTTTAAGGATTTAAAAAAAAAAAAAAAGTTGCCCTGCTTGATAGTTGCAGAAGGGTTAAGAGCTCCCAGATTTTTCAGTCCTTTTCACAGCCAGACCCCCATCAAAATCACACCCAAAGAGTTCTACCCGAAGAGCAATTCCATGATACCATGTCTTTGGAACAATGCGGATAAACCTGGACAGGATGGGTGGGTTAAAGAAATGCTTGACATGTCCATCGCTGTTTTCATTACCTGAGAAAACCTGTAAATACAAAACACACAACTAGTAAAAAGGCAGCACATTAAAAATAAGCTGTTTTTTCTTTTTAAATGGTTCCTAGCTGTTGCGTTAGCCATCCAGGATAGGATGGACTGGCTAACTTCTGATTTTATTTAAAATCCAATCTCTTCCTAAAACGCTGGGTCGAAGTTATTTAGGTCAGCAATATCAATATCTGAACAAATTAAACAGCCTCTGTTTCCATCCACAACTCAAAAGCTACCACTCTAACTGGGATGGACAACAAAAACAAAATTCTGTTATTTTACCTCCACTAACAGCCCTGGTGGGTCAGGTTGGTGTAAAGTGATACAGGTAACAATATAAAGTACTGTGCCTGCTCTGTGTGTATCTAGAGCCTTCCAGCTCTGTTACAACATAACAATTACAAAATAAAGGCAAAAACAAGAAAGCTGGAAAGAAGTCCTCAAAAATCCCTTGTTCATTCAAATTAAATGCCCTCGTGCATTCAAATTGAATGTCCTCCTTTACTAATAGCATCAGTTCCTTTTATCACAATGTTTACTGCTTTCTCTATGGATTTGGTGTTCTTTCCTTTCATGACTATAAATTACTTTGAAAAATCAGATGGCTATTATGAAGTTATCTGTAGTAACCCCAGCTCCCAAACAATTTAGTGTCCTGTGAGAATATCTTTTTGGCTGGCTATTCTGCTTTTGGGCCCTGACCGTGCTCAGAATCTAAAACCAAGCAATGACAGAATTGTCTGAGCAGAGCATGATACCTTTGCCACTGAGTTTGAACCATCCGTATAGGATTTCCACTCTGAGCCTTCGTTGCTGTAGAGAATAACATAGGTTTTCACAAAGTTTTCAGATGATATGGACTTGACCCCCTGGGTAGCAACAGCAGTTATCTTCTTAATTGAGAGTAGATCAATTTGCAGCCACTGTTGGTTGTTGTTCGACTACAATTGATAAAAAGGGTTATCTATTAGCAAACATGTCTATGTCTTTATTTGCTTAATTGAAAATTCCTGTTTAAATATAGTTAAGACTATCTGAGGCAAAAGTCAGAAGCATTTTTGGTGACCCATACAACTAACTTATTCACTGCAGATGGTGTATTTGGAGTCTTTTCACATTATTTTCAATGCATAATGAAAAATAACTGTATTAGGTTTATGTGGCAAGGTTTTGGTAGGGGGGAACTGCAGGGGTGGCTTCTGTGAGAAGAGACCAGGAGCTGCCCCATGTCAGATAGAGCCAGTTCCAGCTGGACCCACAGCTGAGCCAATGACCAATGCTGGTTATGCCTCTGTGATAACCAAAGGATAAAAACATACAGGAGCTCTCAGAGAGGAGTACAAAAATGTGAGAGAAACAACCCTGCAGACACAAGGGGAGGAGGTGCTCTAGGCACCAGAACTGATTCCCCTGCAGCCAATGGAGAAGACCATGGTGCAGCAGACTGTCTCTCTCCAGCATTAAAATGCAGTACATCACAAAAATACCAAATGCTTATACAAAAACAGTAGCTTCCAGCAAAATTCAAAGTGCCTTGTACATAATACTAATACCAAACACTTTAGAAAACAGTTGCTTCCAGCAAGTCTCCAGGTGCTTTGTAAAGAAATGCAGCTCCATTTTGCAGACACAGAAGCTCACACGCCTTGCTGAAAGTCATTCAGCAGAACAGTGGCAGAATGAACCACAAAATCTGCAGCCCCAGATCCATTTTGCTGCTCTGCCTATCAACCAATCCAGGAAGGGTTTCTTTAACCCCTTGGAGCCAAATATTCAATTTGTATTCAGCTTCTGAAATTAAAAGGGCTATTTCTCTGCATGGAAGTGCTGCAGGCTCTGGCCCAAAGGACACCATTGATCGCTCCAAAATATGATTTCATTGCTGTTGCCAACAGCTTAACAAGTTTTCTAATGAAAGAGGGTTAAATGGGCTTCTCAAAGGATGGCTAAAGAGCTGTGAAGTAAGCTGTGAGTAAAAGCTATGAAGTCCATTTGGCACTGGACATGGTGTGCAGGAATTCCACGAGCACACAGGCAGCACAAACTTATTAACAGTAGCTGTCTTGCCCTTGTCCCTCTTTTTCACTTGTTACCTTAGCTCGCCAGGCATTTATCTTTCCTTTCTGATTGAGACGAGCAAGGGAAGGCTCCCATGTGTTAAACCAGGATGTCTTAACAGATGAGGCCATTATCTGGGTATTCTTGATCGCTCCATTTTCCATTCCAAGTGGCAAAGAGCAACCTGTTAAGAGAAGTGCCTTGTAATTCTGTTCATCCGAATAGCTATAGCTTAAGCAACAATGTTGGAATTGAGAACACCCGCAATTTTAGCTTAATTTAACATATTAGTTCAAAAATTAGCCAGAAAGGAAGAACCAGCACATGATCTGTTCTTACCATCTACTTCACAGCCAAGGAGCTCCATGCGAAGAGTAGGCCTGTTATAAGCCTGTGTTGGGTAGACTCTGATATACTTAGCAATAATAGGGGGATCGATGATGTTCTCTTTTATACCATAGGCATCAGAATTACCTTCAAAAATCTATTAAAAAAATCCGCATGTAGTTAATATAATGCAAACACAAACTGAAAGCCCGCGCTGTTATGAAAGTGGTCTTTTATGCCACTAGCACCTTCCACTGTGACGGAGCAAACTATGCTGCAGGACAACTTGAAATATCTCATAGTTCCACCTTAGCACATTTGGAAGCACCTGTAGGCCTCAGTTCAAATAAACAACCCATTGCCATGTGCTATATAAAACTGTACGAAGACATTAGTAAAGGCAAAAGGAGAGGTAAGAGAATAGGTTATTGATTTAGGAGTTCCACCACAGACACCTCAGAGTAAATGGAATAGAGCTGTATTTGGTAGGGTTCGGCATAAAATGAGCCTCTTGCAGGGTATGACCATTCTTATTACATGGGCCTCCTACAGGTGTTTCAGACAGTTTAAAATTCAATTGTTGTGACAGCTGGAAGGACGAGAAAGAAAACAGGATCTGGTAGGCCTAATTTTTAGTTCATCTTCCTGCTTGCTTCAAAAAGCCAATGTGGGCTTCAGAGATAAAAACAGGAAGAGATGTTTGTGAGAAAGCCAGACTCTACAGTCAAGGTTACAGGGCCAATCTGAACTCCAGCCTCGGAGGTTCCTCAACTTGTAATTTGTCTTCTGGCCTGAATGTGATTATTTGATAATTTGATTCAAGCACTATATTATTAAAGTCTCTGAAGACCACCAAAATAAAGTTATCACCTCACTGCATCATCTAATGAGGTTACCTAGGTTGTGGCAACCCCCATAGCATGTACAGACCTTTTGTGCTTGAAAGCTGTCTCCTTTGAAGGTGTTCCACTTCCGTTTGTCTTTGCTGTATGCAATAAAGAACTTCTGGACGTACAAGGACTTTAAAAATTGTTTGGCACCCTGTGTCTGTATCCCAGTTAACAGAACTTGTCTTTGAAAGTCCACCTAGGAAATGTGAATGTTTATAAAGTCAATACTGCACAGTGAAGCAAGTGTCATTCTTTGGCATCTACACAATTGCTTTGAGCCCTGCATTTTGGCACCCACAACACTAATACTCTCAGGAGGAATACAAACAGATGGCAGAGTCCAAACAAATGCTTTCTCTAATATCATTTGTGAATTTCTGTGTGTATTTAGTTTCAGAGTCCATTGTAGTCCATTCAGTGTTCACCACAGCACTACAAAGACACCTCAGAATATCTCTGCATCTGTGCTAGGCAGAATTGCTATCTCCATTTTACAGATAGACAGAAATAGTATAGAGAAAGTCAAGGCTCATATTTTCATAAGCCACCTCTAGTTTTGGATATTCAGGCTGAGAAATGGAATATGACATTCTGAAGTGCTAGAAAGCCACCATCCCTTCTGACATCAGATTCAAGCGCTCAACATGCAAGAAAAAAATTAGCAAGACGTTCCTGTCAGCAGTGGAACTCATTCTCTGGCATATGCCATCCACCCCACATCTCCGCATGCTTTCCTGCAATAACCTCAGCTTCTCACTACCACATCCCTTATCAAATTATTTATTTTCCCAACATTCTTTACAGTTCCCCTACTTCACCTTCATGAACTTGACAGTATGTCAAACATTAGCAAGCCAAAAGTAACAGCTACTTGTTGAACTTATGCTGCAACACTAGTTTGAGTCTCTCTTCTCCCAACTGCACATTTTCATTTGACTTTTAAGAAATTAGCTATGTTCTGTAGATCTGGGTTTAAATTGGCTATCTGGTGCAAAAGTGATTGGAATAGAAGAAAGATGGAAGCGATGCAACTGATTAATGCAGTACTTGAAGCCATAATCACATAAGCTTTACTTCCCTGTGATGCGTCAAACTGGGCATAGAAGCATCCAGTAAAAACAAAAAACCTCCAAAACTATCTGAAGCAATACTGGAGAGTATCACACTTTAAATGATCCCCCAACAAACCTACATAAAAATAAATATGTACTGTTAGGTAGACAGTACAAAAAAAATGGTAGTGGAAAGAATGACTTAATTTGCCTACAAAATGGCTAGTCTAAATTGTAAGGGTAACTGTCCAGGAACTGAGCCTCAATAGCTGTACAGATTGGGTTACACCAGAGGAGATGGGCAATTTATGGTATCACCAATCAAACTTGCTGCATCTTCTCAGTTTTCCCCAGCAGTCTTCCCTACAAGAACAAGAGCAGCTTGACCTTCTAACAAAAGTTACAACAGAATCACAACACAGGATTGTATGGTCGTGCCCAGACTCAGTGATGGCCAAGCATGTGTGGTTTTATACCTGGATCCAAGGGAGATCATCTTTCATTACTGTGCTCCAAGCATTGTATGTTCCAGAATTGTTTAATCG
The DNA here is from genome assembly GCF_009769625.2 of Cygnus olor. Lineage (NCBI taxonomy): Eukaryota > Metazoa > Chordata > Aves > Anseriformes > Anatidae > Cygnus > Cygnus olor. The sequence goes on from NC_049169.1 coordinate 94,778,915, forward strand.
GGCTAGCTTAGGTTCCCAATAGTCTACAGAGAAAATATGAATAAAGCAAGAATTTAAGGAGATGCTTAATTTAAGTGCTTCAGTTATTTTCAGATCTGTTGGGGGAGGAGGGAAGGGGGGGAGAATTTGGACATAGCCAGCATCTGCAAGTCAACTATTACCCTACAAAGCTTTATAGTTAGAAGAATGACTTTAAAAAATAACAGCATTTTATGTAATATACTCTGCTGATTTGGGATCAGGGTCTAGAGTTGGCTAAACAAGTTTTGGCTGCAAGCAGGATCAGACAAAACATGCTCTATATTGCCATATTCATGGCAGAGTTCCCCTATGCATAAGGAAGTTTCCATGTTAAGAACTGATGTTGAATATATACGAACCAGCTTTCAAGCCTTCATAACACTGGGAGGGGATGGGACAAGAAGGGGGGGAGAATATGAAAAAATGCAGTTACATCCGCAGCAAAATCAATTCTTCAAAATAGGTAATTTATTTGTTATTTCAAGGGAAATGGTGTGTTTCTGCTTGTGTGTACAACCTGTATATCTTCTTTTGCCTCTGCCTATGTAGAATTCTATCAATATCTCTTATCAAATGATACCAATTTTATACCAGGAATAAACTTGGTAAATCAAAGACTGTGACTGCTCTAGATGCTAGTTTCCCAAATCTTTCATAACAGACACACTTTGCACTTTCACAGCTCATACCACATGCAAATCTCAGATATTTTTTTTTAACATTTGGTGTTGATTCTCAAGCAGGGAAGCCAGAGGACAAAAATATGAAGCTAGATTTGTTCCACGTCATCCAGCAGGCCCACGACAGAGGACTCCCTGACTCTCAGGCTTATAACGCTGACAGAAGACCCGGAACAGTGTTGGAATACAATGACGAGGCCCACCTAGTACAGGTCACGATATCTGCCTGCAGAATTGAAGAGCTTTTTAACCTGACAGTTGATTCATTAATGAACTGATCTTTTACGATGTATCATGAAATGTAAAAAAAATATGGAACTGCAATACTTTGCTGGGGATGTTCAGTAGCGTGCCTGGACTTTTTCAACTATTAACTCACCTATATGATGTGAAGCATTGATTTGCGAATCGAGTATAACTCCACTTGCCAGACCCATTGGAATCGTGCACTCTAGAGAGAGATCAAGAAGTTTGTTTTTAAAAAGCAGTCTATTCGAATATACATCTTGGTGGAATGTTCTAAAACAGCACTCAGAACAATTATTAATAATACTGTAACATCACCACTCTTTTCCCAAAGAAGACCAAATAAATTTCTGAATTTTATTTCAATAGATTAATCTACTGGTCACTGTGAGGAAAAAAAAATAAAAAAATAAAAAAGTTCAAGACTAGTATGCTAAAGGCTGCATATTTTTTCTTCTAGAATAAATTTACAGTAATCACTCCACCTCCTCCTTGAAACATCTCCCAAATTTACTTTTAGCGATCCTGAAAGGGTAGATATGACTTTATAACTTGGCACCTCCAGACAAAAAATACCTTAGTTCAGTACCTTTCTCTAGAACCAAATAGGATGCCTGCATTCCTGCTTGCTGATATTCCCCCACTTCAGTGTCTAAAAGCCACCAGCCAGGTCTCTGTGGTTTCATTTCAATTGTTTGAAATGAGCCTTGAAAAAAATGGAAGAAAGAAACATATCAGAAGTGTTAGCATTATCATTAGGTTGATGTTAGTTAGGCTGGATGTTAAACTAAAGATCATGCTATGGCCTGATCCGGAAAAATTAAATAACCTGCTAAACATAGCAGAGAAAGCAGCAACTATCACCACTGTGTCAACTGCACTATAGATCATACTACTATTCATCTTCCATATACATCTCTGCCCATCTGAGGGGAAGATATTTGCCCATACCATATATGTTTTGTCTGTAACTTTACTCATCCCTCCAGTTTTAGAGGACAACGTTATCTTTTTTTCCCGCCTCTTAAAATAAGTGCACATTTGCACCTTAAGGGAGGTGCAAAGTGATGAGTTTTTGACCATCACTGGCAATTGAACCGTTAGTGCCCTCAAACTTTTTCTCCCTGTGCCCAAAGCCAACTTCTATTCTTCCTTACATTGTTACAGTCTGTCATGATTATACCAATCACACCTTAGAATTTATTCTAATACTTACCTGGAAGGAGTGTATATGTACCAAGCTGATACTTTGGCTCTCCTTGTTCAACAAAGATCTGTCCATGGAAATGAACAACATGAATGTCTTTTGGCCCTCCCATATTCAGCAAATGCCATCGGACCAGTTCACCTTCATACATCTTTAAGCCTTGCAAATTGTAGGTAATTCCATTAATTGCTAAAAAAAGAACATATTGTTGATAAGGATACACTTCACAAAATAGGTCTTATAAAGTGCTAGAATACAGTTATTAAAATGAGTCAAATATTTAACGAAGTAACATATTTGGGGAAAAAACATCCAATCTAAAGTGCTATACAATATAGTCTATGTACCATCAATTCAGAAAATCCAGGGACCTCATCACAGGATTTGAGCTCAGTTTGCTTGCAACATGTGGCAGGTAGGAGAACAATGATGTATTCTGTCACAACTGACACCCTTGATTAATAACTGATTTTGGAGACCACATTTTCAAAGGCAGATTCTACTTTTCAACATGCCTTTTTCAAACATGATCACTTAAGATTTATGGCACAAAAACATCAGATTTTTAAAAGACTGTGCAGATTTTCATAGGGTTTCATTAATGACCATTATTTCAAAGAGAACAACAGATTAGCTTTCAACACATAGCTACTTAACTCTACACAACTAAAATCTCTGTATCCACACAGAGGTAATATGAAAGGCTGTCCTAAAACTGCTTAAAATTCTTTCAGTAGAACTAGTTGATTTGCCAAATTATTATTGTACTTCTACAATTCAGGCAGGTTTCACTTTTCCAGAGTATTAGCTTCTTACTGAAAATAGTTTTGTTTGTTTTAAATACAGGGGGTAAATGCATGTGAAAGAAACTTTCTGTAGAAAGTTTGTCTAACATGTCCTTTCTACATTTTAATAACAATTTTCCAGCCAATGATAATCTTTGCATATAAAACTATGACTATTACAGATACAGGAGAACAACAACAAAAAAAAATTTACATAATTAATGTGCAGGATTTATGCATGTTCAAAGGCAGGGTGAGTTGAGAAAACCTCCCCAACACCTTTCCCTCTACCCCAATAAACTGAATACTTGACAAAAGGAAGTAAGTACCATAGAATTTGTGGCATTGTTGAGTTCCTTGGGTCTTCTCAGTACAAGATCTTCTAGAACGTTTGTCAAAGTACCAGCTTTTCTCTTCATCAAAGACCATAAAAAGTAAGAAAAAGTCTCGGGTGGATGTTCTTTTATTGCTTGACATACTCAAGGTTCCTTTTTGACAGATCAGTATTGGTCCAATCAAACCTGAGTGAGTATCTTTCTCCTAAAAGGTAGTAAACCCACATTAAATGTAAGAGTGGACTTTCCAAAAGATGTCAAAAAGCATAACATTCTATGGAAGCACATTGGACCCTAAAAATTCAAGGGAAGGGGCCTGCATTTCCACTGCTTTGTAATCTTACTCTCCTCTGCTCAGTCAACTAGAGTTTCCTAATTTAAATCTATCAACAGCATATATCCCCTTTTAACTGAATGTAAGAGATTAAATGTCAGATAGGAACATTAGGCCAGATAAAAAGGACAGCTATCTAAAAAGTGTTCTGCATCTTACATTTCCACAGGTGTACAGTAACATCATTTGGAGATGTTCAAAACCTGACTGCATGTGGTCCTGGACAACCCACTGTATCAGATTCTGCCAGAGCTGGGGTGTGTGTGGAATTGGACTAGATATCAGGAGGTCCCTTACAACCTAAACAATTTTGTGATCAACTGCAGCAACACTGTCAATGTCTATTTCGATTTCCTTACCAGATTTACATCAGAGTAGTAGACCCAGGACCGACAAGCTGCTCCTGACTGCAGAGGTCCTGATCGCCTGTTTGCATACCATACATATATATAGCTGCTATTCGGCTGAACTTTGTCATCTTCCTTAAACCAAGTAGTAGACTCATCATCGTAAGTGCTTCCCTCAGAGGACTTTTCATAGAAGAGTCCATGGGCATGGAGGGAATATGGTCTGGATGCCAGATTCTTAAAATGAACCTAGAAAAAAGGAAAAAAAATTCTGTTGAGCAAATTCAGGCCTAAACCACAGCACCTACACAATACATTCCAATAACCTCAAACCAGGATCAAGATTACAGGCCACACTGTGACTACAGGCCACACTGCCCATGTCAAAGTTGGCAGGGATATTTTTTGAGATCTCCATGCAGAGTCACATACTACAATGCAGGTGGTTAATTACAAAGTAGGAAACACGAGTCTGACCCCCTGTCTTCTACTGAGCCCAGACTCCTAAGATTCTTGCTGCTGCCCTTCACTCCTGGGTATGCTTATTTACAGCAAGCAGGGAGTTTCTACTTATGTTTTGCTGCGTGGTTGCAGTAAAGAAGGGCACAAGATAACCAACTAGTAACATTACACCTCTGTATGTGTCAGTCACACTGAAATCAGTGCTTCTCCCTTGTCCCAGAGAAGAGACATGAGGATAGGGAAATTCCGTATTTACCTCCCAAAGCTAAAGTAGACTTTCTTCTTACTCATGTTTTTAACATAGTTCAATGTGTTCCTATGTATACCACTCATGGAAATAAGCAGAAGTGTATGAGATTTACTGTATTACTCCATCCTCGTGTGCTGGAAGACCGGACAGAGAATGGCAAGGAGTATTCAGTGGTTGGAAACTAGAAAACCAGAAGTGAATTTACTGTGGATAGTGGAGAAAAGGGGGATCCTACCCCTTCAATGAAACAACACATCACTGTGCTCTTCTGTCCACAATGCAATTTCTAGCTCTGAAAAATGTTTCCCCTACCATCTTTTAAAACGTGGTATTTTCAGACTCATTTATATCACTCTAAGATCACCATGAGACTCCTATCTTGTACACATACTCAAAAACAGTGACCTACTAGGATTACATCATCCACTTCAGCCTGGATAACTGGTCCCAGGATGCCAAGGTGTTCTTCATATTCGCCTTCATCCTGGAGAGTTGTAAAGGTACTATCTGTATACCTTTGAAAAATCACTTTATATGTGGTACCATCTTTACAGGCTTTGTCGTTCATCATTGTACTGAAAGGAAATTCCCACCAGAAAACAAACAAACAAACAACAAAAATCATACAAGTGAACTGGAAATTGCTCTGATGAAATATAAGTACTCTTACAACAGAAACATTTCAGAATGTAAAGAATAAGCACACAAATGTCAGAGGATTCTGAAAATCATAACTTAAAATATTTAAGCAATTCTACTTCTTCAGTTCATGAGATCCTTCAAAGATTTGGTCATTTGTCACTGAAAAAAAACTCCAACTAGCCTCTGGAAACCCATTTGAGCCGTTTTCCTTTTTTACCATTAGCCTCAATAAGCTAAATCAGAGCTTAGCTCAGAATGTACTGCGCTACCTACACCTTACTCTCATAGATGTACCATTTCCAGAAACCTAACAGACACACATTTTACATCTAATTATATCTGTATTTTGCAAAAGCAGAGATGGTAAGAACCAATATGCTTTTAATCACTCAGACCATTCTTTAGGTCTTAAATAGAAGCACCAGGAGGTTATTATTCTGATAAAATATAAACATTGCCTTATTACCAGTACTGCAAAAATAGAAACTTAACCTATGTCACCTCATACAACGGAAGACTGGTTTTCAGCTCTTCAGCACACTGAGACTGCGTATGTCATGGGCTCTGCTAACTTCACTGAAATTATGTACATCACAGAGGCTGAGAATGAACCTCACTGGGGAGATCTGTATAGAGCTCTGAGCATAAGGATTTCTTTATTTTTCCAAGCGCACTGAGAAACCGTCTGTGGTTTCTGCTATTTTTACAAGTGCCATTTACACAGACTAAGGTGAGTCAGGAATAAACCCAGAGGATATAGAAAAAGGGTGGAAAAAATCATTCAAATAAATTGAAAATTCAATCTGAAAAATTATATATTTCAGAGGTGATTTTTCTGTACTAGCTGTTTCCTTGCTCCTCCTTTTGATGCTTGTGATAAAAACTGAAGTTGTGGCAAAGCAGGCAATTTTGGTCTTGTTCATTTAAAGAACAACAATATTCAGCTTTTTAATGAAAAAATGACTAGGAATTCTACACATTGTAGGGTAAGCAGTGATCTTAATTTGGATAACTAAGTTAAATTTTTAGTACGAGTCTCTCTCAAGTCACATACTTTTTGTTGTGGCATGGGGGCGCTGTCAAAAAAAATACAAGGAAAATCCTCAGTGTTAGGGTCTGTGATCCAGTCACCTTCTGATTTCTCTAAACAGTAAGAACAACACTGCTATAATTCATGCAGCTTTGTTTTCACTTTAAATATACGGCATTTTCCATCACTAGCATGGTTAATCATTTTGCATGTATTTTTCAGTGCCATGACTTTGTAAGGTTGGAAAGTATTATCTAATTTTACAAGAGATAACTGAGACACCAGAACCACTTCTTGCTAGTGCTAGAAACTGTGTGATTTCATGCTGCCTCTAAGCACGTCCTTCACGTATTAGATCAGTTAGCCCATTTAACACTGGAAAGGCTTTGTGCACGGAAGTCTCTATGCTGTTTCTACTACAGAATTCAAGAATTCAAGGAGGACGTAAAACACGCTGTTCAAGTATAACAAAACTAACTGGAAGTTTCCCTCCTGACCTACTATAGAGGGTTTTTCAACTTCTGTTTTAAAGACCATTTCTAGTGAGTCTACAAAAGGGGGGGTTAAAAAAAAAAAAAGGAAAGTGTTCTTAGTTATGTTGTTCTTACTTATAGTAATCTCTCTATGTGACATTCTAAGTGGGTTCCAGCCTCCCATGGAAAATTCTTAGAGTCCTGTAACTGAAACGTTGAAATCACACCGCACGTTACAGATGCTCTTTAATGTACCAGCACGTATATCAACATTCTGCTAGTACATATGAGGATGGTATGCAAAAAGAAAGTAAAGGATTTAGCCAAACCTTTTTTTAAATCCTGCATAGTTCCAGCAGACTTCCTTGGCTGCAATGTAGTATCTCCTCTCATTCCCTCTGCTACGCAGGTAATGTTCAGCAATGCTCTCTGGGTTACGTTGCTCTTTGATATTCACTTTTGGGTCTGTCATGTACGGGTCATCAAAGGTCACATAATGGTATTCATATTCACCACCTGATGTATCCTCAGTGTAATATTCTCCTGAAAAATATTCGTAGTCTCCATTTCCATGGGGAAGACCAATCACAATGGATGGCTTAAACTGCCGTGGCGAGAGCGTGTGATTTGGCATCCCTCCATGGCTGGCCTCACTGGGTGCCTCTGTGGTGTTAGTGCAGCACAGCAGTGTTGTGTGGTTGGCCTCAATCGGAAACAACGCGCGGCCAAACTCTGCAGTAGGTTTGGTGAATTTCTGGGATTTTTTACTCCTTGGGCTCAACAAGTGAGCAGTTTTTGGGTATTCCTGTTTTTTCCTTCGGATCCTGATGAGGGTTCCAGATGAACTCAAAGTATCATTCTTGTTTCCCCGCTTTCCTTTCAGAGTTGGGTGCAGGTGGCTGCCTTTGCGCTTTCCTCCCATTAGACCTGAAAACCCTTCATCCTTCTTCATATGCTTATTTAGGAATAATGTACCATTTCTGCCACCATGACGGAATTTACCACTAACAGACTTATCTAAGTTTGCCCCTAATCTCAGACTCTCCTTTGCAGACACCAAATTCCATTCCTCATTTGTCATTTTGGATGAATACTTCACGGTCCTGGGCAATGATGCTTCCAGTAAGTTCTTCACTAGTGCAGGGCTGGAATTAGGTCTTACATTGCCCAAAGTATGATCTAAAGAAAAAGTATCTGCTTGTTTGTCTTTCGATAATTCGAGTTCAGAGAGGCTGGATGCATTAGCCTCATCTCCTTCTACAAAGGCATCCACTTCAAGTGTCAAATTAACTGCTTGCATAGCATTTCCCACCTTAATTTCCTCCTCTTCCAGTTCATCATCATAATCATTTGGAAGCTGTCCATCTCCCACAAGAGTTATATTGGTGGTGTTCTCCGCATGATGCATGGAATGAGGTGCACTTGTCTTGTCAGAAAATGAGACATTTTTATTTCTTACATGATTTAGAAGGGCATTCATCTTTTGCACAGAGTAAAACTTAATAGCCAGTGAGCTTCGCTTTTTCCTTTTACTATTAATGCTGTCATTTCCTTTCCCCGTGCTTTCTGTTTGATATTCTTCTGAAAAAAAAATACTGTCCTTTCCATTAGTCAAAGGCTCTTCTGCAACTTTCATTTGGGCTTCCCCATTGCTCAGCAAGTGTTCAGCTGCAGACATGTTACTGTGATCTATTGCATAACTAATTTGGCTTCTATTCTCAAATACTAAGTCAGGCTTTCCATCACTCGTGCTAGCTAAAAATAAATCCTTTTCTGCTGTCACTGATGTGTAATTTGACTGGAATGTTTCAGCCTCAACTTGGGGAAGAGGAGTGGTATGAATTTCTAAGAACTTTGTGGATTCATTGGTGTTTATAACTTTCAGACCTGAGTCAACAGCCACCTTAGAACTTGCAGCAGCGTCTTCATACTGTTCCCAGGCCAGTGCTGTGAGGTTTTGTGTTTCTTCATTTTCTTTTGACTTCCTTGAGCTTCGGATGGAGTACATAGCAGCCAGCTCTTCCTGGTAATCATCTTCAAAATCATCTGTCTCTGCTTCTTCTCCCACACTTTCTTCAGCTGAGGTGGAAACAGCCTTTTTATCAGTCTTGGTGTATGTGACATCCACAACTTCAAACGAACAATCATCCTCATATTCACATCTGGCATCTCTGAATCTCAGCCTCATGCCGTAACTCTTTTCTGGGGCACCCCAGGATGCTAAAAGCCAAGTGCCTGCAAACAAAATAAAAAAATGTTTTTCTAATATGCAGTATTTATTGGAGCGGATATTGCCTGTTGTATAAATGGTCAGGGCAAGTTGCTGGGTTTGTTTCTACAGCAATTGTTATAGCAGAGTGCTAATCCTCAGCTGGGATTCCTATGAGCTCCACTGCAGTGAAAAATAATCAATAAATGTAAATAAACAATAGCAAATAAATAAGAGTTGGAGATCTCCAATGATTAAGGTGCACCTAGGATCTGAGTCCAAACATATCTCATGAAAAAGAAGGAAATAAATTGTATAAAGAATCCTATGTTTACAGCTAGATCTAAGATTTTGATCTTTTGAGATAAAATTTTAATTTTGAGCTGTCTTTTGTGTTACGTATATTGCCACACACAAGGAATTCCAAACAAAACAAACACTTTGAGAAAACATACACAAACCTTTGACAAACACAGCATTTTAAAAGCTTTTGAATGCATAAAGGATGGATGATCTTCAAAAAAATGAAGTAACTCGAATTTCTACTATGGACATAAAATATTAAGCTGCCAATCCGAGCATCTAAATGACTAGGTTTTGGAGGAATTATTAAAACTGTCAAGTTAGAAGATAAACTCCTCTATTTGAAACCAGGATATGCAGAGAACAAAATACAAATCTGATTCCTTAAACAGCATTAGATCAAGTTCTTTGCTTGTTGCAGCTTGTTTTTGGAACTAGCAGAAGTGACAGAAGACAGAATGATGTAGTGTATTGGGTTTATGTGGCAAGGGTTTGGTAGCAGGGGGCTTCAGGGGTAGCCTCTGTGAGAAGAATTCAGAAGCTGCCCCATGTTAGACCAGAACCAGCTCCAGACAGTTCCAAAGGGACCTGCTGCTGGCCAGAACCGAGCCAATAACCACTGTTGGTTTGTGCCTCTGTGAGAGCAGATTAAAGACAGGGAAAAAAACTGCTGCACAACAGCAGCTGGGAGAGAGAAATGAGAACCAGCCCTGCAGCCCCTGCAACCAGTTGCAGCCCTGCAACTGGTGAAATCACAGCAATTCTGATGAAGTTATTATAATCCCCCAGACTTGAACAATAAAATAAAAAAAAAAATTCTTAACATACAATGCATTTTTAACTGATAAGGTCTTAAGATTGTGAGATCACCGAAAACAAGCTTAGAGGACAAAAAGAATCAGTTATTCAAACATACAAAAGAGCTAAAAAAAAAAAACCACTGATATTTTAAATAAAGATACCTAAACCCTGTGGGATTTTAAGGTGATCACTGGACAGTCTTCAATGAGGAATGCATTTCTCTCCTTTCATAGGTAATTCCTTAGGTGTGGACTACATGGGTTGTAATACCATTTTTTTTCAAGATCTGGTATTAATTCTAGTTAGACATTGAGATTGATACTAATGAACTAGTTAGTGATCTGATTCAGGCTGGCAGACTCTACTGCTGCTAAATGACCACAAGCCTAGAGGTAATACATAGCCACTTTGTTCAATAACGACCAGCGTAATTTGACAATCTTGGCTCATTTTAGGCTACTTTGGATGGACAAGCTGGGAATTATGCAGTGGACTTGATATTGGACTGTTTGCACGGACAGTCTTAAAATGCCTTAAAACAACTGTTGCTAACCCTAATTCTAATTGTGAAGTGAAAGAAAAACAACAAGAAACAAACACAAACAACCTCTATGCTATGTGCTAAGCCAACAAAACTGTATACGTAACAGTAGCACTGGGGAATGATTCAAGATTTTATGCTGCTGTGTTTATCTGAAAAGCTTTTCAATTTGGGTAAATCTTTACAGACTAGAGAATATAATAGTATCTTAGAGGAGCTGTCAAATAAACACTGCAGTCTTGCCACTTACCAACATTGTCCATTTCCACTGTGACTGATTCTCCACTCATTGGGAAAATGTTCAACACATCTTCGTATTTTCCTTTATACAGGAAAGCATGCCCAGAAAGACGCACAGAGACAATGTCATCATGAGTGCCAACACTGGAGAAATGCCACTGAACCACGTTACCTTGGCAAAATCCAAGGATTTCACTGCTGTCAGACACGTAGCCATTTATTGCTAAAATGAAAGCAAAATAGAAGCGGTCTCAATATTTTCATGCCTCACCAATATTAAAACTAAAGAACAAGACTTTTAAAGTTCTTCAATGTCAATCCACAGAACGGGACTCATATTTACACTCAAAGAGAGACTGGCACAGGGCTGAAACCCCAATAGCCTTGATGGAGATTCCAGCTCTGGAAACAGCATCTCCAAATCAGCAGAGAGCTGCATCAAAATTGAATAACTTTTGCCTTTGCTTTGGTTTGAAAGCCAGCCCAGTGCTGGCCACAGAATTCCCTGATTGCACTACATTTCTGAACAATCAATCACTGAATGCTCAGGCTCACATGAGCTTTCATAATCTTCAGCTTGATATCCCACTCACTGTGCATTATGTTCGAGTTATAGAACTTGGGGTCATCCCTTTTAACACTGGCAGGGTTGCTACAATAGTCCTTGATGTTATCTTCTATGTACCAGCTCTTATTTTCATCAAACACAGCAAACATTGCATGCTGCTCCCCATCTGCCTTTTTCTGAAAGACAACCAACAGAGCACAATTACATTTTATGAGCAGAGACATTCTTCTTTACTATGTAAACAACGTAAGCTTCAACAGAGTTGTGGTAAGTGTGATTCAAGGGCTAAATGAAAGGAAGTAGAGGGTCAGGACTCCAGGATGACAGTGCAGCAACCAGCCTGAGGTGGAGCACTGAGCAAGCCACTAGCACTACTTACATGCAGATGGTATGCAACAGGGCACTTTGTAAAAGGACCAGCCTTCTGGTTTGACCTGAGCACAAGCTTTTGACATTTTTTTCTCCAAAGCAATGCTCCAGTCTTTGTCAGCAAGATTTCAATGGATGGCAAATAGAGAACCACTCTCCCAAAACTCTCCCATCCTGTCGCATTGCTCTAGATTTAGTGATGCCTGAGATTGTAACGGATGTAACTCAATAGGGTCTGACAGACAAGAACCAGCTCAGATCTGAATGTCTTTAGAGTGTGAAGGCATACCAGCAGCAGGAAAAATTAGCATCAAGTCTAGGACCAGACTTGCAAATCAGGCTGACTTCTTGTTGAAATGCTGCTCTAAGAAAATTAGAATATAATTCCTCCACAACTGTGGATGATTACTACGTCTTCAAGTCATTTCTTCAAAAAAATATTAGTTTGATTGCTCTTCACGAGACATTTCTCTAAATCAAAGAAAAAACAAATTTCACTGTACATAAATTAATAAGCAAAATCTCTCCAAAAGGTTGCCAGACACGTTACCTGCACACCCTTCTGAGTCAGTGCTTCACTTTTGCAGATTAGAAGTGGGCCAATCAGTCCAGATGCTATATCTCTCTCAATATCTACAGCACTATGATACAGCCTTGTAATACACTGTGCATCCCGTGCAGTGGGTTGATCTGTTTTAGCAATTTGCCATTCATAAGTGTAGGTCTTCCCTGGTTGAATTCCTTTACTCTGGGTGTCATTGCCTAAGGAAAAAATAAAGAGGGAAAACAATAATGATACAAACTTAGAGACAGATCTTTATATAGCATCAGGTTGCACCTTTTAATGAAATTGGTGTAGTTATACCATTTCAAGCTACCTCTGAGGTAAGTTCAGCATGAGCTTTTGTCTCTCTCTAAAATCACAAGCAAGAAGAGAAAATTAAGACACCAAAAAAAGGGCAGTTGTTTATGTTTTGCACACACTACCCTGGTTTCTCTATAAAGCAATGTAACAGGTCAGCAAAAGCAGAGCATAGAATTCAGGTCTCCTAGACATGCATTCCTATCTACAGCATCTCTTTCAAAGCAATGAAACCCTCCACAACAGTAAGTGGTATGTAAAACATGACCCACAAATTTCTTACTTGTGGGATCCAGAGGATAATTTGCTCCTTCTGCATTCTTTGAAAGTGTCACTCCATGGAAGTAAATACTGTAGGGTCGACTGGCCTTATTTTTGAATACAATCTGCATTGACAGACAAAACAAAAAAGACAAAAATAATTCAGTACTCCACAAATCTGTGTCTGAACATATAACCAAAAGATTCAACTACAGTAGAATTTGCCTGGTTTCAGCTCTGGAAGAGCTGGAAAGGCACATGGATACCTTAAATATTGTCTAACATTATAAATCCAGTGTCTAAAGGCTGCTGGTACCTGTCGTGATCCCACTGATTCTGGGCTTTGTGGAGTCCATTAAGTGAAATTCAGCTTCTTACACATACTTTCTAGAAAACTTAAAAAGAACATTTGTTCTTCCAGCTTTTAGGTACATACTGCTTCAAGAAATATGTGAAGTTATTGACTGAAATTCTTAATAACCTTCAGTATGAGAGAAGTCTGAATTAAAAGCCTATCTTTTCCCAGACTCCAAGACCCAAAGGGGAGGTGAGCAGAAAAGATAAGATGTCCTATCTACTTGTGATAAAACCAGGGAAAAAAAGGAAGAAACACTGTGCTAAATTCAGATTCAGAATCATGGTAGCAACGAAAGGCCATGAAACCTTGTGATGTATCACTAAGTGACAACCAAAAGGCAAGTGGATGTGATATTGCAAAGCAGCAGCACAAGCCTGCGATGCTTTGTAGTTTCATTTGATAACTCAATGAAAGAATATTTAACTATGAAAACTTCGTAACATTGTCTAAAACAGCCAGAAAAAAAAACAAAAACACAAGGAGTGAGCATATCATTAATTCAGCCTCAGATCTAAATTTCCCCAGAAGTCCAACAGGGTCTAACTTTTTTCATTTTGGACCACTGTCAATATACAAACATACTTCACAAAAAGCGTAAATGAATAGTGTTTGTAAAATAAAGCACAATCATGGAAATTATAGACAGAATGTTGAAAAATTTAACCTAAACACCGTCACTCATCATTATACCTTTTAATAAGGCCAATATTTATAACACTAGCTATATGATTTGTCAAAAAAAATAATCAAACTAGTTCTCATGTAACTCTGCCCAATAGAAAAATTATGCTATAGTATATATCTCTGAATTTATGTTACTTACTTTAACTTTGTCATTGAGTTGAGCTCTTATAGTTGGGCCCAAGATCCCAGTTTCCTTGGGACGAGGGTTTTCCAGACGTTTGGTGAAGGTGCCATCAGTATACTGCCTAAAAATAGCCTTTTTATACTTTTTACCTATGAGATTTGAGAAGTTGTCCAAGTGCTGTGCTTTATAGTGTCTAAAAAATAAAGGAAAAGACAAACTGATCAACAAAATTTGAATAGTGGAATCTGCTAGAATACAGAACTCGCACTGGATAAACTTGTAGAAATCTCACTACTTGAAAAAAAAAAATCCAACCTCCTAAACTAACCAAACAGTCCTCATCCCACGTTTTAAACTAAATTAGGTAAGAAGCTTGGAACATGACTTGTGTTTTAGGACCATATGTGACCAGTCAGTATCAGAGTTTTCATTGTGTTTAATAGAGTATACATGCAAGAAAGAAATTCAAGTAGCAGCTACATTTCAAGGTAAATCAGCAGAAATTGCTGTTCTCTTAAAAAGGCATAGTCAAGCATAGGAAAAACAAACACTTTGTTTACAGTAGCAAAGACTCCAGGAGAGACAGGAACAGTGCTAAAATAACCTTATATACCTATCAAGCACCATACAATAGCATTATACCCAATTTTAAAAATGTTGAGAATTCTAATATTGAACAAAACTAGGATAAATACTAAGTAATGCAGAGTAACGTATTTGCCCTCGTCATTTGCCCTTCAAAAAGGGTTCCTGAACAGGGATGAATGCTGAAATTCTGAATAAAAGAAGAAAAATTGGAGCACTGAGGTAGTTAATCGATGCCATGTAACTAGCAAAGAAAGAGATATAAAATGAGACAAGTTTGCCCCCACACAAGTGCAAGTGAGAAGGGAAGCAAACGATACCAAAGAAGAAGGTATACTTAGAGTTATGCCAAAAACATGTTTCTAAGGAGTTATATGAAACTGTAACTCCACGCAGGATAAGGAAGTGTCTTGATCTGCTTAAATCCTTACAGGTTCTTACAAACATCAGCTTGTAACATCAGCACTGCTACAGCAGTGAGGAACTGGCAGAGCACCTGTCTGACCTACAGTGCACTGGCAACACTGTGCGCTATGACCTCATGTTTGTTAAAGAATTCTTTCTATTTCTTAAGTTGAACGAAATAGCCTAATATGTGTATTTATTGTGGCTTATTTCATCTACTTTGGAGCCATTTTTATTCTGTAGAAATACTCTCTTCCTCCTCTAAGGACTGTTCCTTTCAGCAGAATTCATGTTGAAAAGCAATTTAGAAAACAGGCTCACATGCTACCTTCGGCATTTCCCAAGTCATCTGAATATTTTGAGCTCCCCATTAGCAGTAAAAGAAAGTGTTCACTTTTGAGCACCCCAGCAAAAGAAAGGCATTGACACATCAGAGAGATCACAGTGGAGGGTCACTGAGGTGTTTAGCAGGCTGGAACACATGACATACAAGGAAAATCTGGGTTTATTCAGTTATGAGAAGAAAGGGTTAAGGAGGCATCTTATTTTTATGTTTAGCTACCTAATGGAAGATTACAAAGAAAACAGAACAAGACATTTCTTCAGAGTTGCACAGTGAAGGAATGAGAGGCAATAGATGCAAGCTGCTACATGAGAAGGTCTGATTATATATAAGGAAAATCTTTTTCACTGTGAGGTTAAAAAGGTGCCCAGGCTGAGGAGTCCCCAGCCTTGAAAACTCAATGAGATGCAGCCTGGTCTAATTTTGCAGTTGGAAATAACTGATGTTGGCACTGCTTTGAGTACAATTTCAGGTGAGACAACCCCCAGAGGTCATCTCCAACCTGAATTATTCTGTGATTTCGTATTAACATTCTCTATTATGTTGACAAAATATTATTTTACCTGTCAAGGCTGTCTGGAATATTTGGGGCATAATCCCAAGTGACTTCTTCTGCAGCAATGAAATATTCCCAGCTCTTGACCATACGGCGCTCTTTATAGGAGAGACGACTCCTCTTCGCCTCTTTGTCCCCACAGTCTCTTATGGTGAGGTAGCCATGCATTCCAGCTAATTGAAAAGAAAGAGTACCACAGTGATTTTTCCATTTTATGAAATCTTACCGTTTCAATTGCATTTCTCATCTCTTCAGCTAAGGCTGCCTGCACGCATTGGTCCACAACTGTCATCTTCTCAGGCTTTAAAAGGCTGCATCCACATAGGTTAAATGTAGGCTGAGAGGCCTATAAGGAATCCATATTAATCAAATTGAATACAGCAGCTCTCTCAACTAATCCTTTTTGAAAACACCAGCTGAACTGATAGAAAGCTACTTTTCCTCCTTCTCCCTTGCCCCCCTTCAAAATATATGTCTTCCAGCTCTCATAAGAGAGATTTCTCTCATTCTTTAAAACAGTTTTGATCCCTAATTATACCCACTTTCAAATGACAAGGAGCAAATAGATTTTCATTAGATTGAGTAGTCCATAGCTAAAAGCGCTCAGTTTCGCAGGAAACAGGCAGTTCCTCACTTGTTTTATAATGTTGCTCATCTGAGCAGCTCACAGACTTAGAAGCTCAAGTTCAGATTCGCTGCTGCTCTGTGATCTGCACACAGCAGTAAAGCTGCAGGTAAGAACACCTTTTAGTTCATCTTACAGTTCCAGTTCCAACAAAATGCCCTGTTCTCTGCTGGTTTCTTAGTGAAATGACAACCAGCTGAAACATGGTTACTGTACCATTGCAGAACAGAAGCTCTTTGGGACATAAAGAAGAAGAGGACAACTCTACAGTTGTCTAATAAATAGATGTTTCCTTGCCTTGCAGGTGCTTTTGGACAAGAGAAGATATCAGCCACCTTCCTTCTTCGCTCACTGTCATGTTTACTGTGGTTGATGCTCCACCCACTAGGTTAACAGTAGAAATTCGGTGATGTCTTTGCTCCATGGCCTGGCCATTGATATGAATGGAGAAAATTTCTGGCTTGGAACTCATTCCTATCAAATGCCAGCTAATGTTGTCATATGCACAAGCCTCTAAATCTGAAAGAAAAGTGAAGTGTTCAGAATATAGGCAAATGATACAAATTCCCCATGCCACACTAAGTGTAATATGAGTCTTTGCTCAAAACATTAAATAAATCTCTGATATCTGTGATTGCAATTGCAACGAGGAAGTTTCAGAACCTTGTAAATGAAACAGGTACCAGAATTCTGTAAGGTCAGTGGAAGATAGATATTTAAATCTTACGTGCAAGTGACAACCTGACATATAGTGAGATTAATAAGGAGGAAGAAAGCTAGTAGCTCTCTTTCAGAGAGCCAACCCCAACCTGTCCTTGTTTGAAAAAATGACAAGGACCCACGCTAAAGAGCGATGCTCCGTGTAGTGAAAGTAACTACCCTCTCCAGAATTTAAAAAAAAAAAAAAAAAAAAAAAAAAAACCACCTCTAAACAGTCTTTTGTATTTGCTCAATAGACTGAGATATGAATATGATAATAGACGGAGATATGAAAGTAGTTCCTTAAGAGAAGAGGAAACAGTAGCAACAAAATAGTCCTATTACTACCCTCAAGGTCTTCCCACTTAATTATCTGATTTAACAGCAACTGATTTTCCACTTACAGGAAGTTTTCCATCTGCTATGTTCCATATGCTGTAAAATCAGCAGTTTACCTAGCCAGATCACTATTTCCCCATTACCTGAGTTAAAAAATATTTTATTTTTTAAGTTAGTAATCCTGTTCTTCTTATCAGCAATATGGCATAACTTCCTTCTAGCAGCATATGTATTAAAAAAGGCTGTATCCAATTCCTCTACATTCCTGTTCTCTTGCACAAAAAAAAAAAACAAAACAACAAAAAAACACTAAACGCAATATTTAGTCTTCATTAATGTTCATTTCACATCACACAAGCTTTGGGTAGTACCTGGTAACGTTCCATTAGCATACCCATTAATTGTGTATTTGAGCGATGCTGATCTTTGCCAACTCTTGTTTTCATCAAACACACCAAACATGAGTACATACTCCCTGTCAAAAAGTTTCTGGGACCCATCCTCATTGAGGCTTCCTATGAAGAAGAAAGAAACAACAGATCTCAATTTCAAGCAGAAGTAGAGTAGTTTCCACATCAGTGTAACAGCGTTTTTGTGTATTTAATGAGCTTGCTTCATCTGTTACCATGTGCTGGCTGAGCCTGCCCAAGAACCAAAGATCTTAATAATGATCATAAAGTGATTTTACTTCTCCAATGCTTTTGGGTTTGGGTAACCATGGAACCAAAAGTCTCTAATATCCAAGGGAAGATTAAAAACATGCAATGAATTGACTCAGACAACTCTGGCAATGTGCTGCAGATATCACCTTAATGAATGGTAGAATCAAACAGCCTTCTGTCCACAATCAGACTCTGGCTTCTCTTCTGAGATTACAAGGCAAGGAGAAGAATGATGTCTGAGCTGTCTGCAGTGTGAACACTGCCTTTTCAAGCACCACAATAAGATCATCAGTTCCTTTAAAAAGCAAAAAACTTCTACGTACAAAAGAATCACAAATACTGCAGAATTGGATCAGTTATACGAAGCTATTTAGTTGAGTTTGTGATGCAGGTGAGATTTCTATCCATAAGCAGAAATAATTTTAGGCATAATTAACTGCCACACAGAACTGGTGTGATTTCACCGATTCTTTCTATAGATTGCTCAGATCAAGAACTTCAATTTGCTACTTTCAGTAAATGTACATAATTCAAGACTAAAATGTATGTTATTTGGACTGCCGGAACTAAAAATTTGGGAGCTTGCAGATTATTCTACTTCAGAGGAAGCACCTGCAGTGGAAACAGCTATCTTTATATAATTCTTTCCTTTTTATGAGGCTACAAACTCCTGTATTCTTGCAAAGAAGAAGTCTCGGATCAACAGAGGAATTTATCTGCTTGTCATGCAAAGAATATTCAGTCAATGTATTAACTCAAAAGTCCCCTTTTATAACCTTCCCACATTACACAACCTATGATGCTCATAATGTGTCAGACTGTGGTGGGTTAACCCCAGTCAGCAGCCAGGCACCCACACAGCTGCTTGCTCACTCCCTGCCCATCCCCTGCAGCAGGATGGGAGAACAGGAAGAAGAATAAAAAAAACTTGTAGGTCAAGACAGAGGTAGTTTAGGGAAAAAGGAAAAAATGAACAAACAAGTGACACAAAAAAAATCACTCACCAGTTCCCATAGGCAGACCAATGCCCAGCCAGTCTGAGCAAAATTCACCTTGGAAGCCAATCCCACCTCCACCCACCACTTCTTCGTCCTCTACCTCCATTTTTTATTGCAGAGCATGATGTTACATGGTAGGGAACATCCCTTTTGCCAATTTGGATCAGCTCGTCAGCTGTGTCCCCTCCCAAACGCTTGCCTACCCCAAGTCAGGTTGTTAGATAGGGCAAAACTGGGAAAAGAAAAAGTCTTGATGCTGTGCAGATGTGCAGGACCAGCACAAAGCTGCACCAGGGGAGGGTCAGACTGGACATTATGAAAAATTACTTCACTGTGAGGGTGGTCAAACACAGAAGCTTCCTAGGAAGGTGGCAGATGCCCATGCCTGTCAGCGTTCAAGAGGCATTTGGACAATGCTGTTGATAATGTACTTCAACTTTTAGTTAGCAGTCAGTCAGGTGGACTAAGTGATCTTTGTAGGTCCCTTCCAACTAAGTATTGTGTTGTATTCTAATACTAAAAGCACCAATTCTCAATGAATAAATAAATAAATAAAACTTCAGGAGGATCACGGTTAGTACTAGTGACACTCCTTTTCAGTAATAATGAGTAGGCAAGCTCTGCATTTGAACAGATGTCTGTCAGTGAGAAGAGAGCCCTTGTATAATCTTTTCTTTGTACAGGAAAGGGTCAAGATCCAAGTCCATGCAGTCTGCAGTCTATACAACATGTTTGACTTGAACTGCAGGGAAAGATGATCAGAAACTCACAAAACTTTTACTAAAAAAAGAATATCTAACAGAAAAATCTATGATTTAAAGGACCACCAAGTAGGTTAAGTAGCTTACAGAGTGTTAGGCTGTTTCAGACTTCCCTCAAATCAGTGACACGTACCTAGTGGTTACTTACATGTCCTACAAGACACCAGTTTGTATTAGTGAAGATAGAAGGCAGAGAAACTGCTGAGAGACAAACTGTGATCACATGCATAAGCAATTTTCAAGGACTTGTAATCTGCTCAAATATGGCCATATTTTCAAATGACTAGCAAAAGATGCTGCTCTGTGATTTCAAATCCTTTTACAAAACAGAGTGCTAGGGCTTTTTGATCAGAGAGTCTTTAAAAGGCATGAATAAAACAATGATTATTTCTGTCCCTTATTCTCCAGAATGGTTAAACTATTTCAAATGAAGCTTTAAAAGAAAAGTATTTATTCTAAGACAGGAATTTGGGGATCAGATATTTATTGGCTAAAACTGAACTATACAATCTGAACTGAAAACACAATCAATACAAGCAAATATTTCCACTAATAGCACTATAATCGTACAATTATAGGATGAATCTGCAAAAAACTGATATGTAAAAACTTCAATGTCTGAAAGAAGGATGCTGAAAACCATTTCCTTTACACTACATGTAAAAAAGAAAAATAATATATCTTGCCTCATTAACATACAACCATAATGTTATTAAAAAATAAGCCTACGTTACCTTACAGTAGTCAAAGCATTTCATTACCTTTCTTGCAGATAAGCAGTGCTCCAATCAGACCAGAGTTAAAATCCATTGTCACATTCTCATGAGAATAATAAGCGTAAGAAAGACATGGAAGGTCAGCTTCTCTTGGACCAACTTCTTCTGTTATATCCCACACATATGTGTAGACCTGGCCTGGAAGCACAGCATCATCTTGTTTTTCTACAGATGATGTCCTGTCGTCATACAGGGAGCCTGCCAAGAAAAGCCAGTAGGGTCACATGAAGATAAAGAATAATTAAAGCATGAGGTAATTAAAGCTCATACAATCAATTCCAAAAGTCTGATTTCTTTCTTGCCTTTATGATGGTTCATATACATAGGAATGACTCATGGTTCTATTCACATTGTGGAGAGTAGCATAGGGAAGAGTACCTATTCAATTCTTCTGTTTCTTACAAATTTAAAATTTTCTAGGACTTTTTTTCACTGCCAAAAGGTGGGGCTCTTCAATGGTCTGACCAGGGTTAGGATGGCATGAAGCTGTCTCTGCTCACTTATCCTTTGTGGATGTATTTGTGGACGAATACTACCCATTTTGTCATCTTTCTAATCAACTCTAATAAAGCCATCATGCAGGCTAGCACTGGCTTGCTGCTTTAGACTTTCTGTGCACTGGATATCAGTAATCTCTCATATCTACGCCTACAGTACCCCCCTCCCCAATATGATATGACAAAAGGGAGTCAGAGAACGAAAATTCTAGGTGCAAAAGACATATTGATAGCATAGTCAAACTGAGTTACCTATCACACTCAATAACATATTTTGTCCAACCCCATGAGATGAAGGCAAAACTCCTTTTGCAGTCATATAATAAATAAAGCCTTGAATAAATTTGAAAACTGCAGGTTAGAGCTCTGGTTCAGCACCTAGGGCAAGGCAATCCAAGAAACACAGTCAGTCACTCAAACTCACTGTGTTAGTGCTGACATTTAACTGTCAGCTTGTAGACTAGCAAAAAGAGATCATAAACTGCATCAATAAGTTTACGTTTCCTAAAATAAATCGTTTTGCAATTACAGGATGAATCGTCTCTGAAAACTTTGTGGGTCTTCACTCCAAACAGTATGCGAGGGAGCAAGATAATGTTCTGAGTTTCACTTGCTTCACATACAGCTAACCACCTACTCGATTCAAAGGTCAAAAGCTGTCAGATCCCCATGTATGTACAAATCCATTCATGGACTATTTGCTTTCTCAGTGTTTGCTTCTGCAATTCTAGATCAGTATTGTTCCAAAAAGCTTTTAAAGTTCACAATTCTTTTCTCTTCCTCCTCCTTCATCAAAACCTGCTCCAGGAAGGAAAGTCCAGAAGACCTAAAGAAACTCTAGCCTCAACACTTTCCTGGGCCACCCTCTTCCTTGCCAGAATATCCACAGCTAGAGCTCTTTGAGAAGTAGTATCCCTGACTACCCCTTAAATTGTCCTAACATTAAATTCCATTCTACTTTTTATTTGGTTATTAGATGAAGGTAAATGGCCAGACAGCATGAAGTTGAGCGATAAAAAGCTAGTTCTGCCCAAATGGGGTTCAGTCGTTGTACTCTGGAAAACCATTGGACTATATCAGTGTTATCTAAACATGTACGTTCAGGTTCTGCTGGAAAATACAGCCCACTGCCCTTCAACTCCCTTTGCTTCCTCAGGTTCCTGAGGAGCAAAAAGTATTAGCACACAGACAGGGGAGCTGGTCGGGAGAATGTACGTGTCAGAAGACACTCATATTCCTAGTATTATACCGATGAACAAGGAGCTAACTGAGTGTGAAGTTTTAATCCACGATCAACATATATTTGTGTTACACATAACCCCAAACATTGGTCTGGGACCCTTTCTATATTTCATGCAATAGTCTACAAGAAGAAAACATGGATCTTTTATAGCATTTACCTTCTGCCTTTTTATTGTAAACTAAGCCCTGGGGATGAATACTGACCGGCTTGTCAGCCATATTCTTAAAGTGAACTACTAAAGTATCTCCGACTTCAGCACGCAGAGTTGGTCCGAGAAGTCCTGTAGATATTCAAGATAAAAAAAGAGGAAGCTGTGAGCAAAACAGTCTGTTTAGAGAAAGGAAGAGTTCTTCTCCAGCAGAGAATGTGACCTCTGCTAAAGTACAAGTTGCACAAAATATAGACGGGAATATAATACCACTGCAATGCACATTTACCCATAAAAAGGGACATGGGAGGTGTAAAACATGCAGTTCAAAGTCAGTAATGTTATAAATTGTGTATCTGGAAACTAACACTTAAAGAAAATGCTATTTTCCAGGTACAGAGTATTTATCAAAAGGTTCACGTTGAGGATCATTGGGAATTTCTAGGGATCTTTCACATACAATTCAATCACAAAGTTTCAGGAAGGCAGATTAAGAGTTTAGAAAGGCATTCAAACATTTAAGTAGCACTCTCAATGCCATAAGTCACAGGACAAAAAGATCCAAACACGTAATCCAACGAAATAATTGGTTTCATATTGCAATTTCTTTACGCATAGCCTGCAACAGGTTTTAAGAGGGGCTTATATCCCTTCTTAAAAGGGATCACTAAGGCAACCTTTGGACTGTTACTCTTTTCTTGTAAACCATTTTGTAAGTTTCTTCCTCTGTAAAGAAAAAGCACTTTCAGAAAGTACAGGAGAACACACATCTGGGAAGAATCGGATCATAGACTAGACCTTTCAGGCTGACTTGTAACAATTTGATATCACCAACCTCACATTTACTTTGAAATCTAGATGGTTTTAACCATCTAGAAGTTATTTTATTCCTTAATATGAAGCACAGATAGACTATATAAGTACCCTGCATAAGTATCAGAATACAAGTACAATGCTCATGTATGGCATAAGTACAAGAATTTGCTTCCATCCATTTAAAGTGTCTTCAAGCAGTAGTGGACAGTAAAGGCAAGGGGATATTTTTTCACACCTGACTTCATAGTTTGTCTCTTCCTTTCCAGTGATCTATCAGAAACATATTTAGTCTCAGACCTTAGGCTAATTCCACATGAATTTATTGGTGTCATCGCTGTGACTGTGCCATGCAATTCTAAATGTGTATGGCAGGTTTCATCTGATGCTGAAAATGAAGGGAACAGCTCTGTACCATGCAATTTATTTGCAGATAGCACTGAGCCCTAGCCTCTGAAAAATCCAGCTTCTCAATGGCCTTTCAAAGCCTAGTGCACTGTAGATAGAGACCTCATCCCCTGTGTCTATTTGGTTAAATGTGCAAGAACAAGCTTGCTTAGCAGGTTACTGGCTTTAAGACCAACAAACAAAAATACTTCAGAACTTTTCTTTCCTGTTTACCTGCAGACTTATTTGCTGGCTTTTCTTTTTTAAAATCCACTTCATATTCTCTGTAAGAAATTTTCTTAAACACAGGATCGGAATGTGCCAATCTGAAATCAGAAGAATTGCAAAAAAAATATTAAAAGGACAGATTCTCAGAGATGTCGGTGCTTTTTAACAGATATTTCAGGAAATAAATTCTGGAATTGCATTTAAACACACATTTTGCTGAAGGCAAGTCACATGGTTTAACACTTTTTACTGTCTTCCCTTCTCCCTCTTACTCTATTGTCTCTGTGACATTCTTGAGCTAGGCCATTTCATACATATTAAATGTACAATTACAGTACCCAGCACAGTTTATCCCTGATTCTGCTTGCGGTTTCTATAGTCCTTTTCATTCTGTGATGAAGATATCTTTGTTTCCTCCATTTAAGAGAAGATGTCCTGACCATATTTACCTAGAAAGCATCTGACAAAACATTGTGAGACAACTGTATTTCTCTTTAGTGAGTTCCTTGCTTAAACTTTAAGACTTACCACGATGATTGCGTAACAGCATAAACAGCAAGCACCTGTAGTAGCTATGACCTCTAAGACAAACATAAAACTGTTCCCTGAAAACAACTAAGAAGCTCACAGAAAGCCAAAAAACCTGCTTTCTGGGATACCTGACAATTCTTCCAAATCTTGTTACATAAATGAAATACACACCCAGTAGACCACACACTGTTTTCTCAGCAAATGTTGAAGCAAGCAGAAAGAAACCAGCACACAACGTTTCCGGAATGAAATGAAATGAGGGCTGAAGGGAGAATAATCTGTACTTAGTTTCGTATATAAGGGCCGATTTCCTAGTATGCACAGTGACTGGATCCAACAGTACTTCCACTTACTATTTTTGTAACGCTCTTTCAGTTAAGCAAGGCACGTTTGATAGTGGGAAGCTGGGGGGTTTCTCATGCACAGAGAAGCTGAGCAGAGATAATCAAGTGAACTTGCTTCAATGGCATTCAGCATCCAGAAGGGGGAGATCTATTTTTGTAAAGATCTTTTGTAAATACCTCTGCAACACTCTTTCAACTAGTCAGGCAGAAGCAGTCCATGCCTCAATTCATTCTGTTCTCTTTGAAGTCACCAATAAAACTTAACTTCACCCTTAAGGAGAAGGGCACGATGCATCTTCATTGACAGGTACTGCCCGAATGTGGCAATGTTCAATAGAATATGCACGTAAGACTATGGGGTGGAGGAGGAAACTTCCTAATGCCCATTGTATTGCTAAAAGGAACACTTCACAAATCTCAGACTATGCAACTAAGTCTAGTTACATAACTTTCAGCAATGGCATTAGCAATACTGCATGCACAAATAATACATTTGCATTCTGCTTTGAAGTATCTTATAAATATCACTCAGTCACGGTAATTGTTAAACCTATACAAAGATAAAAAGACTGATGCTGAAGAAAAGTATCCTTAGCCTGAATGACTGGAAAATTAAGGAAACAGTTCAGGAATAATCCATTTTCTTTTCAGCCTCTCCAATTATTTAGAACTCCAAAAAGTAAACTATCAGATTCTTACTCTGTATTTACACATTCAGTTCCTATTGAAATCAGAACAAGTTAGATGCCTTTGGGATTCAAGCCATTAGCCCTTCCTCAGTAAGTATCTTTGTGGAGTTATGTTTGTTTTTTTTTTTTTTTTTTTTTTTTTTTAATTTAAATATTTCTAAAAGTTCTACAAAGTTCATTAAAGCCATGCAGTATGTAACCTACTGTAAACACGTATGTGAGATATCTCAATAGGCTCTGCTCATGAAAAACTCTTACCTAATTACAGAGTAAAAACCTCAAACTCAGGTTTGAGATAGTTACTGAATCTCTACTGCATGAAAACAATCTATCCAAAACGTGACCTTTAATGAAATAGTAGTTGATGCTTATATTGATGCATTCAGTGCAGATGATATTGAAGTTCTAAATACTAAATCCACATGACCAGGTCAACAGTTAAAGGGTATTTGGCTTCATATTCCTACGTTTAAAACCTGTATTCTTCTGTCCTGCCAGTTTGACGTTATGGTCACAGCGGCTGTATTAAACTTTCAAGGAGAAGTTTTAGAAAACACAGAAACTTTGTTTGAATTAGTTTTGAAAAAAGAACACGTAGAAAATTGAAAACTGAATTGGAAGTGTCCTTGCCACAGCATGCAGAAATCCAATACACATTTAAAAATAATAAAAAATCCCAGACTAAACCAAAATAAAGAAAACAAGTCATTCACTGATATATAAAAAAATGCTGTAATATCCAAATATATCCTTCAATGTAGGACAATACAGAAATAGTAATCTCAGTAATTTGTACCATTTCATTCCACTTCATGATGAAAAGCTATGTATTTTGACTATAGTAAACCCAGTATAAGAACCAAGCCTAATTTAAACAGAATTCTAAGTCAGGTCTAAGACCTGTCATTTGTAGCAATGCACTTGCAGTGTGTATAATTCTAGGCATAACGGTGGTAATACAAAGAAGTTATTTTATATGCTTGATTTGTGTATGCATGTAGGTTGGCCATTCAGCAATGCTATATGAAAAAAGAGTTTTGAAATTAGTGTTTTCACCTAAAGTATTGCAATGCTTGATCCTACAACCTTTGCTCAGCAGAACTCAGGATGAACATTTCACAAAAACTACCAAACAACTCAGAAACAACAACTAGTTCCAAAGTTCATCAGGCTTTGATTTAAGTGAAAGTGATAGTACCCAAATTAGGACCTATCTGTGAAAGCTTTCAGACTTTAAGGAATAATCTTATCAAATCATGGCTAAACTTAGCATTGCTCAAAACCTATGTATCTAAAAATAATCACATTAAAAAAGACAAACACAGACACAGATGATGATAAAAACAAGCTGGTATGTATTCAACAAAAGTGTTCTGAAAACATAAAAATGATTCTATCAATTAACGAACAAAAAGCTTTTGATACTTCATTGTCTCCAGTTCAGATCACACAGCTCCTCTGAAGTCAACAGATCAGGCTCTGAGGTCCTCCTGGGCTCCAAAATTCCTCAGGAAAATCACAACACTTCCAGTCACAAGAGACAACTAATTTTACCCTTCCTAACGTGTACTTTGTTACCTGGACTTCTCCTCAGGTTCTGGTTTGTAGGTCCAAATCGTGGTCTGAGCAGCTATGTAGTGCTCCCTGATCTTTGCAGCTCCCACCACATGCTTCTCTGAGTCTGGCCACCATGAACCGAGCAGAAGCAAGAGAAAAAGACGCATGCAGTGGAGTGTCATGGTAGAGATGCCTGCAGATGCTGCTCTGGAAGACGAGGCAGAAACTGCTGCTTTTATTGCTGTTGCTGCTCCCAACTTCCCCTCAGAAATGAAATAATCCTGACGCAAGAGGGTAACAGTGTTCACTACGCTCAGGTCACTGCTCTTCACCTTCTCCTCCCCTTGCTGACAGGGATCCAATAGAGATAAAAAAAAAATGTTTAAACTACCTTCCCACCCCTCCTCCACTTCATCTTCACTGAGAGACGTGCACCACAGAGAAGCTGCTTCAGCCCCGCTACAGAGTGCGGTTGGGCCATTGTCTACTGAAGCAGCAGGAGCAGGAAATAATTACTTAGATTACTTACAATTACAAGATGTTTGACTTACTTGATTAGGAAGGAGCGGGGCACATATTGTGTCTTACCAGGAAACAAACTCGGCACATACTTGGCGTAGTGGAAATTTCCCAGATAGGCAACATCTCCTAAGGCCTGTGGAAACATTCCCAGTTAGAGAGCAAAATGCTGAGGGATTAGACATGGGGACTACAACTGGATGCAGAGCTAAATCTAGTTCAAATCTAGTTCAGGTTACCTCATACAGCATACCCAATTTCTTAACATTGCCAACTTAGGTTTTTTTCCTGCTATATTCTCAAGAAACTCATACTAGATAATGAACTGGTTTCTCAGTGGCAGCCAACAGGTTAGCCTGAAGACTTGGGCGTAGTCAGAATCCTTCTCATCTTGTCTTGGTAAGGGTCTGTTAAAATTTATCTAAAGAGAAATTATTAGGAAAGTACCTTTTGATAGGCTAATTACAAATGTCAGCTATACCAACGAAAGTGTCTCTCTGCTTTTGCCAGTGTTCAAAAATTTGTCAAAGCAAGTAGAAAGTTGTTGGCCTTTATCCCTGTGCACTGCAATAACTGGAAAAAGGAAAATATCTAATTTTTTTCATGAATAGAAGTTTACAACAGTTTTACAAGAATGCTTTGCTACTGTTGGCAAGACAAAAAAATAACCTAAAAACACAAACCCAAAATGATCTCATTCCAGATCCAGACATAAATAAGGATGATATTACTTCAGAGTACTTTAAAACAAAACCTGATGAAGTCCAGTTTTGATATGTTGTTCAACAGCAGAATGGCCTAATTGGCAGCTCATATGGTAACTCTATTCCAGCAGGTATGGCACGGCCTTAGAAGAAACAGAGAAACAGTTAAAAGAAAAAAATCAAAGAAGACTAATAGCTAAATATTCCTTTACCAAACTTCTGAACGTTTGATACCTAAACCTGAAAACAATCATGATCACTTGTACAGCATATGACTACAGGCATGGAAAGGTTTCATCATGGAAAGGTTTCAAGGCAGCATATTGAACTGAAGTTACCTCTTACCGCATCTGCATGGAGCTCATCACTTGTACCCATTATCCACTTTGACACATTCGTTATGTATGAAATGGATTCAAAATCCAGAATCCAGCAAAAACTAGGTTGGACTATAATATGTGCACTGATATTGATGAGAAATCTTAGGTAAACACAGTCCAATAGCATTTTATTACTAAGGAATTCTTGATTTGATTAAAGAACCCACCACAATCCTTAGCAAACTGCTTCAATAATTTTAAAGTAAGAAGTTGTAATATTTGTCTTATTTCTACTCTGGTCCCAGTTTCATCCCTGGTTCAGGATCTCTTTCAGTGCAGGTGTTTAAGAGTCTGACAGCATGAAAATGCCTATAATTTGGATTTTATGAAAAACAACAACAAAAACACTATCTCCATGTAAATGAGTTATTCCTACCTTCTATTTGGACGTGATGGGGAGCAGCTGGTGCTGAAGCGCCTATCATTCTTGTAAACCTAAAGCATATTCACTTTTAAGCCAGCTTGTCTCTACTTCTTAAACATTCATACAGAAACATATACAAATACCACACACCTCTCTATCAAAAATAAAACTAATTCATGTCTATGTCCAATCTCTACCCGTTGGACTTCACAACACTATTCCTAAAGCTCCCTCCCATAGATGGATTTGAGGATCTCGCTGTACTCTGATGTGATAGGCTGATGAGACAAAATTAAAATACAAATTAAGTTGGCTTGACTGTTTGATGGTCTGTTTAAGTTTTTCCTTATATGTATGTTTCTAATACTTAATTCTTCCCTGTAATTAAAAAAAAAAAAAAACACAACAAAAACCAAAAGAAGTGCAGGCCAAGTATTAATACCCAGAAAACCTGATTAGAAACCCTTGATGTGAGATCGTTACCTAAGAATCAAAACTGATAATCAATTAGCTACTTCTGTTTTATCCTTTTTGATGGACGTGGGGGTTCTATACTTGCAAAGTAATCAGCAGCACAATGAACAAAGTTATTCTCAAAGCTAAGCTGTACCTTTGGGATGTACTGATATTTAAATGCAAAATAAAAACAAAGCATGGGAAGAGAAGCGTAAACAGTACTTTTTAACAATAAAAGCCAGCCCACTAAATGGGGAAGTTTACTATCTGTTCTGACGCCTAGGTGCTGGTTCTTGTTATACTACATGTGAAAACATACTGAAAGAGCAGCAGTAGGAAGTGATGTCCTATTAAAGAGTAGCCTTTAAAACAAACTGGTATTGCTAGTTTTTCACCCTGAATAGCCTAGGCTGAGTCTGAGCAATCAAGAACAGATAACTCTTCAAAAGAGTTATGAGGTGATTTTCAACTTTCTGTAAACTACAGACTAGGACCCACAACAAACTTGGTTCTGCTTTATCACAAACTCTATCTTAAGTGCTATCAGGTAGTCAAATCCCAAAGACTGCCATTAGTTTCAGCAATTACATTATAGTGACTAATAGCGAGCTAGTATAAAGATGTAAAATAATTACTGAATTGGTTGCTAATAATGCCCTAACACAGGTCTGTATCTCTCTCTCATTCAAACACACAAATCAATGCACAACGTGTCCAGCAAGCATACTTTGTTTAGCGCAGGGCGAAAGGACTTCTATGGGCAAACAATGAGTTAATTATTGATCAGCAGTAAACACATGATTCTGAATGTAGGTAAAAGATAGACACGCACTTACCAGATCTACCAGGCACAATGCAGAGGGAGAAACCATCAATAAATATCTTCTCTTCTGCAAGAAGGCACTAAAGCCAAGAAAGCTTGATCTGTGAAATGACTCATTTTAGAAGTTTAAGATAAGATGTACTATGTTGAAAATCACGTGAGCAAGCCAAGAAAACAGATGGTAGAGAAACTTTTAGGCTTTCTTTCTAGGTACAAATTATGCAAAAGGAACATGTACATGTGTTTTGTATTTGATGGCAGCATGTATAAGAACACATCCTGCATAACCCTTTAATAAAGGCAGACCGCATAACATGAGTGACCATACAGACACTACAGGACAGTAGAAATATAGAAGAGCAGCATTTTCAGACTGCTCTGGTACTAACGGCTTCAGATGATACATCACATTGATTAAGACAAACACATCCACATGTTCTAATCTTGTTTTTCCTTAGGAGAACAGCAAATCCTCAACTAGAATTGGGTATTTCTCCAGTCCCTATGTTTGCCAGAAACTGTTATTTAGCCAGACCCAGTACTATTTGTACAGAAACATTGAATTCAGTTTCACAGAAAAAAATGTGAATTCTGTAAATGTTGTAAAATTTAACTTCAAATCTTCAACAAATTTGTCTGATACCATTGCCTTTTGGTCTGAAAAAATGTTCATAGAAGAAATAGAAGGATGAATTACCTTCCTTTCTTCAAAAACTACATTGTCTGACTCAAAAATTTTAAAATTAATTTTTGCCCCAAAATTTTCAGTTTCATTCCACAAAGAATTTTGCTCCTACTTAAAACCATGCTTGTGTTCTGCGTTCCAGTTTCACTTCTGTACTATGACTTCTGTATTTGCCCATCTCACAACAGATATTCTGAACAGGACCAACTGCCCACATGTTAAGTCAGTCTAGCAACACGCTAAATTTGGCTTTCTTTCTGTATAGAATAAAGCAAGAACACCGGTGCTTATAATACGATGTTAACCAGGTGATGTAAGATTGTGAGCGTTTCCAACTAGGAAGATTTGCATTTTTTTTTCATCATAAATCCTTGCTGGAACCAGAAGGGGATTTATTAGCAAAAAATGAGCCTTTTGTAAAATTACATGCATGCATATTTCCAACAGTAGTTATGATACTTTGTGAATGAATTATCTCTCCTTTCACATGGCCATGTTTCCTACATGCATCTTTAAAAATAATAAATTAGACCTGAATCAATTCCTACAGTTACTTGCAGATAAGGTTATTTTCCAATAGGAAAGCAGATAGGTATGTTTCAGGAAGAAACATGAAATCAATAAACTAATGAAAATAAGACACTAAATTACATCTGTCACTACGGACTTCATAACACCAAGAATGCCTTGAATTTGTCTGGTTCTCCAGCAACTGATTAGGGTGTTTGTTACTAAGCCCGTCAAACAAGCTGTGCTTTCCCACACCTACAAAAGCTGCAACAGAAGGACAAAGTTGAAATTGCCCTTGTTCTTTAACACTATTTCCACTCTTCGTTATTTAAAGTTTCAACTTGGACTGAACTTTCTAAACAAAGAAATGCTCTTTCCATGTATGTCTTGGAAGTTATTGATTTTTTTTTTTTTTAATTGGAAACAGGACTTTGTGTTTTCAAAGCATTTCATGTAAAATGAGGAACAGACATCAAATGTGACAATATTTAAAATATCTAAAACTACTCCCTTTGCATTAAAACCCATTCCCTACAGTTAATAAATAAATAAATAAATAAAATACAACTTCAGATTCAATGGAATCAAATTTTACCTAGGTCTTCACTGCAGTACCTGTAAACTAGAATGTACTTGAAGAAGTCTAAAATCAATGCATAGAGACCTAGAAGGCATGCAAACCAGAAGATGCACAGTAGGAAAAGGACTCCAGTATAGCAGAACTTCTCCGGAGTTATTTCAATAGAAGCAAAATTCAGACAATTAATGACAGTGTAGGATTTGCCAGAAGCTATAACTGAAGTTACTATGTTTGCATACATTTATAGCAGCTCCTACAGCAGCAGTCTTCATTTCTAACATGAATTTTTAATACTAGTCCAAAATGGAAAAGTATGAACATACAGTAAAATTGCTGCAAGTGCACACATCGACTCCGTCAGGTCAAGTACAGCCGCTTTGATACACATCCAAGCATCCACTTATTTTTGTGTGTGGGTCAGGTTTTGTAACATCAGGGTATATTTGTGCTACAAGTGCCATAAGATGTTAAATATCATGGCATTGATGGAAGACACTGACTAGTTCGCTTCACTGCTGCTGCCCCCTGTTTTTCTGCTATAGTCAGGGAAAAAGGCCTTCCATAACCAAAAGGAAAAAAAGTATAATCATGCCACTTACTTCTGTCAACAGCCTGACAAAGAAGAACATGGTATTTGTTATCTCAACATACTGGAGACTACTGAAAGGCTAATTCACCTTCCTAAAGGAGGAGAATAGACACCTTTTAGGGAGAAGGAGGTTTCAAAACATTCTGACAGAGCAAGCTGTCGTCCCCCCCCCCCCCCCCCCCCCCATAAAAAAACAAACCACCACATACATTTTTTGGGTGGAGAACAGCTATTTCCTTTGTTACCAAAAAATTCAACACATCTTTGAAATGAATCTGATAGGAAAATCCTATGACATGACTCAGAGGGTGTGGCTAAGTTTTAATGTGTTTCAGCCAGCATTACTCTTCGCTTATGTAGACACTGCTTAAAATATTGTCCAAGAAAGAAGTGAAAATTGGTATCAAAAGAGAAAAGCTGTTTTAAGCAAAGAACAGAGAAATTGATTATAGACCCTCATAAGTAAGAGCATAGTACACGGGACAGCCAAGACAGGGATCAGTTGTGCCAAGCTTCCTACCCAACTGTAAGTTCAGAAAATTCAGACAACCATTTTTGGATTATCCTGTAGAATGAGAGTTGGATGTTTGTGAGACAAAGATGTTGTTGGGAAAGCTACAAAGACTTTAAGTGAAGCTATGACATATACATGACAGTCTTTTTCTCCCATCTTCATCAATGATGAACTTGCATATTATAGGGAAGAAGATAGCTGCCAAAGCCTGGATGTGTCTGCAATACCTGAATTCAATCAACATTATGGACACTAACTTAAAATGGAAATCATGCTATTAAGCTGCAAGTTAGCATAGTCTAATGGGTTGGGACAAATTGTCAAGATTGAACCCTGCTCTAACACAATCTTCTCCCTCCTTCCATCTGTAATTTTGTCAATAAGACTGTTCTTGCATTTATTACAAGTTGAACAGGCTACATACTAATACTCCTTTGTCTCCCCAAAAATGCTATCTCCAAATGCTAGTCTTGCTCAAGTGTAAATCTGAATCACCTTTCAAAGAATGTTATTTACAACTGCTTTAGTTTAAGACGTAGTTAAATTTTCCTAGTAAGATCATCGCTTATTTTCCTTCAGCTTTCAAAGTCTTCCGCCAAATTACAGGAAACAACCATTCATAACTAAGGGGAAAAACAACTTGCCTCTCAAGTGAATTTAAATCAGAGAAATAAGTCACATTTTCAGGAATCATCTTAGGGATGAAGCCAAAAAGATTAGGCTTCTACTAGTAAAGTAGACTTTAACTTCCAACCTAGAGGAAAAAAACAGTCTTCTGCTGAAAGGAAATTGAAAGAATTATGGAGAAAAACAATCCACCTTTTATTGCAGTATATGTGTAGGAATGAAAGTGATTTATTTATTACACACAGACTTTTATTAAAAAGGCTGGTAATGGAACATTTTATTTTAATGCATTGACTTGATAAAAGGTTAGTTACAGAAATTGTGTTATGTTGTATGTCACATGGAAGGGCTATTTAAAAAAAGATTTGATAGAGGATCTCTCTTATTTCAGTTACATCGTAAAGTGCCTTGTGTAGTCATATTCTATTGTCGGAATGACTGCTTGTACAAATTTCAAGAAAATAAGAAGGTACCTGTGTTTGTTGTTAAGGAAATGGTGCAGCAGCTAGAAATCCTCAACGCCCCGACCCCCAAACATACCTGCAGTCACATGCAATGGTCTGCTCAACAGTTTTTCTTGCTAATAGGAAAACAGTACTTAAAAATTATACAGTTAGAGACTGGGAAATTTATACAGTAGAACTCTGGTAGTAATATCTGATGCTCCTCCAAATATACAGACCTTTCTTTTTCAAGTTAAAGCAAGGAAACAGAAGTTACTTTCAATAAATCTTACAAACTACACAAAAATTTGTGATCCGATTTACATACTTAATATTTGTAATTAACAAATGCCAAGGTAAACTGCAGCTAGAAAGGCTAATTCCTAGCTACCTTCCTGTAACTGCAGGGAAAGCAGGCTCCTCAGTGGCTCAGAAAAAGAAGTTGCTGTTCTGAACAATTCTTTGAAAGAGCTCCTTCCTGTTGATGAGGGAAAGTAGAGAAATTAGCTTTGCTAAGCTTTGAAGTCTGCCTTCTTTGAAGTCTTCCTAGTCTCCCTTACATGAGTCACCTTCAAACATTTGTTGTGTCTCAATCTGTAATGTGGAATATGCTGGATAATTGCAAAGCTAAAGCGTCTGTCCAACTGGGACTGAGGCAGACAGACAACCAAGAAGAAAAATAAATCACAACTTACAATAATTATGTTATACTGGTACTTGATAGAAGAAAGAAATACTGCTTTGGCACAGTCTCATTGACCATTTTTCGACAAACACAAACTACATGACAATGATGTACAAAACTGTCTGTTAAAAACCCTCAATTATGTTAGCAATAGCAAAAAAAGTAATAAAAATTTTGAAAATAAGCTATTTCAAACTACTGAGAAGCAGACAGCTTCAACTAACCAGATGTATTTTCCAGTTCATTTTCAGTTGCTGCACAAATTCAGCAAGTCTCAACTCAGCGAACATGAATTTTACTGATTCAGGGCCTCTAGCTTCTCAGTAATCCCCTCCCTTGCTTCCCTTGTAGCTGCAAAAGCAGTTAGATTACTGTTCTGAAAGGATGTACTTGCTTTTAATACCAAGGTTATTTCAATTATAAAGTACAGTACCAATTACTACAAACATAATGCCAGCCACCTGACTAAAAGGAAATTGTTAGACATTCCGTACTGATGTTCAGAACGATGTCATCTTCATTGCTTTGTCAGCCTAGTGTTTTACCAAAGCAAGGTTTGTAAAATATTCTCTTCACTCCATGTGAGCAGTAATAGGATCTCCACACCTGTCAGAAATGAATCTCAGAGCCAAATCTAACACAGAAGCAGCGTCTCTTTACCGAAAGGGTTGTTAGGCATTGGAATGGGCTGCCCAGGGAAGTGGTTGAGTCACCATCCCTGGAGGTCTTTAAAAGACATTTAGATTTAGAGCTTAGTGATATGGTTTAGTGGAGGACTTGTTAGTGTTAGGTCAGAGGTTGGACTAGGTGATCTTGGCAGTCTCTTCCAACCTAGATGATTCTGTGATCTCTCATATTTCTAAGTCTTTACTATAAGGTAATATCACAGCATGGATTCCCAAACTACACTTAAGCATGTACCAACTCTGACCACGCTCTATGAACCTCCAGCTCAACCTCCTAATACATCCTCCTACATCAGACTATCAGTTCCATACTCACAGCTACTTCCTTCACACCTGTACAGAGACTCAACCCCTGTCTCTTCAACACTACCTACTTTCCCATGTGGTTCCTGCCCCACTCCCCGCAAGTGATTAGTGGTGTTTGTTTGGACAGAAGATCTCATCCCAGAACTCTGTTGTGCTACCAAAACAGTTGTTTACTGCTTTCACACACCACTGTATTTCCGTTTAGGAACCCTTAGGTAACAGCTCCTTACAGTGCAAAAAAATCTCTAGAAATACCATGCAGTAATGAAAAAGGATACATGTGAACTCCAAGTTCTCCCCCACCTTCTGCAACAGTCTCAATTATTTTCTTCATCACTTCTGCATGCCTGAAAAACAGTAAAAAATATTTTAAAGATAAAGCAACTCCCTCGTCATTTCAGTAAGATTACATTTTGCGCAAACTAAATTTTGGATGGTTAGCTTCAGCGCAGGAGGAAGAAATTTTCAGTTTATTAAAGGAGAAATCAAACAATAACTGAAAATATTAAGTCATAAACATAACATTATTTGCCAGCCCCTTACATTGACAAGGCAAGGAGAGGATGGGCTATGCTACAATGTATTCTGAGTAGCACAGTGAGAGGCATTCTGCTTGTCGCAGAACTCTGTTAATTGTGAAACACCAAAGAAAGCACCAGGAAAGGTAATCCTTACCAGAAGCAGTTAGCCACCAGAAGTTCCCAGATGACCCTTCAGAAGATGACTAGAGATTGCTGTAACTTTTTTTTGCTGCCCCTTCTAAACTTTTAAATTTGCTTAAGTTGAGAGATAAAATACTTATATAATTCATAAAGCTTCCTGGAAAAGCCAGGCTAAGCCATCCCTGCATAAAACACCTTTTTGCTCTGGGACTGACTAGGGAAACTTTCCCTGGCTACAGCTGTAGCATGGGTTCTATGGCAACAATTTCTAAATTATCTTCTGCTCACTCATGACTAAAATCATGCCAAGGTTTAATCTGACAAACTCTCTAGATCAGATTACTACTGTGCAGTGAAAGATGAACATTTCTTCATGTGACTGTACTTTGAGGTTAAGTCAGTGACTTACCAGACCTACTATGAACCACAAAAATACTTGTTTACAAAGCCGATCATCGGACTATGACATGGAATTACAAAAGAACTGAGATGAGAAGAATTACAAAAGACTCTGGTCATCATCTAGTCCCGACCTCCCTGTGCAAGGAATAGTGAGCTAGAACAGATTGCTCAGGGACGATGTCTGGTCTAGCTTTGAATAGCTCCAACAATGAACACTTCAGATTTGTTCAAGACCAGTTATAATTTAGAAGTAATGGTCTTGTGTTCAGGATAGCTCTTCTACCTCATAACCTATGGGATGAAGAACACACCAAATCAGAGGAGAGAACTACTGTATGGTTAACTGAGGTTTTATTTATATATTCTTAACCCAAACTCACCTTACTTTCATCTATGCATCAACCCTATTTTAAATTCATGATTCTGCAGGCAATCGTGATCAGAGACACCATATAGTTCCGTGGACATTCACTTATACAAGACTTCAAGCTAGTCAACAATAGCAGTTTAAAAAAGCCATCCTGAACAACTATGTGCCTATGAGATCTAGAAAGAGTGGTAAGTACAGTTTGCGTAACTTACTAAACACGCTTTGATGTTGTTATGCAAATCTAAATAACTGAGTAATTGTTGGCATTCAGCAATCACCTCTGAAGTTAATCATTCTGACAAGGAAGGAAGCTGTTGCAAAATTACCAAGACACATTGTAAACTGGAACATGTACGTCTGGGGAAATACAGGAGGTCAGCATTTGTCATTTACTGTGCTGCTGATCTGTATAAGCCAGCTACTCTTCACAGTTGATTGCAGTTCTGGATTCTCACGATGCCATGGCAGAACACACACTGCATGTGGTACCAAGGCCAGTTACTTCAACACAGGAAGCTCACTGCCGTTAAAGCTTAAATTTTGACCTCATCTGTAATGGTGGGCTATTTTTTGTACTGGCACAGAGTACAGGCCACTCCATAGCTGCTAGACGTGTTTTATAGGATACTGGTTCAATCACATCTTAATGACGATTGTTTTTTTTTTTTTTTTTTTAAAAGGACTAGAGTTATCTCAAATTCTTTAACAGCCATCATAATAGTCATTCTTACAGTTACTTGGGAGCAGCTTTTTAAGAACCTTACAAATTCTCAAAAGTTGGTTTCCTTCCATTAGGAAATTTTGACGAATTAACATGAAGCATACACCTCCCCCTCCATATAAAAGGAATACGATAACTTTGGGAGAAATGTAATCTAAAACATCCTATCTAGAAATCTCAAAGCTCAAAGATTATTTTTATTTTACTCTGAATAAGAGCTCCCCAGAGATAAGTGGTTGTCTTAATTCAAGGTGACTAAATACTACGTGCTCACCAATGCTTGTTCCAGGACCTGTTTGTAGATCACTTGAGCTAACAAATAGGTCAGTCATTTGAAACACCTACTAAAATCCACTAAATTACTTTCAGGTATTACTTGAATCACCTCAAGAGCTGGTTGATATGAGTTATTCATATTCCAAGTCAGAAATACCACTGTTGCTACTGAAAAGAAATTGAAATATATAGAGTTAAGACCATACATTAAGGGGCTATAAATAAATTGAAAGCTGCTGATTTCTTAGACTGATAAGACAACCATTTATGCTTTCATCAGGAGTTTTTGCTTTTTAAGTGAAGAACCCCCCTCCTATGCTTTGTGACTAAAACTTTTCATTAAAGAAATAAATTTCACAATGGAATTCAGCACAGTTGACATATTGACATTCTCTGAGTATCAGCTGGAAGGGAAACATCACATGGGAAAGTAAATGGAAACAATAAAAGCCATCCAGATATATTGGGGGAAAAAGAAAAATCTCACAAAACACATACCACCACCAGAAGTGATTGATCTGCCCTAGTTAAGTAGTTCGATGGTTCATTCGTAGAACTGATACGAACAGTGAGAATTGTGATTAAAACAGTTTCTAGCAATTAATGAGGAAGTTGAGTATGTTCCTGCCAGTACCATAAAAATGCTGACAAGAAATAAATCTTCCAGCAGAGCTGCAAGATGAACAGTTTCAACTAATTACTCAAAAATAGAAGCAATCTTAAGCAGCTGCCCATGGCAATCATCTTCACCACCCTATTTCTCTCTTTTCTCTGACGCAGGACAAAGGGATATATGCATCACAAGAACAGCTAAGCAAGGTTAGGGCCATCCAAATACCTTACATTACACAATATTTGTAATGTGTAGGGAAGCAACAGCAGCAGAGCTAGATAAACACTGGAATTTCCCAGCTAAATTAAGAAAACCAGTACTTTAGGCCTTTTATTTTTTATTTTTTTTTAAATCTCAAAAGTCCAGACTTTCTTAGCTGTAAGCCTTATTAAGTTAAGGAGATGGAATAGCTCGCCTTGGAGAACAAGAGTACGTACCTAATGCTTCAAAAGTCAAGCAGCACAAGAATCTAATTTAGCCAACGTCTTTACAGCACTGGTACCCACCAGTCTCGTAGAATTCATAGAAAACCATTTGAAACATCCATTTTAGCTATGCTATCAGTCACTTTTCACATTCTCAGGCCTTTCCCAGGTCAAGCAGGTGCCAGTCAACTAGACTGCTTTGTTTCTGAGAAGGCTACATTTAAGACTATTGACAAATTGGTCTCACTGCACTACCTATTTTCTTTTTTGTTCTTAAAAGACTAATTGCAGCAAGTTTGATGATGCAAATTGTTTCTTCAAGAGTAGATGTGGATTATGTAACAAAGGCACTGAAACGTCACTCACTCCACAGGAAAAAATGAAAAGATACACTCACAGCTCTCCTTCCAGAAAAGGAAAACTCAATCCAAGTTCACAGGCTAGTATTAAATTGCTTCCTCCTCTGCAAAGCAGTTTGCAAAATTGAACAGGTTACATTGTAGTCATAGCCCTACACAAACCCTACCTAGTTAACAAGGGCTGTCATGCCCAAACGTCGTCATCTTTGTTTGTTCTCAGAGTGCCCTCCAATGTGCGTCCATCAACAGAAGCTTCTTCACAACCAACTTAGTAGCAGGGCTTTCAGCAGTGAGTAAACTAAACCATGGCATCGTGCATTTTTTGTTTGTCTTTGCTTTGGTTAGTCATCTTCCTAGTCACTCTTAAGCCTTCCTACATTCATCCCACCTGATACTCCTTCAAAAGTACTAGCTGTGCAAAGAGCTGGATGCACTTTTTTCTTCCAAAGCCCCACTTACTGCAAACAAGATAGAGTAACAAATAGAAATCTTTGTATGTCAACCTATCTTCATATGTTACAAGAATCTTTGCGTCACACCAGAGGTCTACCTCATTATTTGACAAATTCGTAGTACATGCCCAAGAAGCCTGAGCAAGCACCTAGTAATACTTCCCCAAAATACTTCAAGTCTCCAGCAGTACACAGCCCAGAGATGCCCTAATACTGAAGCTGTAACTTCACCTGTAACAACTCTTAACAGACTTTCCTTCATTATATTGCCTGAACAACTTTAGTTTAATTAGATGTATGCATAATTTACTCCTTTTTCTGGCTTTCAGCGTGCAAGTAGTGAGTTGTGTTCAATGCCACTAGTTTTACTATTTAGAAGAGGAAAAAAAAAAAATGAACACCTATCATTTATTCTCCTTCTGTAGTTCGTGATGGAGGTCACAGAAACCAGAACTCCCTCCTTAGCAGCATTTTGCTAGCTGAAGGGTGGCATGTTATTCAAATAATTCCTTATTTGGAAGAAGCTTCACAACTGATAGCAATTATCTCTAACACCCTCTTTGTACCTCTTCCAGTTTTAGTCTTCCTTTACCTCAGAATATAGAGCTGATGACCAGAACTGTACTGGAGTATTCAATTTTTAGGTGGTGCCACACATTAATCACAGAAGCTTAATGACATTTTCTGTTCCACATTTTATTCTTTCCCTAATAGTTCTCTGCTTCCTGTACTGCTCTTGAGTACCAAGGCTTATGCTTTGACAAATCTACTGTTACTGAAGTCTTAAACCTGGTGATTTAAAAACCAACAATGAAGTTCACTATTTAAAAATTTCTCTAAGTCAGGTGTACAGGGGAGAAAGCTGTTTCCCACTTGTACACTGGTTTCCCTTCTCAATATTGTTCAGACATAAGCCCAAGTGCTTGATGAAAGCAAAGATTGCTGTAAAGCAGTGGTTAAAGAACTAAGATCTGGAAGAAAGACAAGATGCAGATTTCTGAAGTACATGAATATACACCTTCATAACAAGATCAAGAGCAGCCATACACTGGTGCAAAGCTCCCATGCTCTTTCTATGTTAAGAATGGTATGCCCTTCCCACGACATGTATGGTTAATACAATTAAAGATTGCCTAAACTAGTAACAAGAGTGTTTTGAGTCTGCAAAAGCTACCATAAGCTTGTCAATGACAAGCTAATCATTTGACATCTCAGCTAGTGATGTAAGAACCACGTGTGTTTCTTCAGGTACAAAGACATTTACAAGACTGAAAGAGGCAACTGGGATTTTATTTGTTTTTATTTTAAACTTACGCAAGATTATAAAGTGTATTTATTTTTTATTTTTAAGAGGAAGCCCAAGCTCACATCTCCAAGATCTTAATACTACCAAGAGGTTGAGGAGTTACACCAGGATACTGGTTGTGCATCACTAGGCCACTTCACAGGAGATAAAGGCCTACCATCTAAGATGAAAGACACCTTCAAAGACCTGTTAGAAAAAATATCTGTACAGCTAGTCTAACTACAGACTTCTTGCAAAATGGATGAGAAATGTGGAAAATGCAACAAAACACTGAGAACAATTGTGTTTAGCACTTGTGTTCAACAAATAGTGTGGCATGTAGAGGACTTATTTATGAGTATAAAATTTCAAGGACTGCTAGAGGAGCAGAAGGTAGCAATTACGAAATAGGAAGGTTATTTCACACTGAAATAGCTTTTCTCTTCTCCCAGAGTACACATTATGCAGCAAATTAATGCATAGAACTCTTTTCTATAGCGTTCTAGTAGTCTGCCATCTTCTGGAATCTATAGGAAAGTGGAGGAAAAGCAAGTTAAGCACAGAAGAGAGCTCTAACTTCATAATACACTTGCAGCAACAAACACTGAAATGACTTCCAAGAAAAGCTGTTATCTGCCTTTTACACTCCTTCAGAAGTGAGCAGACCACTATGGCAGCCACCTGTAGAAATACAGCCAGAAAATCTAAACAAAATTCCTAACAAGACCAGCAAAATGCCTCATGTCTGCATCCCGAATCACACCAGAAACAAAGACATACCTGCACGGATGAACTGAGCACATGGGAGGAGGGGGAAGATGAGGATGGTTTTCAATGGTCACTGTTTTTTTGACGTGATCTTGACTAATATCTTCATACATATGCTCTACTGTTAAAGGCTGCCGTTGCTACAAGAAAAAAGGGAACATTTGAAAAAAAGCGTTACTGGCAAAGAATCTTTTGCCCCTTCTCAACAATTCTAACATCATTAACGTATGAGGTACTGTAAGTTACAAGTATCTAACATACAACAGCTCTGAAGGTATATTGAAGGAACTGCGATAAGATCCATATGGTATAGGAACAGCACTGCACAAAGTTTTGTTTTTAATACACAAGGTGAATGGTAAAGTCAATATATTTGAGAACCAAGGTCCTGGTTCTCATCTAGGAATTTGAGCCGAAAGTCCTCACAACTTTAACTCAAGAAATTTCGTCATTAAAAGGGAAAAGTGATTTATCTAATCTTTTCCCCTGAAGATCATGAAAACACATACCTGCTTACTTGTGTAAATTGACTGGGGTTATTTCTGGTAGCTCTGTAAAGCTAGTAGCTTAAGAAATAGCAGCACATGATATTCTTTCTGTCAAATGTGCTTGGTTATTAAGTACAATTTTTCAGCGAAATATTTTCTACTTCCTGCAACCCCCAAAGCCCTGTCTGCAACCCTGACTGTATAATGGGTTTTCTCACCATTTCTTCCTTTGAATTTGTTCAGTGAATAAGAAAGCAATAACAAAGTAGCCTTTCTATTTGACATGATCTAATTTCACAGAGGTGAGGAAAAAGGTATAGCTATACCTCATCATATCCAAATAACCAGAGCCTTGGAGTTTGGTAATATTTGTCATAAGTGATGTAGAGGTCATAAGTTCTAGTCTGCAGAATAGCATCTTCCCCTCCAACATCAACTTTAGCTTTGTTAACTTCAACAATCTGTCTTGTGTCAAGTGTTGCCTGGTTTTCAAGGTAAAAACGACAATATTAGTACAGTCTTGTTTGTATTCCCTCTTGTCCCATCCTAAGTAGTTAGGTAGGGCTGTAAAATTGAAATTAATGTTCTTAATTAACATTAAGAAATGTAGGACTTGGGGTTTTGCTTTAATCTTCAAAGTAGGAATATTGATTTCACACAATTTTTTTCCCCCTTAAGTCTGATTTCTCAAGGAAGCATGCAATTACATTGTCCTATCCCCTCCATTCTTTCACCAATAACTTTTGAACTTTTTGACGATTCCAATGAAATTCAGAAGGCAGAGAGGTCTCAGTTTATGCAGGTGTCACAGACCTTAAGCAAGTACCCCAAATAACCACGCTCTCTGTTTTCCCTCATTACACTCCAGCATCCATGTAGCCAGCTGAACCCACAAGCCACTCAATTCACCACATGAGCCTCAAGAACAATCACTGCACTTTATAATTCTTGTGAATAGAACATTGCATGTAAGCAGAGCAAAGCAGATCAACAAAGAAAGCAAAATTACTGTAACCAAAATCTTTCAGGACCTAAGAGCTAGGGTAGATTGGCAGGAGACAAATCCACAGGAAACCAAGCTCAAAAATCCCACCACTTATTATAAGCTTATGTGAAATATTTGTCATCCTTATTTTTATTTTGTGCTCATATTGGTGATAAGCGTTGCAACAGACAAGACAGAACTGTTCACTCACATCATCTGTCTCCAATAGCCCACTTTCT
This sequence comes from Cygnus olor, assembly GCF_009769625.2. NCBI lineage: Eukaryota > Metazoa > Chordata > Aves > Anseriformes > Anatidae > Cygnus > Cygnus olor. The sequence goes on from NC_049169.1 coordinate 94,823,149, forward strand.
TCATACTCTGAAAAGAAGACCCATAAAATTCCGTGTTCAGCTCATAGTTAGCTGTCATATTTCCCATTCATAAACGACTCCATTAAAAAATCCACACATACCTAAAGATTCGTTATTCAGAGACATCTCCCAACCCCTAAACCACATTATACTTTTTAACACAATTTGACAAAAGACTATAACAAGTACATGATGAACAATCCTTAAACAAGTAGTTTTTAGTAGACAGATTAAGTGTAGGTATGAAGCCAGAATGAAGCTGTGCCATAATCCCTATTTTTTGTTTGCATCTGTGCTGCTACTCAAACTAATTTGCCACTCAACATTCACAGAGATTTCATCACACAAGTTAGAGTAAACATGCATCAATAAGACCATTAAAAAGATAAAAACATGGACCTGCTTTTTTTTTGGCATGCATTCTGTAAAAAAAGAAAAGTAGTATTTTCTTAGAGTGTACCGCTATAGTGAAAGGCCTGAAATAAATACACCCTCTCATTCAATTTAAGGAAATACCTTCCATGTCTGCAGCTTCCCCTTCATCTTCCTCATCATCATCTTCACAGGATGCTGAACGTTCTGGTATTTTTATATTATCCTTTAGAAGTTAAATTGAAAGCACTGTTTTAAGACAACTGCGTTTAAGCTACATCAACAGTTTTACAGCTCCAGCAAATGTAGGTCCAGTCAGCTGAACTATGCAGAAAAATAACTCCTACAATATTAACAACAACTATACTGAACTCACATACTTGCTTATTAAACAAGCTTAGTTTCGAAATCCTAGCATAACACTAAAAATCCACTACAAATTTCTCCTTTGACTTTGTAGTCCAGAATGACTGTATTCTTAAAAGCAGTGAGTAGACATGATATTAAACAGTCAGTTTCTTTTCAAATAATCCACCTACCTCAAATGAAAGGTAATGACTAAGCACGTAGATTAATATTTTGTGCGAATTAATCCACAAACAATCATGCAACAGTTCCATAATTATTTCTGAAACATTTAAGAGCCCGAAAAGGTACCACTTTTTTTTTTTTATATCAGTTTGAGGAAACAGAGTCCAACAGAAGTGAAGAATGACACAAGCACTCAGCCAAATTTTGTGCTGATACATAACATTTGAATCCAACAGACAATTCTAGAGAAATTCAGAAGGGGGAGGTCTCAATTTATGCTAGTTTCATGAAGACTTTAGGACAATACTCAAAATGATAAGAATTAGAAACTGCTCTAGTTGTAAATATCACCAGACTGGTTTCCTCACTGGAAAAAAAACGACCAGTACAAAAATATGTTGTCAAGTACTTTGGAAACAGTATATTATCATAAAAGGATTTGTCATTCTTGATTGGACTTGTGCTCCAAGAAATGATGTACTATACAAAACACAGATTTTTTCTGCATACCAAATATAAAAATGGAAATCCAAGTCATATTACAACAGTTATGCATCACAATAATATTCTAAAAGTACTATGTTTTGTAAAAACAGAGATCACTTTTAGGTATTCATTAAGACTGTTTCTTCAACCCTTATGTAACGGAGTTGTGAAAAAGCAGTATTTTTACTATGTTCAGCACAATTCCATTTGAAATGGTTGAATTTCACAGTTCATCATATCAATAGCGTTTTGAGTTGTTTACAATTTGTGCAGTAACACGTGGGAGCCCATTCTCTTTCCCCTTAAACTTCAGAATGTAATGATTTATGGTTGGATAGTTTCACAAATTCTCATAAGGCATAGATGGAACTCCACTTGAGCCATCAGCTAATTTTAAAGCCACTTTGTCTTTGGCTCTCTTAAGCGCATTAAGAAATACGTACATACACACATCCCTCATTTTTTTCTAACTGTTCTCAGTTTCCCAAGGGCTTAAGTTTCAGATTTGGCTCCTGCTACAGATTGACTTTTTGGAAAAGTACCGATAGTGATGACTTTGTAAGATATTTAAACAATTTTAGTTCTTCATGCGGATGTGAGGACACCAGTTTGTCAAATAGGACTTAATGTGTTTAAACTTTGCTTGCAGTAGTATTTAAACATTATGAATAAATACTTTATGCTCCTGCATTATTCTTCCCATATAAAGATTTCTTTACACTGGCTCTCCAAACATTAGATTCTTGAGACACAAGGACAGTATGTATCACTGTAAACACAGTATCATTTTCAGTTTGTAGAATTCTGGCAGACTAGCTAAAGACATTGCAATAGGATCACTGCTTTGGTAAACACATGGTAATGAGGAGATACACATGCTTAAACTACTATCGTGGGCTTTAAATATCAACGAGTACCTGCAACAAATCTAGTGACAAAAGTCTTTTAAACTTTTAGAAATAATACTAGATTGCTGGAGATAAGATTTCTATTAGCTTTACATCCTGTAATAAAGCAAGAGAAATTTCAAAACAAATACCTTACTGTCTAGTGTGATCTCCTTAACTGCTTCTGTTGCACCCACTATACCTGTTAATTGAACAAGAAGTTTGCATTAAAGTTGTTGTTTCTTTGTCACAGAACACTACAGAAATAGGTTGAGAGGTTGCAGAGGTCTCAAAGCAGCATATGATTTTTCCAGTTAAATGTCACAACAATTTTAGATATTTGAAAGGCTGTTTATTTGGTGTTGGTAGTATGCTTGGAGATGGACATCCATAATGACACCATACTGTTAACGCAGAACACAACAGCACAGTTCTTGTACTTCAAGCAAATTTTGTTGATGGAACACCGCAAAGTAATTTGGATTTTTATTTTAAGGAGTTTTTACACAAAAAATGAGTTTAGCATAGGCATTCACATCGCAATAGTACTCAGCTTTGTGACGAAGGCATGCATTTATGAGTACTTCTGAAGCATCTTGAAAGCAAAGTGTTCATGACACAGCAATATCATGGCAGGACACAATGCTTTTAGCTGAGGAAGCAGTGGTAAAAAAAAGCCACCCCAAATCACAGTAGTATCAACTCTTCAGTACCTCCCTGTTACGTTCCTAGTTTTAATGCTGCTCTTTGGGATACATGCCAACATCTGCTTTGACACAGTATACGCATCTTATTAGCTCTTCAGATGAGAAATTGATCATTATGGAGAATAAACCTGGAACCAAATTACTGCCCACCAGAAATGCACAAATGGACCTCAACTGTTTGGGAAACAGATATGCCAGGTCAACACTGCTGGGAAACAATGCATTTCCAGTGGCTGTGTGATTGTAAAGAGAGTTTTTCCCACCCAGCAGAAAAATATGTTGCTATAAAGCATATAAATACAGATAGGTGGAAATAGATTGTCTCCTCTGACAGTGTTCGGAAACGTGGCTAGTCTAGTCAAGAGTCTTACAGCTGTGCTAGCCCAGCATGGTGACCAAAATCAGTCTACCCTAAAAACCAACCAAACTTGATAAAGCAGGAAAGGGGAACGCATACTTAATTCAACAATATGACAAAGCTTTGTCAAAAGATTTCTTTGGGGTGTTGTATTATGAACAGCAATGCATTTAAGAGTTGCCAGCAATCAAAAACATATCTATAAAAGAAAAAAGGATATCTTTTTTCACCCTTCCTCTCCCCAGCCTGGCTGAATGATTTAGTGAGAACATCTACCAGATTACAGCAAAATGAAATACACCACAGAAAATAAGTACTGACTGAAGCATATTCTAACCTTGGAAATGGTAGGAGACAGCATCATTGGAAGACAAGTTGATTAACTTATGGCAAAACATGAAGAAAGACTAAAACTAATAAAATTGCCAGTTCTCGGAGAAGAGAAATATGATTTAAGAGGTTCTGCCAGAAAGACTAATGAGACAAATTCACGTAAACAGTAATTTTAGTCTTTAGTATAAATGCAAGCCCATCTGAAGATTTCCTATGAGAAAGATTATATCTCAGTGATCACTGTATTTAATTTTTCTTTTTCAGCCCCCTAGTCAACCTCAGATACTAAAATATGTTATTTTCTAATGATTCCCCCTTTTAACTCAAACACAACAAATTAACAAAATGTGAAATACTACAGTAATTAAAGTTTCTTTGGGTCATCATTAAGTTAAATGATCCCAGCGTGCTTCACATACAACCTTACTAAAAGGCAGAAGTTAGCACATTCTTCAAATTAATATTTTAAAGCAACATTCTCTAAACAAGATCTTTTTAAGGAACGAACTGGTACACAGCTCTTCAACCCACCAATAACTTACTTGAACTTTAATAAGAGAATAATAAAATACTGTCAACCAAACCCCCTGAAAAGCAGCCTATTTCAGGCATACAAGCACAGAGTTAAATACCTAAGCAGCCATGTACAGAGCAAGTGGGTAGCTGGCACTGTAACTTATTTTTCCCAGATTAGATAATGGAACACAGCCATCTGAGAAAGATTTTACTTTCTAATAGTGGAAACTGACTATCTTATCAATTACCAAATGCAAAGTTCGAAGCAAGATTTTGAATACCTGCATTGTGAAAGGTGTCTACCCATCCCCCATCACCATCATCTTCTTCTATAATTGCTTCCTGCTCATCTGAGTACTCCATCTGCTTACATCTTTTGTAGCACGGAACTGCAAAAAAATTGCACATCAAAATGATTGCAGCCATTCTATACAAAATCAGATGGAAGTATGAAGTTATCCTACAAAGCCTTCTGAAATATGGTAGTCTCTCACATATCCTTATTTAAGGAATTCTAGAGCTATATTTCAAACGCAAAAGCACAAACTTAAGTATGGTAAGAGGTGTTTTATCTCACTGCAGTGCATCACTTGCAGTGACCAGAAAAAGCTTATTCTTGCAACCCACTAGAACATTTTCATCCAAACTCACAAAAAATCAGAAAAGCTAAACTCTCACGTCTCCTTAGGCTGCCTATTCTTTTGCTAACAACTGGAGACAACCTACTAGTTCTCTTCACATCACCAAAACATTTCTAGTCCAAGAACAACTTTGCTTGTATCAGCATCAGTTTACTGAATTGATTTGTCTTCTGCTAAAAGTTTGCATCAGCAATTATTAAGCATACCTAATTTATCATGTTAATTATCTCAAAGTTTGGAAGAGGTTAGAATTAATATGTTATTTAGACTAACTTCAGTCACATGCATTACATCACTGTTCAAGCACAGATTTAAACAAAGTTTTCAGAAAAATTAACAGAAAGAATGCAGAAAGCAAGAACTATGTCGAAAATGCTCATTTTCAGAAAGAGAGGGTATGAAAGAGTGAACAGAGGTTGTCCACACTTCCAAAATGAAGTCTGTAGCATGGCTCTTGGTTTCACCCTTAGCCCATAACTCCTACATGTGGTAGGCCAATGCATCATTACCAGCATGGATGGCATGAACAGGAAACCTTTTATAAAGTGTCCTAGAAGGGTCACAGCAATGTGGGACCCTGGAAGCAGGAGAAAAGAGAAATAAAGTTGGCCATGCAGCCATCAAGACCATCTCAGCAAAGTCTGTCCAACACTACTATTAGCATTTTCACATGATAGTTCCCTGCAAGACTCTGAAAGCCTGCAAGTGAAATCAAAGGATGAAATTACAACCCATTGCAAGTACAAATCTCTTCAGGATCCCTTCAGTTCTGCAAGTACTTCTAATGTCATTACCTTGACATACTTTGATACAAGATCTCTCAAGAAAATGATTTTGCCGTGATTGTGTTGCAACCTTATCTTTCTCATGCATTTTATTAAAAAGGTAGTAATCACAAATATTATATATACGTAACTGTGAATCTGATCAAAATTTGATTTAAAAATGTATTTTATATCACTGCTATTGAAAGGAATACTGACATTAGTTACACATCTGAACTAGAAGCACTGGTGTCACCAAGAAAGACATTCTAGGTACACTTCCATAACCCAGGTTTTCCCAAAAAAGAGGAAAATAAAGCTATTTTCGTTTTAGAAACTGAATGTGAGGTGAAGGGCAGGAAAAAAATAGACAGGCATATAAGGAGGTTTATGATACTTAAGCTTCATTTCTACTTTAGTAAGGCAAACTGCATTACTAGTATAAAGCCCTAGTAGCAACTGGTCTAAAGCAGAGATTTTAGATGTGCAGGAAATTTTTTTTTTTTTAATATCCCAAAGCCAAAACATCCAAAGTGCAAGATATTTGCTTCCCCTGTCAATACAGACAATCAGTAGAGTTGATAGCACAATCAATCATGCTATCAATCCTAAGAACACTTATATTTAAACTTCAGCCTTACCATTTTTAGTTACCAAAAACTGTTTGTCTGTTGGCAGATAAGCCTTGACTTTTAGTTCTTCTCCTGAAGCCCTGCAAAATGAAGTGCACCATAAAAGGTTGAGAATTTGATGATGTGCAAAAGAACCCTATTTTCAATTTATACGAAGAACATTCTACATACTTCTCTTGGCCTTGTCTCAGAATTTGTTTGCTATGACTCTACTCTTGGCTATAGAGAGATTTTGATCTAGGTATGAGGTCAAAAAGGTTGGCCACTCCTAAACTACAAAGTCTTGGATCAAAAACTATTTGCTGATTCAATAACTGCTTAGGAACTACAAGCAAAGATGGGTTGACAGAGGAATCTAGTCTATATGAAACGTACCAGGATCAGCAACAACATAATCCCAAGTGTTTGTACAGATTAACTTCAGAAAAAGCAAGAAAGACTTGTAAAGACAGTCAAACTGGCAATAGTCACCAGAGCTCACATTATTTAAGCACTTGCTTTCGCCTTCAGTGTTTTTTGGTTTGGAATAAGAGTCTAAGCTTCTAAATAGCCTGTTGCCAACTGCTGACACACAGACCTGATTCAACATTTTCTCTGAAGGAGACAGTAAAAAGACAAGAAACAATGATTCAAGTATAACAATTCCTCCTTCATCTGTTCATGGCCCCGTATAGAGCCAAGAACCTTGATGATACCAACTGCACAGACTGATTAGTTTTATAATGCAAGACATTAATAAAACATAAGTACCTTATTTGCACCCTTACCATACACAAAAGATAAGGGATTTCTGAGGGCAAGCACAGCAAAGTTAGCTGATGTGGGCCAACTTGAAAATATTTAACCAACAAGCTCTTGTTTAAAATATACCAAATACAACTTGTTCGTAGCAATTTCAGTTGGACACGGCCTTTGCTTTTTCAATCACCATTACTAAGACAAACTCAGGGAGACACACTGATGCTGCAGCTGAACACTGAAAGCATGCATGGTATATACTAGCTTATTTTCTCTAGAGCCTTTGGGAAACAAATAAAAGATCCCCAAACAAATCCTCATTTCCACTACACACAACAATAAATAAGACCTGCTTGACTTAAAGTTCATATCACTTCATCACAGAAATAGCATAAGTTCTACTGCAAGAGTCAGTGTATTATTCTGAAATGATGAATTGTATCCAACGGAAACATATAAAAGCATAAGTAGGGATGCTAACTTTCCTTAATTCTTTTGATTTTGCTTACCATTGCCAAGTAGGACAGTGGTGAACTAAGTGATCTCCAGCTGCAACAAACTGTTAAGACAAAAAAAATAAAGTACTGTTAAATACAGAGTAAGGAAGCAATTTCCACAATAGTAATATGTCAGTCATGTATTCCTCTAATAGTTCTTATTTACAGTATCAGTTTATATTATTTTGATGCTTTACCAATTTTTCAGCTAATCATAAAGACTAAAGTAACTTCACCTGAAGGAAATGCATACTAAGCATTGCTTCCTAGGCCAAGTAACACTGTTTACTTTGTAATGAATAAGCTGCTTTTCTTTGCTACTCTTCAAAGTTTTACAAAGACACTCGAGATTAATATGAGAAGATGAATACTTGAACTTAAGCTTTCCCCTAAAACCAAACCAAAAGAGGTATTTCTGTATTTCACTTCAGTTTCAGCTACAAGATATTTCTGTTCTAGTGTTCAAAACAATTTTACAGCAAGAGAGGAAGCGAGATTGTCACCATTTCATTGAACTAGTGAGAGAACTGCAACAGAAGAATAAATAGTATGCTTTAGATAATGACCATCACCATATATCACCGACTAATGTTTACTAGGTATGGATAACCAAGTACTTCGAACATTGAAAAAAACTTGTGTAGAATTTTATTCTGAAGAAACAGCTTTAAAAAATCTTCACTCCACTTGTTCTTATTATCAGACATAACAGCTTTTTTAAAATCACATCACCTTTTCAAAGCAATATTGGATATGCTGTACTAGACTTGCATACCAAGTCAAAATCCACACAGCAAATTCTAACCCACTGGGCTTAGTTTTTCCTACACAAATTGGAGAAGGTAAACCTGCATTTAAGAATAGCAATTTGTGTGCTCTATGCATTAGTGCCTTTTGAAAAGAAGGTGCATGCCTGCTCCTGCAATTGCTTTGTCTTAAAACACCAGGTTACAATAATGTACTTCCAGGCAGACTACAAGCTGTTATGGAGTGACACAATAGGCTTGGAGTGCCTGCCAATGCAAGGTGCACCAGTGTAGTAGAATCACAGAATCATCTAGGCATCACAGAATCACAGAAAATACCACAACATGTATTGCATGCAGATTAGCAGATTTAATCTCTGCAAAAGTGATTTCTTTCAGCCATTAGCTAGAGATTTTTCTTGGAAAAAGTGAAATATTCATTTTAAAGAAAACAGTAATCCCTTCCAATACACATGGAAATTAAAAAACACACATTAGGCTTTACCTAATAATAAATATAACACATTAAAATTTAAAATCATTTAAAATTCTCTGTTCGGAGAATTGGAAGTGTTTGTAGTTCCAATGTTGAAGGACATTATTTAAGACGAAAAATTCAAAGCATTCTTTGGAAGTCTATGAATGCAAAAAAATAAAAACAATACTTAAATTTCTCTCCATTTTCTTCAGCCTAAACAGCATAATTAAACTAGTTAGTTTCACTTTCTATTTCTAAAGCACTAACATTATCATACCTGAATTGGTATAGCAAAAGTGGCAAGAAAACAATTTGAGATTTGCCTGTACTTACATATGAAATAAAAACGGCTACCTTTCTGAGGTATTAGCTAGCAAGAACTCATGACAGGCAAGAATTTGCTAAAATTAAATCAACTACACTGATAAATGAAAAAAATACAGATGATGAATTTGATCAGTCATCATTAGCCTTATCACTAATAGACTCCTCTTCAGAGACAAGCCACAAGAACCACACAGTTCATCACAATGGTGAGTGTCTCAGACTAAGATACAGGCAGAGCAGGTTAAACTGAGATTCATTACTCACAAAATCCAAACTCATTCAAAGATAACATCCTAGCATCATCACAGCTGATATCAGTTCTCTAGTAATCACTACTATATCAAGATCAGAATCATCAGGGAATAGGAAAGACTGTCAAAGGGACAATCAGCAGATCCATGCTCCTGTCCTATCTAAGTTTAACAAGACAATCAGTCTTGCTGTATAACCATTTCCCTTCAACATGGCTTTGAAGGACCTGTTCTATTCATCCTATCAGCATCTCTGTTTATAACACATACTACTTGCATTCTTTTACTGGTATTTAAATGCTGCAGTTTAATCTAACTCAGCGTGGTTCTTGCTATGTTCTATAGCAAGTATATTGTCTTTCAGTCCTACTGCAAAGTTCTCTCCTACATATCACAGAGGAATTAAACATTAGTAGATGTATCTACTTTCTCTGTAAACAGTTATTTTTATCTATAATACATTAGTATGTAAAATACACAGACACCTATACACACACAGTTATCAGAACACCATGTTGCTAAGCCTGTTTTTCTGAGTAGTACTCCCATGGATCACAGAAACCACAAGTGCTTGCATGCCTTGCAACAGAGCAGAAAAATGCTTGCTACCAACATTAGGAAAGACACTTTTGCCCACATACACTACCTGTACCAGTTATAATTTGTTCTCTCCCATCTTCACGTCTGTACACTGTCTCATTTTTCTTTCATTCTACCTAACAGTCTGAACACTGTTCTTATACCTCTGTAAGGACAATGTATTTTCAGAACAACAGCATTTTAACATGAAAAAAAGCAGCAAAGGGAAGCCTAAATAGCACTGCAAAATCAGTGCTAATATTTTAGAAAAATTCTTGTTGTTTTTTGTTCACAGCAGACTCCTTTAAAAACTACAACTGCTTGGCATTAAACCAAAACACAATCACTCTGAAGCAGCCTCTGGGGGTTGGGAGAGGGATGCTTGCTGTGAACAAGCATATATAATGATTTAGCCACAACCCTGGAAGGAACCAAAAGAGAAGAAAGACAGGACTGTTTCCAAGACACAGTAGTACAAGTTCTCCTTTGAATTGCTCATGCAAAAGACCTTTGAAACAAACATATTCCTGTTTACTTCCATGATATATATGGAGTTGTTGACCCAGCATGAGCTTCCTTTAGTGTTTTAGGATGTAATACAGGAAAAGACAATCCACATTCAGATGCCACGTTGCATTTCAAGAAGAATTCTGCTGTTGATCTACTTCACCTGAAGAGTAACAAGGCCATTTAGAACTTCCACAGCATGGAAATTGTTTCCAGGAACTGGCAAAGGCGTAAACAGTTTGAGATGAGCATGATCATTTTGAGTAAAAGTTGTATTTAGAAAATATAGAAGTACTGATATTTCAAAGGTTCTAAATACTTACTTCTTCAGGTGTAATTACTCCAGTTTCTTTAAATTTGGACTCCTGCAATAAAAAAAAAAAAAGAAATCGTGAGTTCTGCTGGCAAATCAACGTACCCACTTTACTGGTAAATAAAAGTATCTGCAAGACTTTCATCTTGCAACTAGCTCAGTCCACACAGATCTCTGAAGCAACTTGGAGGCAGCCTCTGCCTGGGCCGATATAAGATTAAAATATATTAGTAAGATGTATAAGTAAGACCTGACAAAATTACTTAGATGCAGGATCTGGGGAAATTGTGAAAAGATTACATACGCAAAGTAATTTTTTGATGTAGACAATTTATATCAACAAATAATAAAAGAAGACCTCTTACACCCTGTGTTACATTCACCAGTAAGAGATGGGAAACCAGCTAGAATTTAACGATCCTCTCAGTCAGGACTTTGGGACTGTTTCTTAGCACCAAACAGCAGTGCAATGCGTTGATACAAAGGTTTTCAGTTAAGAAACCTAATATTTGGCTACAACTTCAGCTTACTCAATCATTAGGAAAGCATTAAAGAAAACCAGCCACTGCTTAACCTAGTTATTCTTGACACTTAACCCTGGTGCACACTACCACCTGCGTTATATAAAGGGAAATGAGCACACCTATTTCATGAACACATCTGATACCTTTCTCTCCCATAATGTCTCTAAAGAAGAGACATTTAAGAACAATATTAAGAAAAGCAAACTGGCTGCTGTGCAGACATCATAGTATCACTCTATGCAGTTAACAAAAATCAAAGAAACCCAAACAGCTATAATTTAGCAATTTGGATTACCACAAAACTAAGAACTCCTGATAACACATTATGCAACATCACACTAGAGTCAGCTTACTATTTAAAACCTCAACATTAACTACGTGCATTATGCAACATGCACAAACTTGTGCTTCTGGAATTACAGAAGGAAACATGTAAAATACCCACACTCTGTTCCCTGAGGGTAAATAGTTCGCTTTTTCATCTTAAAGCATCCTGTGATATAAAAGCTAGCGCGAGACACAAGTCTAGTTTCTTTCTGAAGGTAAGGAATAGGAGCACTTATTTCAAGGCCCTTGTAAAGGGAACATATACGCATATTATCACCTCCCCCATGTGGGAGCGTCCACCTTGTCTCCCGGCCGCTAGCTGTACATCTGATCACACAAATTCCTCCGCTGTTCACAGTGGAATAAAGTGCCAGCCGCTCAACAACAAGCGTATGTGGTGAACACGTCACTTCACATTTCCACACCACAACTTCAGTGCAGCACGCATTGGTGGTCAAACCCAGGAAGATGCACTATCCAGGCAGGATACCTCAAAGGGACAAGTTCAATTAATAATTGCTTATCGCTGCCTTCAACCCAAAGATCTAAACTGCAAGGCATAAGGTATATAGAAGGTCATGCTATAAAACTACGGGGAGATTGATACCATAAATAATTACAGTAGAAATATTAAATGCAAGAATCATGGAAACATTAAGGTTGGAAAAGACCTCCGAGATCATCTGGTCCAACCATCACCCTACCACCAATGTCATCCACTAAACCATGCCCCTAAGCACCAGGAACATCTCTTTGAACACCCCCAGGGATGGTGACTCCACCACCTCCCTGGGCAATCCGTCCCAGTGCCTGACTGCTCTTTCTGAGAAGAAATGTCTCCTCATTTCCAACCTAAACCTCCCCTAGCACAACTTGAGGCCATTCCCTCCAGTTCCATCACTAGTTAGCTGCGAGAAGAGGCCGACCCCCAGCTCCCCACACCTTTCAGGTAGCTGTAGAGAGCAATGAGGTCTCCCCTGAGCCTCCTCTTCTCCAGACTAAACAACCCCAGCTCCCTCAGCCGCTCCTCGCAGGACTTGTGCTCCAGGCCCTTCATCAGCCTCGCAGCCCTTCTCTGGACACTCTCCAGGGCCCCGCTGCCCTTCCTGCGGCCAGGAGCCGCCCCCGCCCACCCGCAGGAGCCGCGTTCCCCCTCCGGAGCCACCGCAGCCCCTTCCCCACCCCGGGCTCACGCTGGGGAGGGGGGGGCACGGCTCAGCGCCGCCCCGTTACCGCCTTCAGCGCCTGCCCGCCCCCTGCGGCACCTTGAGCACGGGGGTGAGGTACTCGGCCACCTCCAGGGCCTTCCCCTTCACCGTGTTGATGACGCTCTGCATGCCGCCGTGCCCCCGAGCCGAGCTCAGCCCAGCCGCCCGCCGAGCGATGGCCGCGGCGCCGCCCCCGGTCCTCCCCCCCCGCCGCTCCCCCCGTCACGTGACCCGCTGCCATTTTCTCCCCTCCCTCTGTCCCCTCGTCGCGCCCATGACGCGGCGGCGGGGCTGGCAAAGCGGGGCTGCACCTCCCCGCGCATGCGCGCCGCTGGGGAAGAGGCCGGGAGGGGTGACGTGACGGGGTAAGGGCAAGAGCCCCGATGGGAGGGGCGGGTGAGGTGGCAGCGGCGGGGGGGAGGGGCCCGGCGATGGGCGCTGAGGGAGCGGCGGGAGGGGTGGGGGTGATGGTGGTCGCGGTCGCTCTGCGCCCGGCCTCGTAGCGCGTCCTTCTCCTAGATACAAGAGTGGGGTGAAAGCATGGCTCGTGGCGTGAGCCCCTTGTGTAAGATGGCACCGAGCAGCCTCACCTGGTTGTATGGCTTCCTGCAGTGCCGGTTGTTATAGGGTCTCTTCCTTTTGTCGTCCGGAGGGAGCCGAGGGCAGGCAGCGGGATGGAGCTGAGGTGCTGCCGCCGCCTCGCCCCGTGCTCCAAGACCACCGCCTACACCTTCCTGCTCGGGGGAGTGTTCATTGCGCTGGGCTCCAGCCGGATCCTCCTGATGAAGTATTCTGCCAACGAAGGTACTGTTGGGCGGTGGACGTAACGCGCCTCAAATAGGAGCGAGTGGGCATTTCGGGCAAAGCATCCCCAAAAACCTAGCCCTCAGAGTTCTTAGCACCAACATCTCGTTATATAAAGCGGCATAAATTTCATTGGGTCTAACATAAATGTCACTGGATCTAATGTAAAGTAGCACCTTGCGGTTGCAAGATGTCTGATCCGTGTGGAGATCGTTCCTTAGAAGGTGAGGCAGTGAATTTACTCAGTAGCTATTTTTCAGCAAAGACTAAATTGTTGTGCAAGCACGGTTGGTGGTGAATGTCTTGACCAATGTTTCTCAACAGGTTTAGGAAATAGTGTGCAGATTATAACTGTCTTGCTGTAATGCTTCCCCCTTCAGCGTATATTAGCAAAGAGCACGTATAATCCTAAAATACGGTTGTGTCATCCTGGAAGCCTTTTCCTTGGAGGGAAAAAATAGCATTTTGCTGTCTAGGGGAAAACATTCCCTTTAGTTTTTTAAGACAGTGTTGTTCTTGAGTTCTTCCTTAAAGTTTCATAGTAAACTGAGACCAAATGAAGAAAGATTTCACCTAGGAAGGGGAACGTTCAGGCAGTGGTATATCATCAAAAACTGAGTATTTATAATTGAAGTGCTGAAAGAGCCTTTTGTGTTTATGGGGAGTAGCTAAAATTCTGACTGAAGGGGTTAAAAGAGTTTCTTCTCTAATTGTGGATGCAGGAGATAGAATCTGACCATGTACTCTCTACAATTTGCTGAATCCCACAGATAACAAATATGATTACCTTCCTACAACAGTGAACATATGTTCTGAAGTAGTGAAATTGTTCCTCTGTCTGATACTGGCACTATGGGTTAAGAAAAAAGGTAAGTACGTATGTTTAAAATAACTAAGATGTACTGACTTTCTAAGATTTGCTGTACTTCAATTTTTTTTCTTTAACTAAAAGATTCACGTTTAATAGTATAGCATAAGTCCTGCTAGTAATGTTCTCTGGGATTGTGTCTTCCATACAGAATTATAACAATACTTTTTACAACTATACTTTGTGCTGTAAAGTCACATGTTCTTAAGTTGTTCGTATGATGGCTGAAATGAGGACAGGTAAGCTGAATTAGATAGGGTAATGAAGGCACAATCTAATATTTTTTAGAATTTTAGCACAGCATCAGGGTAGGATAATAGGTACTTCACCTCACTGTGAAGATGTGACTGAACAGAATCTTATACATTGCTTTAACTAAAGGATCGGCCTTTATCTTTCAGTCTTCTGAGCACTTCTATTTAAAAGTGCCACCACCTTCCACTGGAGGGGATTTTGTGTGTGGTGGTATTTCAGTCAGAATCAGCATTTGTATGTAAGAATTCGAAGTAGCTTTGTTACGAAGACAAATCTTGGGGCCGCTGTCTGTACAGGAAAAGCAGTGTCAGGCTTCATTACCTTCCAGTTTTGTATTGCAGGCTATTTTTCTCATTTCTTTTCTGGCACCTTTCTATAGCTTCTGTCCTGCTTTAAAAAGGATGAGAAGCTAACTTCATAGCATTGCAAAACTTTAGAGAACAGACGTTTAAATTGGAGGAGGTTGTCAGGTGCAGTCAGCACGTTATTACATGTTAAATTGAAGTGCTGGTTTTGTCCACTTATTCGTTTAACTGTCATGGCCCTGGCAAGCCAATAAAAATTGTACCCCACCATTTAACGCAGAAATACCTAAGACAGTGAATACAGTTAATGTTTGCCATCCTTTGCTGCCTGTGTATTTTCAAGTTTGCTTTCTTTTGTTCTCTACCAGATTCCTGAGTTTCACTGTTCTCAGTGTGTAACTAATTCAGAAGAGGATTAGATAACATTCTATAATCTTAAATCTGTACTAACAAAGTGCTTCTGTTGTCAACTCTAGACCAGTCTAAGGTTTGGCACAATCCTAAAGCGCGTGTCCTGAATGCCTAAGTAAATGTCATTCTTTGTGCCTTGTCTTTTCTTTGTGCTTTCTTCCCATTTGCTCTCTTTTGACTCAGATTGTGTGTTGTATGCTACATATACTGAGTTCTGATTTATTTTGTATTTCTGATGTTACTGGCCACCCTCTGGGTGCTATATGAACAGATCCCCTGTTTGAGTCATTGTTTCAGGTCTAGATGTGATTAGTAATCACCCAGTAATGATGTGACTATTGTGTGGGGATTTTCTGGAGTGCTTTCTGGCCTTCAACAGATGATTGATATTTGCTTTTTTGCTTCCAGTGGGCAAATACTCTTACGGGGGGTAAAGTATTCTTGGGTGGTTTCTCTGGTGAAGCAAGAAGATGAATGCTCACAGGCAATGGATTGCTCTCTAGCTATGTGTTCTGCCTTGGGTGTGTCTTCTGTGTTGCCAGAGACCTGTAGTACCTGAGGTTTTTTGCAGTCCAACAGCGTTCTTAAGAACACAACAGTGGTACCTATTCAAAAGGGTTTGGAATAGACTTGTTCTAAAAGAAAATAAGAAAAATGTCTTTCCTATTAATTTGTTTTCCTTCCAGAGGGTTGTTTGGATCATCCCTCTGGATGTCTTTCCTGGAAGAATTTTTGTAATTCCATGAAATGGTCAATTCCTGCCTTTCTTTACTTCTTGGACAACTTGATTGTCTTCTATGTGCTGACCTACCTCCAGCCAGTAAGTATGCATGTACTGAATAAAGTATCTTCTCATGTCTTACTAATGGGTAACGTTGACCTTAAGCTATTCACAGTTGTAACATTGACAAGGAAAGATGTGCAGGTAAATGAATGATCTCTAGATCTTCAGTTAGACCTTTTTTTTTTCCTGCCAATGGTCCGTGTTTTACAGCTGTCAGTAGAGGAAGGTCTCTGTATTTTCTCCATCCTAAATAATTCAAGAATAGGCTGAATTGCCTAAGAGTTGGAAAGTTGCTTTTTTTTTTGTGCTTTCACTTCTTTTTCTTCAACTCTGTATTTCTCTTTAAATGTATTTGCTCATCTTGCTAGTATATGAGTTGCAATTTTCTGTGTGTCTTCTGTTGCTTTATGTATGTGGCTTCACATGTTGACTTGTAATCTTTCCTCACCATTTCCAAAGAAAAGCAAATAAATGTAACCCGCTAAAGCAGGTGCATAATAGGAAGTGAGTAGAGAAGGAAGAAAACTGTTTGAATCTCAATAGTTACATTTGTTTTTATGTTGCTGTGCATTAAATGTAGTTATGTTTAAGCACAAAGTTTAACTGCTAGTTTCTTCTAGCTACATTCAGCCTTCTGGATAAATTTATAGATGCTCGGGTTGCAGTTTTTGAGCTTTCTTTTTTCATGCTAGAGTACTTTTTGGTTCACAGCCTGGTTAGGTGGAAACAAATGATTAGTGCTTGCTATAAATAGCATGGCTACACTTGTTTGACATTAAAAATTTTTATAAATGTTACTTCATTTTCATTCAGGCCTTCTCTAAAATGATGTCCTTTTAGGTGTACATTTTTGACAGGGACAGAACAGAGTCTGGAATAGGACTTGCCTGGAAAAACATAATTAAAATGAACATTCTGGATGTTTTAATATAAATTGGTGGTTTTTTCATTGGGAAGGAAATTCAGTTATAATGTTTGTAATAGCAAAACCTGATACTTAAAAGGTTACACAACACCGTTTCTTTCTTAAGCAATTTGTTTTGGCTCGGGTTAACGTGATCTTTTGTTAAATGCACAGCTAGTATATTGCACACGGACACACATGCAAAACTGGTTTCTCTCCCCTCAGAACACGTGCACTCTTCTAGAATTTTTGGTTTCTTTTTTTGGTGACTGTGAGACAAAAAAATATATGTGGAACGTTTTGCACATCATTTATACATCAGTTTTGCATCAAGCCTCTTTTTTCCAGAGTGATTTCTGTCAGCTCCAGATTCTTCTGTTTATTCAGTGTTTTTCTTCTTCCACGATGTTTACCTAACATGATTTTTTAACTGAGTTGTAATTTCACAAAGCAGAAAATTACGCTATGATTTCTTAGGCAGGTGTTTTTTGTGTCAGTCTTCAGCTTACTTGAGACCTTGTCATGCTGCTTCATGAGATTTATTATTCAGCAGATAGTGCCAATCTATTCCAAAAAAAACCCCAAAGGTAATGGGAAAAGGGCATATGCTTTTCCTCTGATAAATGAGAGAGGCTCTGCTATTGCAGAATTGGAAATGTAGATAAGAAAGTACAAGATAAAGTCACTTTGCATTTCTGAATCCATATATGATTTTGTGCAAAATAGTCTAAAAAGCAATCTCCCTCTAAGGTTGAAATGGAGGAAAGAGTTCAGATGCCTATTTTTTATATGTATAATGTTTATGCAGGGTAATCCTGTCATGAAGCAGTCATGAAAATTCAAGGTGAGCATCTCTTTATGTTTTATAATTGATAAAGCAGATGCATTTGACATGCAAAAAGTTTATTTTCTGCCCAAGTCTGAGATTTCATGGATGCTGCAAGCTGCCATCAGAAGCAGCCTCACCTTCCCCTATTCTTAGTTTCCTTTTGGAGCATCTTTCTCACTTGTGCTGACACAGCTGATTTTGCAGCTTAGTGGTCAGTCTGGCTGGGGAACTGATCTGACAGAAAAACAAACTGTTTTCTTTTTGGCCAAGTACGTTTCCAGCTTGATTGTTTTCCTAACATCTTTGTTTCAGCAGAGCTCTCCCCACTGCAGTTGAACTTAGTCTCCATGCTTTGCTTGATACTTTGAAGTGGGACTTAAATGTCATTTTAAGGGTGCTTTAAGTAGCATTTTTAATGCTACTCAGTACCAGGGTGATGCTTTCCAAACACCTTGCAGAAAGGGGACAACTCAAAGTTGGTGGGCTTTCAATGTCAACATTGTATCTGGAGTATAATGTTGCTCCCCTTCTTTTTCTAGGCAATGGCTGTACTTTTCTCAAATTTTGTCATTATAACAACAGCTCTTCTCTTCAGGATAGTGCTGAAGTAAGTAGTACTTAAGAAGGTAAATGAAATTTAAAATTTTATCTTTCTAGCCTTGATGAAGAGGTTATGTTACGTTCTTTCTGTGTCCGATAGGAGCCATAATACTGTTTTCTTGTGCCTGTACCAACTTGGAGAAATGGCTTTCTGTTCTGCATACCAAGGTGTTGGAAATAATAGCTTATTAGGAGCCTCTACATGTCTATATTTGGTCACCTGTAACAGAAAATGAGTGAAATCATGATTATATACTTGTTGAATGGCCAGAAATAAGGTCTGGGTTTGGATTCCTTCATTTGTGCATTAAATCTCACATTTCATGATGAGCAATACTTCTTTCCAGTTTGTTGTTGTTCCAAATTGAATGTAAATGTAAGCCAACGAGAAGGAATGAGATATGTAAGGGTGAAAGACAGGTGTATTCAGTAATCTTATGTCAGCCCTGATGTGTTTCTGGTCAACTGTGTGTTTTTAAAAGTAAATACGTACGTCTGTTCTTTGTTATTCATGTGACAAAAGCCAGTTTCTCTGTCCTGTATGTTCTTCAACTGACTTGTGCTCTTTATGGTGTGGTTTAGATTCAGAAAAGACTAGCAGGGAAATGGGTATTAGCTTTCATACTCCACCTAAAAGGTTACTTGTGTTGAACTTTGAACAAAGATGCCTTCTCTACAGGTGTTAATATTCCAGAAGAGCATCTGATAGTCTGACCAAAAGGCTTTTTCTCAGTTCTTTAGTTTTACATCTCGAGATGTCACAGTTTGCTTAATCTTCCAAAATTCTGATTTTTTTGCGCAATAAAACAGGCTTTGCTTGAGTGAAAAAGTATAAAATAGCTAAGACTGTTAGGTCTTCTAAATTGCATTCGTATCATCATAAAATATTAGAAAGGTGCACAAAATCATGGGGGAAAAGTCAAATGTTGTGAAAGTTTGCCAGAGGAAGAGAATTGTTTGAACGTCTGATTTTCTTCGAATTCATCAAACCTGTGTTGTGTGTTCACGGAGACAATAGTTGCTTTTAGTTGTCAGGTGTTTGGCGTCTAGAACTAACATCTTGAAAGACTTTCCTTAAATTATCTCTGTGCTTTGTGTGTTCTCCCTTTTGTGTTTCTGTGATCACCAGGCTGGGGCCTACTTGCCACAGAAAAGAACCCTACGTTTTGGCATTTTCCTGTCAATTATGAAAAACCAAGATGTTTCATTGTACTTTGTCTACATCTCCTTACCTGTGGCATGATGTCTTTTGTGTGTTTTTTAGAGCTTGTTCTCGTATCGTTTAATTTGTGCTGCTGTGTTTCTAAAGTTAGTGGCTTTTTTGTCTGCTCCTAGGCGAAAACTCTCTTGGGTACAGTGGGCATCTCTGGTCATCTTATTCCTGTCCATCGTTGCCCTGACTCTGGGAACTGGAGGCCATCAGCAAAGCTTGGCTGTACACGGATTCCATCACAATATGTTTTTCAATCCATCTAACCACTGCCTTCTTTATGCCGGACCTGAGGAAACGTGTGTTGAAAAGGGCAACTGTGGAGCACCAAGCTTCCTTCCCAGCTTCCAGTGGAATGTCACCAGTACCATGGCAGGAGCACTGAAACCTCTCCGCCTCAGTCTGGGACATCTGCTTATTCTAGTGCAGTGCTTCATATCTGCCCTGGCTAACATCTACAATGAAAAGATCTTGAAAGACGGGGACCAGCTTGCTGAGAGCATCTTCACACAGAACAGCAAACTGTATGCCTTTGGGGTGCTGTTCAATGGGCTGATGCTGGGTCTGCAGGCCAAGGACCGGAGGCAGATAGGGAACTGCGGCTTCTTTTATGGGCACAACATCTTCTCAGTGGCTCTTATATTTGTCACAGCTTTCCTGGGGCTGTCTGTAGCCTTCATCTTGAAGTTCCGAGACAATATGTTCCATGTTATGACTGCTCAGATCACCACTGTCATCATCACCACAGTGTCTTTCATCATCTTTGACTTCAGGCCTTCTTTAGAATTCTTTTTGGAAGCTCCTGTGGTGCTTCTCTCCATATTCATCTACAATGCCAGTAAACCAAGAGGCCTGGAATTTGCCACTCTGCGGGAAAGGGGCAAGCTCTTTAAAGGAGACACGTGGGAGAGGTCAAGTGGGGTAAGGCTTTTCAGTACTCCTCTTCTCTCGTTTCTCCTTTGTTTCACCTCCATTTCCACCATGGCATATTTGGAAGATTTGTTTTGCATGTAACCAGACTCATCCCTCAACTCAAACACCAAAGCTCGCTATTTGTTAAAATTCTTTAAAATTGATGGGAAATTATTTTGCGTATTCTACTTTTTAAATTCGTGAAGCTCAGGTAACTGTTGCTTTTCTGCCGTGACTACAGACAGTGCTGTGAACAACTTTAGCAACTTTTATACAAATTCTCTCTTGTGACTTCTTTGACCAGATATATTTGTCCACTGGCCCTGGGCATACAGAAGTTGGAACTGACGCCTGGGAACTAACTGTACTTAAGTAGAACTGATAAATCTTTGTGTAGCTGAGCCCATAAAGAAATTAATATATTAGTTAAGATTCTTCATACTGTAACAGTCAAAAGATATCTGAAGACATTCTTAACACAATTTTTTTCATACGCAACATTTTCTGCAGGTACTTTTCTTTTTTTTTTTCCTTTTGCCCTAATTTGAATAGTAATCTAGACAGCTAGAACATGACACAGAGGGCTTGCCCTTATGCTCAGCTGTAGTCTCAGCTCATTTAATTGAGCTGAGAAATTAGTCAAGAGTGGGAAGGAGCTAATGTCTGTGTGTTCTGCATGTACAGATCTGCTGTTACGCATGACGCAACCAGCAGAGAGTGCTGTCTCCATTTAATTCTAGAAAAAATTAAACTTGGAAGAGATGTTTTCTAGAACTTCTACATGGTGACCTGTTAGATTGTTGTTTTACAAGCAGTAAATAATACAGTCGTATTTTTTGGTGTAGCTGGCATTATCTATTTTAGCATTTACAATTGAGCATCTGTGGTAAAAACAAAGAGTGCTACGTGAGCAAGTTTCCTGATGAATGGATAGGCTACAAGCTGTTTTAGAGACCAAGTCACTAAAAAGTATTAAAGATGAACGGGACGTTCCTTATGAACATGTATATGTTAGAGGAAGATTTTAACATACTGGTAAAACATGTAAATTACTGGGTGTTAATATGACAGAGATACCTTAAATAAACTTCTTTTCTTTCTCTCTTTCTCTTCCTCTTTCTATGTATTAATAACAAGATAACTTTTGCTCACATTGTTCTCTTCTCATTCCTGTAGGACGGAGAAGAGTTTGAGAGACTGAACAAACCAAGCAGTGACATCGATACAGATGAAGATTCACTCTAGCATGGAGCTGGCTAAGAGGAATGCTATTACTCATAGTGAGAGAATGTTAATGTTTCCTTAACATAGCGAAGGGTCCTTTTTTCCCATTTGCAGAACAATTGAGACTACTTTGGGTCTGGATGTCAGAGATGGATGAGGAAAACATTCAAGCTCTTAATTTGAGCCATTTGTTTTTGAGAGCTGTTTTCGCTCTTCCCATCTGTGCAAATTAGGAGTTCAAAATCTGCTGCAATAAACAAAGTTTATACCTGAAGTGAACAAGAAGAGGCTTGGACCCTGGACTCAGTTGTCTGGGTGACATGCTGCATTGGAGGGCAGTCCTGGACTCTAACCATGTCTTTTATCACTTTGGTTGACTGTCCTGAGTCACTGCCAGTTCCTGTATGAATTCCTTGGTTAGCAAAGCAGAGATGATAAAACTTGTCCACGCTGCAGAAGTGATATAAGGGTTGATTGGCATCTTCCAATGTAAAAATGCTTCATTAAGTTTTCTTTTCAGGGCTTAAGATATTACTAATAACAGTCAATACGCCTCTTATTTATGAGGTTTTATTGTATTTTGGTGATTCACATTGAAATACCCCTAGCTGAGTGAAAGAGTCCCCCTGAACCAATCTCATCAAACCTTGACTTGAGAATGTATAATAATCAGATAATTTGTCTGGAGGATCAACATATTCTTAATCCAGGAGAATCTTCTTCAGTTTGAATGGTCTTAATTCTGTTTTCATTCCCATTTTACACCAGTGTAACTCTGTACTGACTCCTGTGGAGTCCCTTCTGATTCTTTGATGTGGCTGAAGTATATTTCACTGACTTCAGCCACCAGCTCTCTCACATTTCCAGTATGAGACTGTTGTGTGCCTGTCTCCCAATGTCTGGGGGAACTGAAATTTGGAATGCCTTTGTAGAAAATAGTGGATTTTACTTGCAACTTATGTGGCTTAACTTTGAAAGATCCTGAATAAAACAAAAGCGTGTTATTTGGTATGAATGTATCATAGGGTCTTTATTGCATTTAGAAAGGGTATGTGGAGAGACTGACTTTGCACTGGGGCCACTATCTGAAAACGGATGTTATGTAGCTGCAACGATGCCCTGCAATATCTGGAACACTGAGCAGGAGGGTACAGGTGTTAATACCATTTGTTGTTGCTCTGACAACTCAGATTGATAAGAGTTTGCATTCGTTTTTGTAGAGGGCAAAATCATTTTGCAGAATGTCAGGCACGGTGATCTCAGAATCACTGTCGAAGCGTCTGCTGGATTGTATTTTCAGTGAGATGAAAAATGGGTTCGAAATAATTCAAGGAATTTTAAAAATTGGAGGATGAAGGGAACAGTCAAAAACAAGACTTTGATAACGGAAAGATCGCTGTCAAAGGAATTCTTATGAAGGTATGCAATGAGTTCAGTGTCAGAGCCTCATACCACAGTGTATCTTAATCAATTACTGATGCATTTCTCTGTGGACTGAAGACAGTTCTGCCTTTGTTCCCCTCTGCCATCCTTTTTCCAGGCTCTGTGTGCTTGCTTACGCATACTGTCTTGATGGCTCATTGCTATATTAATTAACATACCTCCTGTCACTGATCCATCAAGCAGGGCAGCCTGTTTCCAGTTGTGGCCGATGACTGTCAAGTTATAAACAATGCATGTGAAATTCTTATTCTGATTTCTTACATCTTTTTTCCAGGAGTATGATCTTTTTCTAGCATGTATTAAGAATTACACAAAGTGAAATTACTGTTGTGGTTTGTTTATATGAGCTAACCTTGTAAATATGTTGAGCTGAAAAATGTTTTACAGCTGATCTTGTGCTAGTATAGTAGCTCATTTTATCAAAAGGAATCCTGGTTGTTTGGATTTGTACAGAATGAATAAGAAAGCATATTTGAATGTAAATTCCAGAAACATGAGTTTCGTTGGTGTGTAATATTCTATTTTGGGAAATGAAACTTCAATGCAAAAAAAAAAAGCTCAAACTGTTCAAGACTTAGTTGCAATAAGACGGTTTCTTTTTTTTTTTCCTCCATTACATACAGGTTTGCAGTATATACTTGCCTGAATTCATTGTCTTTTTCAGTCACAGCTACCAACTTTAGCAGACATTTCCATGAAAAGTGAAAGTACTGTTAGTTTTTAGATTGCTTTGCATTAGCAGTGGTAGCTTTTTACATCAACTTTTGCAGGCAGCTTTGCCTTGCCTTAAGTCAGAACATAAAAATTAGCATCATACCTCTAATGATAGAGCATCAAACCAAAGATGAGTGTCTTTAAAATTTTTGACTTTCCTGCCATGAAATGTATGCCTTAAGAGAAATAAGAGCTGGAAATTATTGATCTGCAAATGTTATAAAGTATATTTAGACTTGCTTTCAGCTCTTGCCCTGCTTAGTCAGTTTTCCCCTCTATAAATTTCATTTTAATAACTTCCATCACAAGCATGATGTCATGATCGACTTGTTTTGCTAAAGTCTCAGATTGCACAAGGATACCAGGTATATAACTATGGAGCTATATGGAAGCATTTACTTTCCTTGCAGAGTTAGATCCTATCTAACATGTAGAAATCTTTCTGTTGTCTTCAGGTGAACAGGTTGGAGGTCTTGGAGACATTCAGTTGGATTGGCCAGGCAGGTTTCTTTTAATAATGGAGGAGAACTGTATATCCCCTGTACAGCAACAGGAACATTAACAGCTGTCTAAAAATGGGTAAGGACTTAGCATAAACTTAGCAATAAAAGGTGTGTAAGTAACCCAAAAATATAACCATGCAGTTCTATGCAGCCATGCAGTCCATGGCAATAGTCAAATTTAGCGTGTATATGAGATTTGTTAGAGGAAGTGACTACAAACCACAGTCAGCTGGAAAACAGCTCTGGTCAGCAAGGGAGGCTGTTCTGTAGAGCTATACCTTGCGAATAGATCATGTGAATCCTACTGCAGTAACAGTGGTTAAGTATTTTCCACTGTATGGTTGCTCACCTACTCTGTCAGAAAGCTTAATATTTTTCTCTTCAAATAGTAATAGGGAATTTTATGAGGAAATTTTTTGGAGACCAGCATTACTTTGGCACGTAATCTTTATTGAAAGCATTGGGCAGAGAGTTCTTTCTACATTGTGAGTTAAAACCCAGATTCACAAATGTTTGAATTTAATAGCTGCTGAAAATGTTCTGTTCCTCCTGCAGATTTGAGGAATTAGTTCGTAAAACCTCTTGGGAAGAGAGGTCTCTTCATGTTTCTCTTGTTTATAACAAGCCAGTTAAAGTGATTTTTATTTTGTTTAATTTCATCTACTTTGTGAATGTAGAAACTGAGCCATCATGCTTGAAAGAAGGCCTGAGCATGAAAACAGCTGTCTTTCAACTGAATCAAATCCCAGAATTATGTATGAGAAAAAAGTTTTGAAATTTTCCTCATTGTGTGGAACCTGTCCACTCAGAACTACAGAAGTAGTTAATCTCAATAAACCTGTGCTCAGAATGATGCTGCAGGGGCAGATCCAGTACTTTGGATCTGATTTGTGTTTGGAGTAGTGTAGCTCCCCGATGCTTGTAGTCTTCAACAGAACTATACATTGTTGTTGAAAGCATTTTTTTTTGGCTTGGTGTTCCTTCAAGCCTTGCTTTTAGTTTTCCATAGTGAGAGGTAGGTTGCAAAATCAGGATTTTAAACCATTGCTAAAAGTTCCTAGTAATTTTGAGACAGTTTATAATGAAGGCAGAAATCAGCACCAGAATCATAATGAGTATTCCGCAAATTTTATAAATATTCAAAAAAAAAAAAAAAAAAAAGGCCATTTGGATTAAGCGTTGCTCTCTGTTTTGTTAGTTAACTGTCTCCTCCTCCTGCTCAGTACAGGACATTTAGGTTTGATGTTTTGTAATGTGAGTTAAAAGGGCTTTCTTTTAAGTACTTTGTGTGGAAAAACAAGATTACAGGAAAGTTGAAATGAACACCTGAAAGAAAATCCAGAGGAGTTCATTCTTTTGTTTAAAGGAGATGACTGTTAGGTGCTCTTTCCTCTGCTTTTGCTTTAGGCAAAGACAATTAGGCAGCTGACCTTAATACACTGATACAGTAAGTACTTGTTTCCTGAAACTAACCTATGGGACTTTATCTTTCTTCTGGAAACCTTTCAGTTCTGTGATTCTTTTTTTATCACTCCTCCTAATTTAATTTTTTTTTTAATTTCTCTGTCCACTGCTTTCAGCTGTGGAAGTGCTGTAGATAAAGGAATACTTGGAAGCACTCTGCAGGCAGCAGTCCTCTCAAAATGGGTCTGTCAAAAGCCTACCTTCCCCCCAGTTAGCTCCAGTCACAAACCCAAGAGTGGTAAGATGAACTGTATCTTGTGCTGCCTAGACCAGGTGGCATGGAGGGTGACTTTGTACTGCCAAGGAAGAACTGACAAGGCCCTGTTACTCTTTGACATCTGTCTGCCTCTCTGACATTAAGAAAGGCAAGCGGAGTCTGACTTTTTATGACTTAAGTTTCTGAGGAAAGCGTCTGCTTTTGGGTGAACCTGTTGCTTTACCCACTTTTGTGTCATTTTGCTGCCTCCCTCCCCCCAAAAATCCCCCCAAAAATCAAACTACCCCACAGATGAAAAAAGCAAAGGAGGGAGGGGGGGAAAAAGAAGGGAACAGGAAAATGATAAATCTCACACTGTGGAGCATGCTCTTGCCAGTTTGGAGTTGCAGCATGTACATGTTCCAGTGTTGCTGCTGTGATGACAGAACCTAATGAGTGACCTGTTGCCCATGTGCATGAGAGGTGCATGCATCCATGCATGGCATATGCACCCATATCACAGATTATAAAAAAGAAATGTGCATGGTCAGGTGTGTCCTAAACATCAGAAGTGACCACTGTGCCACTGCGAAGGTTTACATGATGCCATCACTTCAAGATATTGCTTCATCTTGCCAATGGGTCTTTCATGTTTAGAAATCTAACCAAAATGGTATTGGAGGCATGGCTGCACATGGAGTTCCTGCAGCTGATTTCAGTGGAGTAGGATGGTGCAACAGATCCAGTGCCCAAAGGCACCAGGGAGAAGGGAGAAGAAAATCATTTCAGAAAACATGGTGGAAATACAGCTGGTTTAGTAGCAAATCAAATTATACCCAAACAATTCTATAAACATTTAGTCCAGATTTTTTTTTATGGGGGAGGGTACGAGAAGAGGTAGAAATAAATTTGAAGTTTAGAGCAAGAGTTTACTGAAGAACATTACTATAGAGAGCTAGTTACAACTCATTTAAAATATGTGAATGAGAATGTTTTCTTTTTTTCTGATGGAAAATAATACTTTTCAGTTTTCTGTATTTCAGACAATACTGTATGGTTGGTGTTTCCACTTAGCTCTCATTAACTGCCAGGTAGGCAGGACCTAAAAGAACAGGAACCCCAATTAAAAGAATTAATGGCCATGCAGCAAGCTTTGACTTCAAGAGAACTTTACATTGTATTGTATTGGAATGAGTCCTGCCATAGCCATAAATTCTTACTTTCGTTGGCAAAGTCAGCTAACTACAATGCTGATGCATTGTAGAAGGGTTGCTATCTTTTTAGACAAGCTATTTCAAAAGAATTTTTATTATTATTCTTAAAGAACCTGCCACATGCTACTTTGTTAACATTTCCTTTTTTTGGGAAAGTCCTGCAGTGTGATTCTTTGCTTGTCTTCATCAGTACAATGCAAAATTCTCACTTTCCAATAAATATTTTTTTCTCCTTAGAAAAAATATTACAAAGAGCATTGCAGTATTTGTTGGACAGTTTGTCTCCTGCCCTGTAGTATTGTCCATGGACTGAGGCTGCAGGGACATTTTGTTTGGTTTTAACGCAAACAAACAGCAACTGCTGATGCCCTTTGTTTATAAAGGATTAAAAATACAAAGGAGTCTTTATTGTTTAAAGCTTCAATACTACTGGTTTGAGTTGCTTCACTGTAAAGGCTTCTGCATTTTTGAGAAGGCAAATGACCAAAGTCCCTTGACTGAACAGTGGAAGGAGGAGGCATGGATATCTAGGTGGCCTGGAAAAACTTTCTGCAACTGGCCACCTATTGCTTGGATAGCTATTAGAAGACAGGCACGGGGCAGTCAGAGGCTAAGTTGCTCTTTTCAGTACGGATATCCATGGTGGTAACTTCCATGGTGACGGTAGTCATCTTGATAACCTTCCTGGTATCCCTGGTGATAGCTATGGTAACCATACCCACCATACTCGTCGTCTGGGCACTGCATGCCGAGTGATTGCTGAATTGTCATCTCCTGTCGCCGAAGCTGCATGGAGTCGATCAGGTCGTACACGATTGCCATGGACCACATTGGAGAAGGATACCAGGATTTGACGTTTCCGTCTTTCCCGACTAGAAGCATGGAGAAATATTCTGGGCTAATTTGGAAGTAATTTCGAATGTCTTTCACCAAATTAGCTGGGATGTCTTCTCGGTCTACAGTAGAGCTTCCTAGAAAGCGATTACATAAAACAGCATTGACATTTCGGTTAGGCAACAGCGATGATTTTAGTAGCTAAGTGAATTTGCAGCGTGAGATAGGATACAGTCCAATAGCTGGCAATGTAAGGTTCTTATTATTTGCAGATTAGGATTTCCTGGTTCTGAAATGCAAGGCTGCTGCACAGAAACCAAAGCTGTATTTTTAACAGTTTTGTTAGGATTAGTAAATTTGTCTTTCTCCTCTAGGCTGAAGCTGCTGTGGTGTAACACACCTTTTCCTCACCCAACACGCATGTATGTCTTTGACTCCCATGCGTCTTGAGTCACAGTTCATGTATGCAGAAGGCATATGTCAAAAATAGTCACACTGAAAGAAACCACTGGAATAAAAATGTGATTGTGGGGAGAATTGCAGGATAAATTTTCTGAGTCATTAATGTTAGTATGGAGCTTCAGTCTTGAACTGGAATTATGTGTGAATTATGCGATGTGGCAGATGCCATGTCCACTTTAAAAACATATGTTCTGGTGCAGATTTGGTGAACTCTGGGCTTTTAAGCATGAAGCTTGTACCGAGTAAGCAGGTAGAAAGTATAAGACAACTAGAATCAGTGGACACCTATAGAGAGAGTTGGCTTAGTAACAGGTCTCTTATGAAGTGGCTTTGTGCTTACAAACTTGTTGAGGTTCCCCAAAGGAGATCAGCAATCAGATAGCTAAAGGTGGTCTGGCTGATACAGGCAATGCAGATTTCCAGAAGACTTCAAAAGAAACTTTGATAATATGGTTGGAAGGCAGAAGCAAGGTAGGAATAATATATAATCATTTCCTGGAGTGGGGGGAGGTAACCAGTGAAGTTCATAGTTGCCTGTGCTGGGACTAGTGCTGTTCTAGAATAGAGTTTAGGGTTATGAAAGGCAGTTCCTTGAAAGGCTTTTTCGCTGCTCACTAATCACCAAAAGCCAACACAGACGTTAGAAGCTATAAGGAAAGTAACACAAAAAAGAAAAGAGACTATCATTAAAACCTATTCCTTGTGTCCATCTTGAACACTGCACACAATTATGATTCTCTAACCTTGAATAACTGGAAAAAAAAAACACAACAGAGAAAAGCAATAAGGATAATCATAGGCTTGGGTAGGTTCTGTATGAGAAATGACCAAGTCAGTCAAGACTCTAGTCTGTAAAACAAATGGGCTGGGGGGAGGTCTACAGAATTGTGAATGCTACTGCAGAGATGGATAGGGATTAACTGTTTACCCACACAAGAGGAAAGGGGTATGAAATAAAGCTATATAAGGGTCACGTTCAGTAGAAATAAAAGGTGTGTTGTAGATCTGCAAAGCTTCTGCAGGTAGGTATAGGTGCTAGAAGATAAAGTGAATTCAAAGGGAGATTAGAAAAATACATTGAAGAGATGTGGGGAGGGCTACTTAGCATGTAGGACTAAGGTCATAAAGTTCTTCAGTGAAAAGTAAATGGATACAAGGGTGTTGAAGAAAGAAGTATCAGACCTGCTTTTCCTGTTTTTAGTCTTTCTTAGGCCTGGACTTGTATCTGTATGGGGCTAGAAGGACTGAGATGCTTTCATGTACAGTGCTGTAAAAATGGTGATGGAATGAATAAGCTGTTTCTTGTCCTCATATCTCTACTGACAGAGGTAGTTGTTGGGATTGGGTAGCAGAGGAACACGTAGCCTTTGAAATGTACCCTGAAATTCTCCTGACAGTGAGTTCTCCTAAAAATAACTACCTGAATTAGCTTGCAGGGATGCAAGTGCAAAGGAAGATGAGCGATGGACCCATAAAAGAGAACCTGCTAGGTATATGTTCTATAAACTTTGCAAACTCTTGAGCATGGAAAATACATGAACATTTCTTTGTTATTGATAGCAGTGCAGGCAGAGGATTATACTTGTGATTGTATGTTTAGGTGGAAGATAAAGATAGGAGATGCCTTCCAGATCATCTTTGGGCTTTTCTATTCTGAAGAATCAATATAATGTTTAGAACAGTTACACCAAGAAAGCTTGTTGTTTGCTTGTGTGCCTTCTTTTGTTTGTTTGTTTGTTGTTTGTTTCAGAAAACAAACAAACAAAAAAACCCAACATTATAATCCCAGTCATATCAATCCGTCTAAAG
Organism: Cygnus olor; assembly: GCF_009769625.2. Taxonomy (NCBI): domain Eukaryota; kingdom Metazoa; phylum Chordata; class Aves; order Anseriformes; family Anatidae; genus Cygnus; species Cygnus olor. The sequence continues at coordinate 94,853,616 of NC_049169.1, forward strand.
AGATCACAGCAAAGAAACACTGAATTCTGCATAATGCCCTTCATGGGTCGTACTGAAGAAACTGGAAACGGTCACTTACCATTAATTGGATACAACTCTAAGACACCGCCGATATCTTCTCCAACTCCTAGCAATTTGAGGATAGTTATATGGCGTAGACCTGTGGAGGAAATGAAGGAGATTTTGAGTGAGACCCAATCTTTATGCACATTCTTGGGCAGATTTCAGTTTAATCAGCTAGGTTTATGCTTGCTGAATTAGCAGCCAGTCTCAGCAGTCCTCCATGAAAAAGAGTTGTTCATCCTAAAGACAACAGCACTTGATGTCATTCTGTACCATAGGGATACAAGCATTAGACATACAAGTAAACTGCAGAAGTCACCCCCAATTTCAGAATGTCTCTGCACTGTTTTGTTCACCAGTAAAGTTCTTACTTGTCATCCACACAGCAGAAAAGTACTTAGAGTCAATATAATCACCACAGGTCACTGCAGTGAATGGTTTAGGACAGGCATTCACTTATTTCATTTGTTCTGAGCACGGCTTGGTCTGTTGCCTCTGCTTTGAAGATCTTAGGGACTGTAGAAACTGCTCATGAACAAGAGTCTATATGATCTACAAAATCTTTGATGTAACTGTTTTTACAACTTGAAGATAAGATGTTTGGAAACATCACTTCATTAAGAAAAAACATTGAGAATAAATGCTTTAGCAACTCACTGGATCTCCTTAAGGCTCTCCTTAGCAAAGGGCAGATGGAATTAACTTATGGTCGTGCTCTGTTCTTCAGAAAGGATTTTACCAGTGGTCCATGTCACAGTTTACTTTGGTAGCTACTAAATAAGATGATGCTGAAACTCCAAATGAAAGCCAGGTGATTATGAATAAGCAGACAGTGTAGCAGTGACACTGCAAATCTGTTGTTGGGCATAATTATAATGTATTGCAATAATGGCTTTGGAATAGGGCCTGTTTCATTCTGTCTCTCCACTGACCGTTTAGCTGGATCTTAAGTACCTGGTTAAGGGGCTGAAAAGATTGTTACTGGGTTGAAGTAGCTTCCTTTAAGATTTTTTACAGGCTTAGGAAATGGAGCAGGAAAGAAAAGGAAAAAAACAAAGAGCTGACATTCATGCATCTCCCTGATACCTGACCTAGGTCTGAGATGGCTCTAAGGATCTGCAAAGGATCCCAAAGCATTGCATCATTTATTTGTGCAATAGGAAAAAGAAAATATGCAAGCTGAAGTGGTTGTGCTACTGATTTTCTGAAGTATAAGCCTGAAGATAAGCTTCAGAGTGCTAACCTTTCTGCTTCACGCAAAGGATTCTAGGGAACATTTGGTTTAGTGGTGTTAGCTGTCACAGTGCATTGTGTTACCTGCTTAGCACAGTATTTTCCAATTATATTTGGAGTAGCTACAGCAAACTTTCCAGTTGTCGGACTCCTCAGATTGTCTAGTGTCAGACTTGAGCAAAGGAATCCATCACATCACCAGGAAGGATGTGGTTTTGGGGACCACGAATATTATTTCCTTTGACTCACCAAAATTACAGGCCTGTCCGCTGAGAGCAGCGAGCTGCTGGGAATAAGCCCAGTCCTCATCACTGGGAGCAGAAATCACCACAAGCCGCCTTCTCCATCGGAACCTGGAAAGAGAAAGGAGTGCAACAGGGAACCATCACAACACGTGACTCAAGTGCCCTCAGCGTTCCTGTGCTGTGTGGGCTGAGATACGTGATATCTCTCACAGCTTCTGAGTAACAGCTGGGTGGGAGATCTTCCCAGTTCCATCCATCACTGGGAGAGGATAAAGCCTGTTTGAAATTTTACAGCTCCAGAACTCAAAGCATCTGCAGTTTTGCTGCAGTTTGGCCAAACAAACACTGCAAAGCTGATGATCTTTGCTCTGAGCCACCTTGGTAGATATAACACTACTGAGAATTGTGTATTCAAGTGCAAAAAAAGATTCCTGTAGAATTTCTCACTAGACACTTTAGCTTTTATGTCACTCGCTGCTCCTGGAACTGCTCAGTGATTTTGCAGTCCAAGGGTTGTCTGGGAATTAGGGTGTATCTTCATTTCAGACATAACTCATACTTCTGTGTAAATAGTCACTGACCTCTTTTTCTTCTTTACCGCATTCACTCGAAATACCTTTAGTGTGTTTTTAAATCTAAGCTTGTTTACATATATGTGGCAGTATGAGCCTGCGAGTATATAAGCCATCCATAGGACAATATTTTCCTTTAATATGGGATGTCTCATCTAACCTAAACTTGTGCACTGAGTATCACCTTCACCCTCAAAGGAAGGTGATGCTATAGGGACACTTGAAGCCTTTAAAAATTCTAACTACAGAGTTATTTAATATTCTCCAAACAACCGCTTTTTTGAATAAAGGTACTTCTCCACTAAACCTAAATAAATCAGATTTATAGGAATTTGCAAAGCTGCAGGGATATTTTTATAGCAGGAAATGATGTTTTAAATGGATGCAGATGTTACCCTGTTACAATAATAGCCTGCCTTTCCGCAGCACCAAATGAAGATCACAAAATAAAGGCTAATGCAATGGATCAACACTGTTCCACTAGAGAGAAGCAGGAAATAAGGTGGGACTTGCTCAAAGTCACAGAAGAAATTGCTGAAAGAGCAGAGGATGCTCCTGGCTAATTCTTTGTCTTGTTGACTGACTGATGCTGCTTGTATTTTTATCATTAAAAGAGCAAATGCTTGAAAAGCAAAGCTCCCCAATTTTAATGTTGTCCAGGAGGAACAAGTAAGAAACATGGGTATGTGTATATGTGAATAGCAATGAGGAGCATTAAGAGTCATATATATTATGTGAAGAAAAGAGGGAGAAATTCTTATTATTCTGAAAGTGGGTGAAAAAATCTTTGTGGTATTTCGTATAGCAAAAACACCTGGCTGCCTATAAACAAAGACTGGGACTGCAAACGTTGGATCACATTTTGTCTAGGGCATAAATCAGAATAACATTTTGCCTGTGAGCTGCTTTAAGATACTCTAATGATGACTTTATATGTTTTGAATATCTGCTTTGTAGACACATAGAGCTGAAAAGGTTTGAAAATCATTCAAGCAGTCTATCCTCCTGCCCCAGGCAAGCCTAATACCTGGTGTGCTTGTTTGGGGTCACATCGTACTGAGAAATTAATTTAGTTGGCCCTTCACAGCTGTTAGTTTACTGATACTAATGTACAGATTTATGCCTTATTCCTGACATCTGAGCACACAGGCCAATACTGTCCTGGCAAATGTGCCAGACCCTTCCCTTTGTGCACCCTGTTCTTCCACTTCCACCTTATTTTGCACCCCCTTCTGTGTTGTGAGCCCAGAGCACCACAGCCAGTGTCTTGGGGCTACAGGAAGACTCCCTCCCCAAAAACTCAAGGATCTCCTGCTGGTACATGTGGCTTTTAAGCATTACTCAAGCGAGCTCCAGCTCTCAGTCTTCTTTCATTCCAGACAGCGTTTTTAAGAACAACGTTTGCATTATTATAACTGACCTCCCAAATGAGCAACACCACGGAGATGATGCCAGGACCCTTGCTCAGCCGGGAAGATAATCTTGGACAAAGCTGGAATGAATCTTGCTGGGAATCTGGCCAGTTACCGTGGCTAGTGAAGTCCACCCGATACTTAAAGCTTGATGTCTATTTCACAGACAGCAGATGTATTCTGTGCAGTGGCAGTTCTGTTTATAGATGTACCACTCTGCATTTTTCCTGCCTGTTTTTCTAGCGTGTTTATTACTAGGGCTGTTTGCAAGCTAAGAAGGGTTTGTGAGCTGCCACTTCCTAGCATAAAAGCCCTTTCTTGTGTTGGGCAGCTGTTTCCAAACTGTGGTTCTTCTCGGTGGTCTTGGGGATGAATCACTGAGACCTAAACAGGAGGTGGTGAGGAGGGTGGGGTACATCTTAAATGTTCTCTTTTCATTGAAGTGGCCATCGAATTTTAAAATGTTTATGAACCAGCAACCTATTCATTTGCCTGTTGCTCCATTCGCCCTCAAGTCATAACACATCATGCTGTCTCAATTATTTGCATAGCCATCTGGCATTAAAAGTGTACCCCCCAAGGATTTTGATATTAGGTGAGGAGGATGCAGTAGTAGCAGGTAAAGCCTGGACTGATGAGGTAGCCTTAATTTCATGTAAATTACCCTTTAACAGAGGGCCATAGCTGCACAGCTGTTCTTTGGATCTGAATCTTCCCACAGTCCAGACATGTTTATTTCCCAGTATTCAGGTCTCACAGGTAGAGCAGTAGCACAGCATATAGACACTGCATAAACAAAACTGTCTTGCTACAGAAGGTCTCAGACATTTTACAAGAGACATCTGCAAGACCTCTAATACAATGTATGACTAATACTGGCAAAGACCAACTGTTATCTCAAGCCGGATAAGAAGGAAGTTACAGAGAATTAATTACTGATTCAAGCTACATGAAAGGGATTAGAATGGGATTAATGTGACTGTCATGGTTGATGGTTGAAATATCAACACTGTGCTTCATTCAAAACACTGAGCTGACATCTGTGAATTAATCCTTATTTGCCATTCTAATGCAAATCAGTGTTATCTCCATGTCATGGTGGGGGAACCAAGATACAGAAAGTTAGTGTCCAAAAAATGTGCAGTCAGTCAGGAAATACAACATGCATATTGACTCCTAGTGCTCTGTGCAAGAGTGCGTTCTGCTGTGGCTGCATCTCTGTACTTGCTTATCACTGTTAATACGAAGAAATCTGTATTAAAAATTGTAAAAGTAGTTGGATAGGTATTTTTCCAGTAAAACAGAAATTATTGGAACTAGCAGCACATAAGAGCAGAAGGTAATACCTCGATAAGAAGCTCTCAAGGGATTGCTTTTTATCTTCTTTGCAGACAATGCCCTCTTTTTTCTGTCTTTCCATGTCTTTAATTCTTGACTGGAAGGTGTCGATCAAATCAAACACAGACTTCATTGCTATAGGTACTTCATAGTATTGCTGTTAAGCAAGAAGAACAAATGGAGAAAGGATGCACATAGTAGCAGTCATTTTGCATGTATCACAGCACAGCAGGATATACAGAGATTAAAATATCCCCATTTACACACAGGTAACAAGGCCTAAAACAGATTATAAATCATGGAAATACTCTTTATTTTAGCAATCAGACTCTTCTTTGGAAGTGACATATTGTGAGTACTTGTCCAATGTGATAAGGGCAGGCCGTTGCAGGCAACAAATTGTCAATATATTCTTTTGTAGGGCCCTTCAGCTAGAGCATTGTCCATATACAATATGTTGTCATCTTGTTGAGCAACCATGCTGTTTTAGGACACCATATACTGCATTAAAAACCCCTGCCAGAGACTACTAGCCCGTCCTTGTGGCGTCAACTCACCATCCCAGCAGAAAACCACAATTCCTGAAATCCCCCATCTGCAGAACATGAAGATACCTATCTAATTCCTGAAAATTTCTCTTACTGTCCTTTTTCTTGTCGCCCAGCAATGACAAAGTTCTGCATCACTCTCTGATGTGCCTGACATGCAAGCCTATAATTTCTTGTTTCTTTTTTTTCATATTTTCCAATGTCTTTTCTTTCCAGTAGTCAAAACCCTCACCTTGACCTTCATGTCAGTATCCGTCAGCACCATGAAGAAGTCATTGTAGGTCATCCCGTACTCTTTCCTCAACTCACTGATAAGCTGCTGATCCACAAGATCTTCATCCTCTATCACTTTCATGGGCTTTTCATTATCTTAATACAAAACAGTAGAAATAAAAATAGTCATGGAGTTGCACAGAATGCTGACTTCAATTTCACCTTGAAATAAAGGGGGAGATTCATCTTCCAGAAGCCCTCTTCCCACTGCACTGGCAAGATCTTCAAAATCACCACTATGGCACTGTGGCTTTTAGCTGCCAGGTTTTAATCCCTGTATTTTCAGAAAATCAGTTTACCCTAGGGCATATGTACTACAGCATTCAACTTTTCTCCTTTTGTTGGTTGCCTTCTCTTTTCTGGAAAGATGTTTTAGGCGTATTTATACATTTATATGCATGTGTTAATCATTTCTCCAGCTCCTGAAATGCAGCCACTTCTGCAGTAGAAAATAGAAACTGTTTGACAGTTTAGGACAGGAGCTGGAAAGCACCACATCCAAATGAAACAGCATAGAGAATTTGGGTCAGTAAAATATAGTTAGAACAGCTTAAGGTTGGCCAGGACTCTAGAGTGCCTTCCAGTCTTAAAAAATGACAGGGGATGTTTAGTGACTACAAGAAACCAGAAACTGTTTAATGTATCTTGAATACTGCAGCTCTAGCTCTTTAGGTCTCCACAAATACCCTGCTGTGGCACTCCTCCAACTGCTTGCCGATGTTAATTTCCCATTCTAGTAACCTAATGGGAAAAAACATAATTTTGACAATGATTTTGTATATACTCATTGCTCTACCCTAAGAAAACATTTGGACAGGCTTGGAAAAAAAGCAGACTGTAATTTCATTTTGAAAATTACAGAGTTATTAAATCTCCAAGTTATTCAAATGGATAAGAACCAAATATTTGAAAAGATTTCTAACTAACTCAAAACTTTATGCCTCTTTTCCTGTGCTCAACATGAAAATTCACTAATCTGATCACTCCAAAATTTTGCCCATTTCACCATTTTCAAATGATTTGCCATCATTTGGTGGCAAATACCAAAAAAAATTCTCAGTATACATTTGCAAAGTTAGAGCTGTGTGACATATGACAGAGATTTGAAACGTGTACAAGACAAGCCTGTGGAGGTAATGAGGTTCCTTACTTCCCTTAGAGCCAGAGTGCATTAGAGCCAAGTCCTGAAAGCCTCCATGTCATCGGCTCAGCATCCAGCACAGCACTGTACAACTGTGACAATGCTGGAACTGGCCTCTGTATGAAACTGTGTGCCTGGAAAGCTAAAGACAGGCTAAGTCACACAAAAAGTGAAATGAAGCACCCTGTCACCTGGGGGCCAGAGAGCTGTCTGCAAATGTTACTTGTTTATGCCCTATGACAGCTCTGGGTTATAAATACTCATATCCACACTTAACAATCCCAGCCGTGGCGTAAGTGACCTGCCTGAAGTCAAACAGAGACACCACAGCCGGTCAAGAGCTGGGATCCAGAGGCCCAACTTTCCCATCCCCTGCCCCACCATTATTCACCAGCAAACAGACATGAGATGAACTCATCTGAGTTGAGCATACAGCAGCAGAAAATACTTCTTCAAGAACAAATGTTGTATATTTTGACAATATTTGACTCATTAAACAATATGGAATTTTAAACTATTTTCTAAACATCCACAGCTTCCAGGAGCATATTGATCTGATTCAAATTTTGCAATAGGTCTAATCAGTGTAATAGGCTGGATGAATCTTCTGAATTACATCTTTGGGAAGATGTTTGAGTAAGAAACTGCCCTTTAGGTTTCATACCTTGGACCCGCTTCTTACAGAAAAACAAAATAATACAGCAAATGTTGCAATTTGGTTATAGGAAGTAATCATGCTGTAGGCGTAATTTATATGGTTGTACATGGGTTTATGTACCTCAGTTGAAAGTTTTGTAAAGAATTACAGGCAGTGTTATAAATTTCACATTAGATGTGTTGCTGGATGTGCTAATTGGTTATTCGCTTTTTAAAATATCTGTAAATCATGCATCAGTGCTTCATAAACAAGATTTGCATCTTACTAATATCCAGCATGACTATTAAAACAAAGACTAAAATTTCATATTTATGCCTGCAATTTTCTCCCAAAGCAAAATCAGAACTACCCAATTGGCCTGTATGGAGGTAGAATAATGTAAGAGGAATTGGTGTGGAACACATTGAAAAACAACTGTGGTGCAGTATTTTACACCAATTGACCCATGGCATTATTCTGCTTTAAAGACTGTAGATATCAGCATGAAGATAGCACTCAAGTTGCACTGCTGGGAGATTGTCTTTCAACACAGTGTAAAGAAAATTAAATTACAAGAATGATACAGTAAAATGTGTATTTTTTTTGTTTGGTTGTTTTTTTTTGAAAAAAAGCCACAAGGACTGGCTTGCTTTGCAAACTTGGAAGTGATTTCTAGGGAGTCAAAAAAGAAATTAAACTAAAAATCTAATATTTTTCCAGTTAACTACTTGTCCCCATCCTTTACTGTCATAACAGACATGTGGGGTCAGCCTAAGTAACAACAGAGTTAGGACTTTCTGCTACTACCAAAATCTTGTCCTTGCTGTTCCTGGAAAGGTCACGGAAAGAGTAGAAGCTTTTCTCCGTACATCTTTAGCAGCTAGACATGGGAAGATGAGTTACTCTTTAGAAATAATTCAAATGAGGTTGCAGAGAAGTTCAGCAATTTGCTGTGGCAGTCCAGTGGCCTAACAGGTTGGGTGCTAGCTTTGGTTATGGGGTGGGTGTGTTCTAGCCTGGAGCTGCTGCTTAGTTCACTAAGGCCCAGTTCCCAGGAGTTGGGGAAAGAGACCAAAAGGACAACTTGGGGTGAAGAGAACTCTGCACTGAGTTCTCAGCTTTTCTGTCATTCCAGTGGGAAACTGGGAAATGCTCTTTGGTTTCAGGATGAGCTGATCTAGTCCAAACAGCATTAATAAGCTCTTTCATTAACTGCTTCAAAATGTATTTGAAATTTCAGGTGAAAAGTCTTTTCTATGGGTCTTCCTGTTTTTGTCATTTATAGTTCACTAGCACAGCAAGTCCCAAGACTTAGGACTGGGGTAAGTAGACCCTGTCATGCTGGGTGCTAAGGCTTCTCACTACAGCATAAATACTGGGAACAAAATGTTTGTTAGAACAAAATGTTTGTGCTGACAGAGGTTGAGCCATGAAGAGGCCATGCAAACAGGAAGGGCAGAGGAGAACGGGAGGAAGAATAGAAAGGTGTTTGCATTAATTAAACTTTTTAAAAGTTCATGATCAGGCATTCCGAGCAAATATGTAAGGTGAGCTTTCATGTAAAGTTTAACTTACGCCCCACTGTCTCCTGCTTTTCTTTAACAAGTTAATTCCTCCTATGAGATTTCCTCTGTTACACACATTTGTGTGGTTTGGGGAAAGTTTGGGTGTAAGTTAAGTTTGGAACAGGCTGAAAGGGCCCGTCGCTCTGACATGGTCTATGACAGACTGACTGTCTGTTTATTAGCCAGTCTGGAGCTATATATAAACCTAAACAGTCCACTGACAGACGGATTGGTCTAGGTACACAGAAAGTGACCTTGAGAAACCTTGGCCTGATGTGGAAAATCCTGTGCCACTCCAGATTTGTCAAGGAGGCGCACGAATGGGCGTTCTGGCTGCATATGTGACTCCCTGTTGTTCAGGGACACAAGTCTGCTGCTCTCCAATTAGGTCCCCTCTGAGAGTGTTAGAGGCATGGCTGGAAGCCAGGCATAGTTCTGTAATTTTCTGGCCGGTTGTATGCCAGACCTGAAATACCCCGAAAGAGACGGTTGATGGGAGCATCATGTGGTCCTGAGCTTTCCATTCCATCTCACATCTCTTCCCAAGGCCTGGTAAAACCAAATAAACTTCCAGAGGAAAGATGTGGTGAATTATAAGCAAAGTGAGTAGCTCTTATACTATTCCTTTGCTTTGGTCCAGCAAAGCACTTAAGCTGGTATTAACCTTTAGATGCAGACAGCAACAGGACTGTTTACATGCTTCAAGAGATACCTAAGCTTAAGTGCTTTGCTGGACTTGGACCTGAAGTCTTTGTCCAAACCCTGCCATAAGGAAAGGAAAGGTTCTTGCTGGCTTTGGTTGGTGTTTCCCTGGGACCTGAGCACCGACACCAGTTGTTTTCAAAGCTACCTCAGAGAGGTAGATGCTCTGTGCCATCTGTAGATACGGGAACGTGCATGTAAAGAAAGTAGTACTAGATAAGTCTGAATGAGCTACTTTGCAAGACCTGCATACTCTGATTTACAGTGCCTCCAAAGGTTAATTTCTTTGTGATAGCCAGCAATTAGCAGTCACACCAATGGGTGTCTTGCTTTAAGGGTATAGAGAGGCTGTAGGAATTAAAATAGTAAACCTTTTAATAATCAGGTATGCTGGTGCAAATTTGTAAGGTTGTAAATACCTAGAGGTTATGGCTGAAATCTCCTACCTCTTTACTAGCAGAAAAGGGAAAATGTGCCTGGGCCTCTTCTGTGGAGAACACTCACTTTGTGAACATCTCAAAATCAGCTGTTAGGCCTAGAAAACTGATCCTGGGAAGAAGAAGAACTCACTGCAAGGGGTCTACCTAGCACACTTCTCTCTCTGTTCTGGGTTTAGTGTGCCTCCACAAAATCCGTCTTTTTCCACATCTTTGTAAGGAGAGAAAAGGTATAAGAAAATGTTACATGGCAGGACAGGGAGGTAACAATATTGAATTTCAAAACAGGATTAGCTTGGGCCAAGTTCTGAATATAATCTCAAACATTTCCCTTCAGTCTCTTCTGTTCCCAGCCTCTTCTCCTTCATGACAATAGCCAGTTTCTTTAAACAGTGTTTAAAACATGCTAGCAAGTATATAGCCACCCATGGCAGGCATCCTGCAAAAACCAATGGTGGAGTTGTGTTAGGACAGCCATTCAGTCAGACAGTGAGGTTGATATTCAAGTTATTGGTAGAACTGAGCCTAACTTCCACCTTCTGTCCCATGCCCTCATCACATTTTTAGGCCTTTTCACTGTTTGACTGTTCTACTGGTTTTATAAATTCCCACAAAGAAAGCTGAAGGTGCTCAAGTTACAGCACTGGAAGACCAAGCATGGAAAATACCAGAGGCACTTACGTAAATACGAAGTGGGGGTAGTCAGCATGGAAGAGGAAGAATGGGTTTGAAAGCGTTGCTATACCACAACGAATAGTGTTGCTTAGATCTTGACCCAAGCTGGGGAAATTTCTCCCTTTGCTATCTGCTATTGTGCCCGCAGGGTGGAAAGAAAATAGTAAAAAAAAAAAAACGGAACCTAGCTGGAAGTGGTCAATTTTCATGCTGCTGTTGTTCATGGTGCCAAAAATTGTAATGACTGAGATTTTCCTCGTTGCCATCTTGCAGAAGCTCTCCAGGTATTCGTCTCGCTGCTGAACGTACATGTTGTTGTCTGCCTTGGGAGTCGTGATCAGCTGGTTGGTGGCAGAGAAAAAAGAGCTTGTTTAATATAATGAAACAGGTGACTATTTCACTGAAGGAGAACTAGGCACTGCTTGCAAACTGGGATTTATTTTCCATGGAGCTGTTGGCTGCTCTGTAACTTTATTTTGCTTGTGTTTGTAGTGTACATTTAGGCCCAGGCCTGTCCCAAAGGTGTTCAGGCAGTCACAGGAGAGCCATAGGAGGCATGGCCAGCTGGTGGCACCAGCTCTTCTGCCTCTCCACAGTACTGGTAGAAGAAATGGCACTGGGTTTTACAGAAAACCATGTGCCCTCCTATTATCCCTTGCCTTGCCAGGGCTTCAGGGGTACAACAAATCTAGGATTCCCCCCACTCACTCACAGCGGGAGCACTGGGAACATGGCAGCCACCCTGGCCTTGTCCCATGTTCCAGGCAGGGCTCCTCGTGGATATTTTGGCTATCACAGTGCAAATACAACTAGGGCTTCATGAATACTTATATAACTCTATAGTACTCTATTCATTTCAAAGTCTCCTGACAGAGGCTTAAAAATTGTAAAGCACACAACTCAGATCCTTCATCAGTGACTAGGATTCAAACATCCCAAGGAAGGTGTGTATGTGTGTAACAATATGCAGTAGTCTATGCAGCAGTTTCCAGCAGAAGGTGGGGAGGAAAGCCCCAGCTCTGGGAACATAAACATCCTAACTTGTGTCACTGCAATCAAGTGCCTACCACCAGTCCCCCAAACACAAAGGGAGTTGGAATCTGAATTTTATGGTTTTGGGTCATAAATAATCACCAGAATCCTTCAATTGCAAACTTATGCTTCAGTCTGTATCAGGTGCAGTTGTCTCCTAGCTACCCTCTTAAGCTTGTAGTGCCTGAAGGCTAATTTTTATGATACACTCCTTATAAATCCAGTTCATCAATGCACTGAAATGTAGGAGGCATTTATTGGCTTAAAAGATCTGACTCTAGTTTATAGAAAGGCCCCCTGGCATAGCTATAGCACTGGGACAATGAGAGTGAATGAGAATCAGGCACAAAGAAGATTCGATTTCTGGGCCGTAGCATGTAATACATTGCATTTAAATTGCTCAGAAATAATTCAAATAAAAAAAGGATTGTGAAAAGGATTTGAGGACTGAGATTAAAACCAGACTATTGGTTTGTATTGTCCTCTTAGTTTCAGAGGCCGTAAGTAGGAGCACACAGTGAAGTCTGAATTAGGCCTACTTCATCGAGCCTTGTAGAATAAAGCAGGGAACATTCAAGAGGCAAAACAAGCTTCATATCAAAGCTTTGTTATAGGACTGTTTTAACCCAGGCAGTATATACATTTTATCTACATGCATTTGCATGCATGTGTGTGTATGTGCATATGGGTGTGCATCTATGTGCATGTGTGTGTAAGTGTTATATATAAACCATCAGCCTGCATTTCATCACTACAGAAAAATAAACAAAAACAAAATCACTAAGCCAAGACTTCTCAAAAGCAGTAAGACTGCAACAACAACAAAAAAACATAGAGGAGTGGGGCTGCAGGGCTCAAAACCCATATGCTTTTTCAGTTTTTGTAGCTGGGTCCTATATCTGTCATTAATTGAACATAACCAAGATTAGCCTTCAGAATTCCAGATTTTTGAAATGCCCACTTAAATCTGCGGTCTGAAATCCATAGTGATGTGTAGGACTTAAAAGGGTGTGTCTCTCCAAATTCTCTTGTACTGGGAGAGGACTGAAATGATGTCCTTAGGAGCCGGTCTCCTAAAGAGGCTGAAAGACAATAGTATAGCAATGCAATGGGGAATAGCTCAGGTAGAGCCACTTCTGGAGCAGTGTGGGCAAATTCTTTAGCAAGGCAGTTTGAAGACTCGTGAATGGCAGAGTTCATCCAGCTGGAAGGACTTATCCTAAGGGAACTGAATAGTTTGATCAGAAGGGATGCAAATAGGCATGTATATGTATTTAAAGTATTGGAAAGTTCTTTGTCCCTGGAAAAGAGATGGCAGGCTTCAGCCACTGCTTTTACTGTTGTTCAAATCAAACCTATCCTTCAAGAAACTTCAGGGCAAGCAGGCTGAGGGTTGTATTAGATACTGGAGAAATAAAGTGCAGCATGGTATTATCATTTCTCCCCAGTGAGTTCTGATCTGACAGCCTGAGATTGTGCAACTCTTCTCTTGGAGATCCAGCTGAGAGGTGGCCTAGTATCAGAAGGTTCAAATTTCAGACCAGCCTTTAACTTTCTAGGACTGTGTTGGTGTAATGAATTCACAGTCTGACATCTGTAAGCTCTGCTTTTGGCATATTTCATATTTGTTTTTATTTGTCATGGTGCTGCACATATTCTTGGAAGCCACAACATTGAGATATATGGCTAAGATCCCAAACTTCCTTGCAGTTTTTCTCTCTCAGCTTTTGGTTTGGTTAACTATTGGTTAACTTGTAACTAATAGGCAATATTAGCAAAATTCAGTCAAGTTCAAATTTTTCAAATATATAGCTCTTCACTCATAGCTGCTAGCTCTGCACAGCCCCTACAGCTGGAAGAGTGGGGAGGGGAAGAAGAAATTTGGATTCTGCTCAGGTTTGTTAATCATCAGCAGAATGATTAATTAAATTCCAGGGGTTGAAATCTTGGCTTGGCATCTTAGCTATTTGTATTGGAATATGGAGCATCAAAGTCAAAACTATGTTGTGACACTGACAGTTGGACAATAATTATCAAAGAGGCCAGCTTGCAGTGAAATAATTGCAAGAAACCAGCTCCTATAATAATATTTTTAAATAACTATTTTTCAAAGTGTACCTTTCAGGGTATGTGCCATCTGCCAGGAAAAACATTTGTACTACAGCTAAAACTGTTTCCTGTCCCAGGTGAAGTGTTTTTTTAGATAAGTAGCTGGAAAAACATACAACACTCTTAAACCCTGGGAGAAGTAACTCCAGACCATGCTGACTTTCTAAGACTTGAAAGCTTACCATAGAGTTATAGTTTAATAAAAACAGCAGGAGGAAAAAAATAAAGTTTGTATGCGATCTCTGAAGATATCTAGGGGATGTGAATGCCAAATTCCCATGAGAAATAATGGGAAATGTAACAATCCTACCTCAGGGCATCTGTTCATATGCCTTTGTGCATATTCTCCATCAGCCATGCACTTGTACTGCCAAGTACACGTGGCTTGCTTCCAGTTTTAGGACACCAGCACCAATACAAACCAGGTGTGCCAGCTGGCAGGATGCGCTGAGCACTGAAATGTGGTAACATTGGCAAGTACCCCAAAGTGATGAGTGGATGTAATCCACACTGGACCTTCATTTTATTGATCATAACCGTACAGATCCTGACACCTACATATCCATTGGAAACAAAATAATCTGATGGCTATATGGCAGCCTATGGGAAGAGGCTGGGAAAAGGTTTTAGCCTAATTCCTGTCTGAAATATGTTCATACTGCACTTAGGATTTCCAACATGAGGCCACAAAAGCTTCTCTGTTGGAAATGATCCTCGAGGTCTAGAGGTTTGGTTTCTTAAACTCAACAAAAAAGATTAATACAAAAGCACCATAAACTTTTTGTTCGTGATTTTCCTACTGGGAGGGAGACATGACTTCATTTATGAAATAAGATTCAGATGAACAAGTTACTTACAATGAGCCGCCTTTTGCCTTCAAAATATTCCAGGAGGTCAGTCACTGATTTCCTGGGAGGCTGTAAGAAAGGCTTCTTGTTGGGCTTGGGGAAATCCTCATTCTCTGTCCTGCTCCCCTTCTTGCTTTTCTTGCTACGGTCTTTGTCCTGCTTGCTCTTTTTCTCAGCTTTGTCCTTCCTGGACTGCTTCTCACTCTTCTGCAGCTTGTCCTTCTTCTTCTTCTTCTCCTTCTCAGGTTTATCCATTCGCTCATGCTTCTTTGACTCTTTTCCTTTCTTTGAAGGAACGCTTCCCACTGCAATCTCCTCTTCTAAATGGGGACTAGCGGGCTTGCTCGGGTCATATTTATCTTCATATTCATTGCTCAGTATCTTTTCTTGGGTCTTCTTTTTTGGTGGTTTAGTCTTGGTTGGCTTGTGTTGCCCTGGTGTGACATTCAGGTCCCTGTGGTTGTAGTCCTTCCTGTCCGTTCGGTTATCTTTAAACCTACTCACACTTGCCTTCGTGTAGTGCACCGAGGGGTCTGTAGGGACTTCTGTGAAACTCTCATGGCGGCCACCTTTGCTTGGTTTTCGTGTGGCCATCGGCTGTTTCTCTGAGTGGCTGCGCTGCCGGTCCCTGCGGTTTGCCTTCCACACAGGAGAGTAGAAGTCCTCAGAGGCCGCGACGCGCGGCGTGGTGGTCTCAGGGGCTGCCGGCGGCCTGTGGTACTCCGTGGTCGTATGTGACTTTGTGGTCCAGGTCCTCTGCGTGGTGGGGAGGGGGGTGGTCGTTATTGTAGGCCTGCTTGCTGTTGTCACTGCGCGGGTGGTGGCCCGGGTGGTTGTGGTGGTGGTAGGGAGGGTAGTGGTCCTTACTGTGGGCAGAGGAGTAGCCACAGTGGTTGTCATTGGTTTCCTCACAGTTTTGGTCCTTGTCGGCTGGTTGTTGCTCCTCCTTGGCTCCTCCTTCCTTGCTGACACCTGGACATGTCCACCGCCAGGGGTAGGTTGGGTGCTGCCCCCGTTATTGCCTTCCTCAACCACTTGTCCCTCCACCCCAGCTGCTTTGCAAGTCTGTATGAAGCCCTTCTGCCTCATCTTCTCAATTTTTCTGATGGGGTTCTGGTCAATGACTTCATACATGGCCTCTAGCCTGACTGGATAAGGGTACCTTTCCTCCACCTGCAGAGTTTTCTTCAACAGCACCATGCCAAACTTCCCCTTTTCCAGTTTCAGGAAGCTCATGAGCTTAGGGATGAGGGCAGGATCTAGTGGCTGTTCCAGGATTTTTCCTTCATTTGTTATCCTTCTGACTTTTCCCCCTTCTTCCCCTT
This sequence comes from Cygnus olor, assembly GCF_009769625.2. NCBI lineage: Eukaryota > Metazoa > Chordata > Aves > Anseriformes > Anatidae > Cygnus > Cygnus olor. Next base: position 94,869,771 of record NC_049169.1, read on the forward strand.
CTTCATGGAACAACACAATCTGCTGGATGTGCCTCTCAGCCAGCTCGCAGTAAACATCATTTTTCAGCAGGCTCATCATGAGCCGGTAGTAGCCTTCTGAGGCGTGGGGCGCAGAAATCACCCACACCCGGTTTTTCCCAGCAAAGCTGGCCAGGACATTGGGGGAACTTGACCCCGAAGGGAAGCGTGCCACCCGTGACTGTGCGGCAGTAGATATCCCTTCGTCCTTAATCATCTCGGATTTGGAGTATTTGGCTGCAGCTGTGAGTCTCTGTATCTGTCTTTTTCTGGTGCCCATGCCTCTGGGGTGGGAACGTGCTTCCTCTTTCAGGAGACCGGCAGGTGCCTTCAGAGGTGCTGAAGAATCCCGCTTGGTGACAGGGTGTTGGGGATTTGGGCTCAGATTCCTCGGGGATGCTCCAGACCTTCTCACGAGGCTGCTTGGAGCCCTGTAAGCCAGAGGCACTTTCCTAGCTCCATGGCTCCCTCTCTCTGCCAGCCTCCCCGTCTTCTCAGAGCCGCAAACTAGCCACGCTGCCCACAGCAGGGCTAAGCTGAGAGCTGGCCTCCAGTTCATTGTGCAATCCGCTTGTGGGGAGGAGGAGAAGAAAAAGTTAGATGTTAACAGTATGATGATATCTTGCACAAGTGATTAAAACAAAACAACAACCACAAAACAGAGGCTGGGTAGTTTCAGTGATTTAAGGGTGCTAGTTACACCTCAGTCCTGCCCTGGCGGTTTTACAGAGTTACAGGTTGTTTTGGGGAAAGCACAAAATGGGTCATTTTATGCAAAATGAGATCATCCGTCTGTAACATGACTCTGTCCAAAAGGACACTGTGATCCACATCCTTCTTTCTCTCTCTCACACTCTCACATACACACATGCAAACACACACACAGAGAAAGGGTCCAGTACATAGAAGAGAAAGCCAAGAGTTTGACTTAAGACTTACACTCCCAGGGAACTTCCCCTTCCCGAGATGAGGTTTCACGTCTTTTTCCTTTAAAAGGAGAGCAATGCCATACAGCTTTGCTGCTGCTCAGTGATTTATCCTTATGCAGCCCAGCAGGTCCCAGAGCCCGTCCGTCTACTTGTGTATCTTTTAACTTTCTTTTTTTTCTTCACCTTCTCGACAAGTGGGACGAGGTGAGTGGAAGTTTCCTTTGGGATCTCTGCTTCTCCATTTACCTGCAGGTCTGGCTTCTTTCTGTGCCGGTTACCCACACAGGCAGAGATTTCATTTAAGGAAAGGGAACTCCCAGCTGCTCTGAGTCCCTCTCTTTTAAACTTCCCCAAGCCTCCTTCCCACTCCTTGCTTCCTCAGTCCAGTTTAGCTCCTTTGTTTCCAGAGAGGAAAGCACCAGCATTAATATATTTTCCAGGCTGAAGAAAAACACAGGAATGTGATGTTTGAAAAAAAAAAAAAAGACGCTTCCCGTTCCCCTTTCTCCACACTCAGACAAAAGCAAGTTGTAAAACTCTCGTCTTTTCTTCTCCTTCCCTTCTTGGCTGGCTATGGTCCCAGAAATGTCAGGGTAACACCAGCCCTGCTCCGAACCAGCCTCAGACAACGGTGGCCACTGGAAATGGGGGAAACTTCACTCAGGATTTAACAGCTCAGCAGAACCCGCCTCCTCCCCACTCTGACACACGGAGGGAGGAGGAGGAGGAAGGCTCTGGGGGCTGAAACACTGCACAGCATCACAGAGCACTTCAGAGAGGGTGACTCCAGCCTTAACTCTTTCCTTCACGCTGCCCAGCTCCCTTGCGATCCCCAGTCTTGTCTTTCTCCTTCCTCCCATTAAACAGGCACCGGCTGAATAAAAAACAGCGCTGTGAGAAGTACATTTCCCCATCTGTGTCAGTAACAGCTCTGATGTTTAGGAGTTATTGCTTTTTAACTCTATTGTTTCTGCCTCCTGCTCCCCTTTTTCCTATTTGTTTGCTTTCTGGGAGTTCTCCAGTGAAACCCAATTTTGCTTCACTTTCCAAACAATTTCTCTTTCAAGTTTTCATGTATGTCAGCATAGTCTTTTCTGCAAACATATACAGACATGCCTGTTTGTTCATTTGTAGTTTTTAAAGAGATCAAGATGTTTACTGTATTATAGAACTAAACTTAGTATCACATGTATTTCCCATGAATGTACACTAGCAGTAAAAAAAAGTGCAAAAATGCCTAAAGAGCCATGGGTAAAGACAGGGTCATGTCCTCTTCTCTCCCTTCATGGTGTAAATGACACCATTCTATTGAGCTGACGTAAACTGGCACAGCTACGCTGCCAGCACCTGGTCTTTAGCAGATTCACACTGGCTTCAGTGTGTCATGAACTCTAAGTGTAAAACACCACTTAATGGTCGTTGATGGATAGCAACTGAAAACGACCAGGATCTGAATACTACTTTTGTAATTTTCCAAGATTTCACTTATTTATAGAGATGCTGTTGCATGGCGTGGTGGTAAGGGAGGATGCTACATGCCTGCGTTCACATTAATATGAATGCAGAAAGGCTCAGCCCCTCCCAAAATATCATATCCTACATCAGCCAGGAACGAGGAGAATTGTACCTCTCAGAAGGACCACAAAAATGGAGCTCTGTGGAGCAAGGGTGGGTAACATTTTCCACTTAAACTTCCATTAGTGGCAGGTCTGTTGGGTTATTAATCTTGACAAGGAAAAAAAACAGGTCTTTAAACACTGCACAGTCTCATTGTGACTTTTTTAAAGAAAATAAATTGTAAGTCTAAATGAGGTTTTCATTTCAATGTTTCTTTCAGATTTACTACAAAGATTAAAAAAGTCACCCCACAAAGCTGAGGCCAAATGCTTAATTTGGGGTAAATGATTTTTTTTTTCACTAAGTTACCTCAGTTTTCTTGAGGTTGGTGATAGTTTGAAATCACACTGAGTTAAAACATCATTTATCGGCATATGTTGCATGAAGCCAAGAAAAACGCATCCAGTGCATAAAAATGAAAGAGAGATTTCCTTATTATCTCTGCTTTCTATTCAGTCAAATTTTAGATACAGTAAAGAGTTTCTGTGAAAACTTTGTTTTGCTCTTGCAACCTGACTGCAAAGTAGCATGCCACCGAGTCTCTTTTAAATGTATCAAAAGGTGACAGATCACCAAAGATGACAGATTGTAAGGCAGCTGTAGATGAAGAACAATATCCTAGAAGACAGCTATTCTATAGGGGACTTAAAGGTCAGAGTAGTTAAACCACTGCAAGTAAGCTTCTGGCTGCTACTGCAGCAAGGAAAAAGTCTGCCCATGTGTCAATGACAAGTTAGGAATTGGTATATGGTATCAGTAAGGCTGTTACTGCCATGTACATCAAGCTTTTCAAAAGGATTGCAAAGGGTTCAAAAAGTGATGTGACATCTGGATATGATTCTATTCAACCGAAGGTGGGAAAAGGTTGAGCTAAGTACAGGGAAGGCACAGTCACACTTTGGGCATGATATGTTCATGCATACACAGGAAAGAGACTTTTGAAAGTAAATGGCTTTGTAATCCAGCAGAGGAAGGCTTAACCATATCCAATGATTAGGAATTAAATCTTGACGAATGCATACTTGAAGTAATTGCAGTTACTGGTAGTAAACAGTGATCTCAGTTAAACCCTGGGATAATTTCCCGAAGAATGTGGTGGTTTTCTGCTGTTTAAAGTCTTCAAATCAAGCATCTGAGAGAGCTTCTTAGGTGGACTGGAAGACATGGCAAAAGGATGGGATGAGATCCCTATGGACACATCTCCAGGGGAAATTTGAGAGCAAAATGGCACCCACCCCTGAAGAGCGCAGCTCTCTGGAGGCTTGGGGAAATCCATTCTTTATTCCACTGAATTGACACTAGCAATCTGAGAAAGGTGGAATGCAGCGTACAGACCTCATAGCCTTCAGGGCGGTTTTAATGGGGAAGTGAAAGTTAATGCTCTGTCCACAAAGGGAAAATATTATCTGTTTAAGAATAACCGTATTGTGGGTCTCCCTATATTCTGCTTTAGGTACTGGAATTAAATATATATCGTGTGTGAAGGGGTGTGCACATGACTGCATTGTTTCAGCTGGTAAGGAATTAACAGGACAGTCAGCTACCTCCTGAATTAGGATGCATTCTCAGTCCAACAAAACCTGGAGAAATAAGGCAGCAAGAGGGAGAGAGCCAGAGGAGCAAAAAGCTCTCCATTGCAGTAGGCTTCCAGGCAGTCCTCCAGAGAGTGGAAGAGAAATTGCTTCCATGGAAGGTGAAAGGAGGGAAGGGGATTGGGAAGACCAGCATCTGCCTCGTGTGGGGCTGGGGAGCTGGGAGGCAGATCTGCAGGTGGAGGTTCCCCCGCTGATGCCAGTGGGGGGGACAGAGAACTAAGTCTGAATCCTGTGAAGCAGACGTTGCTCCTCAAAAAAGGGACAGGTTTCTTGAACTCTGCTGGCTCCTTGCTTTCCTAAGGAGGGAAGAAGCTATTATTAGCGATGTGACTGGGGTCATAACCCAGCCAGCAGCTGGGGAAATAACAACTAAGAGTGTAAACAGCGGTCCCCGGTATGGAAGCAGGAAAGGGAGTCAATACAGGGAGGCTTGAAAAAGCAGTGACCCATAATAAAAAGAGCAGTGCCTGGTTAGTCAGATCGGGCTCCTGAAATAGAAAGGCACTCTTGATAAATTGGGTGGTCCCATTTGGATCTTCACTTTTTAAATATCCATTTTTCTTTGGAGTCCCCAGCAATGTTGTTAGAAACTGACGATGCAACATGGCACTTACATTATAGACTTTAAAATTAAATATTTCAAACTGAGGCTCAGCCTCCCAAGGTACTGACAGAGTTGCAGCCCCATAGGTTTGAGCTTTACTTGAGATGCAGTGAAATTCTGATATCTGGGTGTTATTATTGGCCTGTGCTCAAGGTGACCTT